>NW_021703783.1:26057410-26657410 GCF_005190385.1 Monodon monoceros
CCAAAAAAAAAAAAAAAAAAAAAAAAAAATGGCTTAGGGCAAAAATGGCTTCTCTTAATTCAAGAAAGCCATGCCTGGTTTTCTTTCTCCTGGAAGCCCCTGCCCCTAACTGCTTACAGTAACACCTGACGTAAAGAAGCAACTATAGAGTCTAATGAAATGTGAAATGAGAGGTGGTGGAGACTCGGAATCAAAACTGTGAGGAATATGAATGTTTACAAGTGTTTGAAATCAAAGAAGTTCAGCTCTACGCACAAGCCAGCGTGTCCTGTGTACATACATCCTGCTCTAACTGCCTGTGCTTCTTCATCCTCCCATGGTTTGTCTGTGGAAGGAGCTCGGTGAATGCTAATTGAGCTGACTTCCTGAACTAACAGCCTCAGTGGTTTTTTGCCTAAAGTGTGTTTTTTCCTATAGAGGCTCCTCCATTTTTGTGTGTTCCACTTCCCCATATACTTTCTTTTTCCACAGGATTCAATTCTTGAAATAGTAGAAGTGAACAGCATTCTGTTGAAACTTGTAATCGTTTAGGGTTGTATTTGCTTTTAACATAGCTTCTACAGAGTTTTCCCCGGCAGAGGAAGGCTTGAGCATTTTCTCATGCTACAGCATGTTGCCCTTAGTTTGGAATCTGCTAAAACAAAAGTTAATACAAAAATACTAATTACCAACCACATGTTTAAAAATACATTTTTCTGTCTTGCCCCAGTGTAATATGCAATCAAAAATTTGTTAAAAAAAATTTTGTTCAAATTTCCAAATTTTAGTGAATCAGATATGCTGCAAGAGTATTTTTCTCTTCTTCTGGGTTAGCTCTGATTCATTTTACAGTGGAAATTTGCAACACCCTTAAATTTTGTTTCAATTCTTTCAGTGTTTCTTCAAGTAGCAATTCCATTTTTACAGGAAGTCTTTTACTATAGAATGATCTTGGGTTGGAATGTGCGAAGAATGTCATCTGAGAGTTATATCTCTTCTTTAGATTCTGTCCATCTCTGTAATGACAGATACCTAATTGAAAACTGCGAAATACAGGAATTTATCTCATTTTTTTTCAAATAGCTCCATATTTGCTTTGTTTAGATAAATATCAAATATCCTCCAGTTTAGAGGAGTGTTTTGATTTTCATCCAGATAACTAGTTTCATATAAAAATATTTTGGAATTTTAAGATTTTTTTCCCTTCCTTGTTTTCTTTTGCAAAGGTTTTAAGCTAGATGTCTCATATATACCAGTTTTACTATCGTGTGCATAAATGCACAAAAATTATAAAGAGTTTTCTGATCCCTTGTCTCCACTGGGTAGAATTAGCCGCTTCGTCCTCTACTCCTCACTACAGACAGTACAGTCACAGTTTGTCTTAAAATCAGATTTCTCTATGAGTCTGTAAGCTTTTGGGCAGAAACCTTGCCTCTTTTAATCCCCAGGATCTTACACTGTACCTGGCACATAGTAGGCCCTCAGTTTGTTGGATAATTGGTAATTAGTCCAAATTTTCTACAGTATCTCAAAATATACAGCTTTCATATTCATCTCTATATGTAGTTCTTCCGATATACAGAATTATAGTGCATTTCAGATGTAGTTTAAAGTAGGTGATGTAATAAAATCTATATATAAAAATTGCGTTCGGAAAATTTTCGAATGAGTTAGTCATTTCTCTTACTATTTAACATAGGCAGCATATGTATCATTTGAAGTTTCTTTGTTTGGTTATTTTAATATATTATGCCTAAAAATCAAGGCAATTATAAGAAAATATTCACTTTTCTTTGGCCACGCCCCGCGGCTCGTGGGACCTTAGTTCCCCGACCGGGATCAAACCTGTGCCCCCTGCAGTGGAAGCATGGAGTCCTAACCCTTGGACTGGCGGAGAATTCCCCTGAAAATATTCACTTTAGAGGGCAAAATTTATGAACCCATGTAATACAGACCAAAATGTTGCATATAAATATATAGGCTTTCCTTACATATTACTTTCTCTTAATCTTTTTTTTAATAAATTTATTTATTAATTATTTATTTATTTTTGGCTGTTTGGGTCTTCATTGTTGTGCGTGGGCTTTCTTTAGTTGCGGCGAGTGGAGGCTACTCTTCGTTGCGGTGCACGGGTTTCTCATTGTGGTGGCTTCTCTTGTTGGGTAGCACAGACTCTAGGCGTGCAGGCTTCAGTAGCTGTGGCTCGTGGGCTCTAGAGCACAGGCTCAGTAGTTGTGGTGCACGGGCTGTAGGCGTGCAGGCTTCAATAGTTGTGGCACACGGGTTTAGTTGCTCCGCGGCAAGTGGGACCTTCCCAGACCAGGGCTCGAACCCGTGTCCCCTGAATTGGCAGGTTGATTCTTAACCAGTGCGCCACCAGGGAAGCCCTCTTATTCCTTTTTAAGCATATATGATTATATATGCATCTGAAAAGGAATAAGAGAAAGTAATAAGTATACTTATAGTTTTTAAGTATATTTTTCGATAGATAATGATTGTTCAAAAGTCAAAAGGTACAAAAGGGTATACAAAAAGAAAGTAGTTCTCTCTGCCAAAACTGTGCCCAGCCAAACTTGGATATCCTTTCAGAAACACTCTGTACATATACAAGCAAATATATATAAACTTATGCATATATAGTCACATATATGTATTTATATATGTATTAACAGTAACACTGGCACAGCCACAAACATCATTATGCATGCTATTTTTTTGTCACTTAATATATCCTGGCTTTTTTCCCCTTTTTATATTAATATTCATCTTTTTGTTTATTTTTAACTAGACGTTTGGAGGAGAAAGAAGATATACTTGAACCCTTTAAGAAAGCTTGAAATGTCTTTATGTGCAGAATTGACATATATCTTGTCAAACAATAAAATGACAGCTACAAGAATGTTTCACCATCTAGACCAGAGCTATTCAATAGAAAGATGATATGAGCCACATATGTAATTTTAAATAATCTAGTAGCCATATGAGAAAAAGTAAAAAGAAACAGATAAATTTAATTTTAATAATACATTTTATTTAACACAATATGTCCATAATGTTATGATTGCAACATGCAATCAATAGAAGCAATTATTAATGAGATTTTGCATCTGTTCTTCTTAGTCTTTGAAATTCAGTGTGCATTTTGCACTGACACCACATCTCAATCTGAACTAGCCATATTGCAAGTGCCCAATAGCCAGATTTGGCTGGTAGCTACTGTATTGGACAGTGCAGCTCTAGACCTTCTCACTTACCAATGGTTTTAACTGGATATAATAGAAATCTAATCATTAGCATCTAATTTTAAAATAAGATTTAAGGCGACACATGTTTAGGTTTTCTTTTAAAACGAAACATCGGACCAAATGTTTGCTATTACAAATTGATTCTGCTTCGTCTGTCTCTGGTAGCAATATTCTTTTAAACATTATAGATACATATTAAATGTTTGTATACCTTTCTCTATACATCTCCTTTATTTGTTTACTAGGTCTCCTTGCCAGTATAAGAATTTAATTCCTATTGTTCAGATATCCTAGGAAACCATATTTCTTAAATATTCTTAAAATAATAAAACAACTTAATGATTTTTTTAAATTGGTGTAATCAAGCTTGTAAAACGTCTATGTTATTTATTCAAAGCAGGGAGAGCCTGGAAAATGTTTACAATGCATCCTGCCAATTTTAAATGGCAGAGTTTAATGACACCGTATATAGACTGAAAACACATCAGACTCTTCCAAGGTGGGTTCTGTGTGTTTTCCCATTTCCAAGATAAAAGAAAAGATAAAGACAATACTAAGTAAACCATTCTATGGTACAGATTGCAGCCACTCAATAAATAATGCAATGATTAATGTAACATTTAATGACCACGGTTCTATCAGCATCTTTATTTTGTTTTATTTTTGGGTTTGTCTTCTACTCCCTCCTCTGTCAGGTATACTATCCAGAACTTGCATTTTCTTAAAAGATTTCATATTCAAAACCTGAGCACTGTAAGCACAATAAACTACGATAAAATGATGGAATTATTTAATTACTGAGGGATCAACATGAAAACCAACACTGCAGCAGTAATGTGCTTATTAAATTAGATTATATTTTCAATCCATGTTGACTCTTTTAATATAACTATGTCATATAACTCTTTTAGTATAACTATGCTTTGAAGTCTTTTAAGTTTTATTAAAATTTTAATAAACCCATGGAAATTAAAATTTTTAAATTAAGATCCTCAAGGAAAAAAAACTACAATCTTTCTCTAACATATCCATTAAGTGAAAGAAAATATACTTATTTGATGTTCCTAATTGTTACATATTTAGGGCAAAAGTGATCACATTATGCTTGTGTCCACTAGAGTCCACCCATGTGGTGAAGAGAGAGGCCTCCAGAAGGGGGCTGAGTCTGGAGGGATGATGGGGAGGCACAGGTGGGCTGAGACACACAGGAGGCACAGGACGTTGCAGGCAATAACTACCTTCCTCCCTTGACCCTGCGCAAATGATACTTCTGGCTCACTAAAAAGTATCGAAAGGCAGGTAGAAAACTCGAAAGAGTCAGGCGCCTAGATCATAGCTTCTGATTCAGACTCACTGAAGTGACCAATCTCTGCCACCAAAAGACAAACTAGTCCGAACACTGAATTTTAAAATTGCATGTTATCTCACCACCTTCTACCTGTTCATGCCCCCCGCCCTCAAGTCAGAGAACAGCCTTTATTCCACCAAACTGCAGTCAATTACTTACCTACAGCACTTAACCCTTAGTTTCTTTGGTATCCTTTGTGCCAGGGAGTAAGGTGGTACAACCGTCTGCCGTTGGCATGGCCCTGCCTTCAGATCCCAAAGCCTCCCCATGCAAAGAAGAGGTTTAGTACTCTGTTGTGATGGGCAGCTGGGGGCTCTCCCTCATTGTATTCCAGGGGAAATGGCCATCAGCTATGCTATACTCCTCACACTATTTAATCCAACTTGCTGGCACTAGTCTATTGAATTCTACTGTTTGTCCTCCCTATAACTACATAACGACCTCTATTATAAAAATGCTCTGATTATAAGCATTCCCTGGGATGTTATATTCAAACTGCAGCTTTCAAAGGGACGTCTTTTATCTACAAGGAATACTAAGAAAAACATAATTTAAAAAGCCATAGTAGGGGCTTCCCTGGTGGCGCAGTGGCTGAGAGTCCACCTGCCGATGCAGGGGACACGGGTTCGTGCAACGGTCCGGGAAGATCCCACATGCCGCGGAGCGGCTAGGCCCATGAGCCATGGCCGCTGAGCCTGCGCGTCCAGAGCCTGTGCTCCGCAACAGGAGAGGCCACAACAGTGAGAGGCCCGCGTACTGCAAAAAAAAAAAAAAAAAAAAAAAAAAAAAGCCACAATAGAAACCTGGGGAAGCCAATCTTTAGGTTAACACCTGTAGGCTCTCTTCTGCATTTATAAGGACATGTGGATAGCTATAGTGAAGGAATACTGAAGGAGCTCTCTCAACTCTGAGTCTCTCTGATTCAACGAATACAAATTATTCTCTCCATGACTGGGACTGGAGTTCATTGTGTACAATCCATGTTTCTAAATACACTTGTAAGTAAATATATTAAAATATCTCAGCACCATATAGTATAGTTCCCATTAAGAAAAAGTAAAATTCCCATTATCTAATAAACAGAGCAAACTTTTTTTTGGACAATTTAAAGTGTCTATGTGTTATAAACTGACTATACAAGTCGGGAAAGAGCAGAGTTCCAGAATTCACGCTGAATTCTTGCAGTGTGCTAATACTTTGCTTTCCTTCCCCAAACCGATGAGGTTCAATTTCTAAAAGTATACCTATATCATTACACTGGATATGGGGGCCACTGATTTCATTGAGAAATGCTTCTCTGGTACCCATCAACATGGCAGCCAACCAGACTCTTCTGAGGCATATTAACAGTTTGGGGGTGGCCTTTGTACACGCTAAACCTGGCTTCAGTGGCTCTCCTGGGCTGTTAGCGAGTTGGGCAGGGTCTGAAGAAGCAGCCGAGTTCTGGCTGGGAGCATGGTGCCAATGATGAGTAATTCTGATGCTCACAGAAAGCCTATGCTTGCTACTTCCTATTCCTTTGTTTTCAGTTATGTAGTGAAAATGTAGTTCCTTACACTTATACCTAGACTACTTAAAGTGACCTAGGCGTTGAACCTATGCAGCTAATCAACCAGAAAGATTCACAGTGCACTGTACTCATTACACAACAATGAAGCATCCTTCCACCCTCTTGTTTTCTTCTTGCACAGCTGTGTGTCGCTTCTTCCACACATCCTTCTCTTTAGTCATCTGTTGATGCTTGTTTGACTTTCTTGGCTGTTTCCCAGTGTATTATGCCTGAAAGGTATGAGAGGAAAAAAAAAAGCACGACTCAAAATGGTTGACTTTATTGCTTTCTATTGTTTACTAAAAAAGTAAAGTCATAAAGATGTCATATAACCATTAATTTCATTGTCACCTCTCAGCCAAAAAAAAAGTCATTGATATACTCTCCATATCACAAATTTAAAGTTTTTGTGAACTGTATATGTAAAAGCCAAGTTTGTTTTGGCTATGCTCATTACTGGACTCTGGAGATTTTCTCCCTCCCTTCCTTCCTCCCTCCCTCCCTCCCTCCCTCCCTCCCTTCCTTCCTTCCTTATGGTTTTTTTTTTGTGTGGTTTTTTGGTGTATACATTATTTTTATGTCAGTTTAGTGTGCCCAGTTCACAAATCAAGTCTCCTTTTTGGGGACTGCTTCTTGAGCTGGGCCTGTCAATGTGACCGCAGTTGTCAGTGAATGTTCTCGAGAGTTGGACTAGATTAGATTGTTACTCTTAAAATAATTATTTAAAAGAAACTAATATAACTTCAAATATTTGCATTTATATGATTTAAAATTTTATATGAAAATATATACATTTACTTTGCAAGATAATGATTTCGAGCAGAACAGTCATTTTAATTAAACCTGCTTTTGGTGGATATAAAATTCGTACTTTTTTTAGCTGAAGAAGATATACTTTCCTCATGTTAAGGACTTTTTTGCTGCTCTGATGCTGTTCATCTACTACATTTTTGCTCTAAACTGAGCCTTACCTCCCAATTCTTCATTGCACTTAAGATTTTGTCTTATTAGCAATGGAAAATCAGTCTATGATCAGTTTGGGTCATAAGAACTGAAATTAGAAATTTAGAGTAGGAAGAGGTACCCTATATGGATGCTGCTTAGTTCATGTTAAATACCTATTTCTGGCTTCCCAGGCAGTCCCAGCTCCACCTCTATTCATAGGATCCTATAAAAACAAGAAACAAACAAACAAAAAAGTATACTAGAGTCATTTACTCTGAGTAGGTATTTATGGAATAAGCCATTATGACAGTAGAATCAGTTAAACATAAATTTTTTTCTCTTTTTATGCACTACTTGACATCAAAAGCAAAAAGAGGTAAGTTGGCTATAAACCTGAGTGAACCTTATTTTCTTTAATAGATTTATTTCTGAAGAGCTTTGCTTCAATTAAATTTCTACAAATCAAATACTTTTACATTAGGAAGCTTGTTATTGTAAATCTTCATTCTTTTCTTTGAGAACTGAATAAGCACCTTCTGTAAACTTGTATTTTAAAAATATTTAAATATATTGCTTTTCCTTTAACCAAGTTATACATATGGTTTAATTTTCTTGTGAGGAATTTTGGTTTAGTTTTGGGGTTTCTGAGTTGTCCCCCCTCCCCAAAATATGGATTACATGTTATAAGTATTTCTTCTTTTCTTAAAAAAAAAAAGCCAAGAAACAAGTGACATTGGTGATAGTCTATAATTTTCAGATCCATCGCTTTACAGAAGAGGATTCCCTGAACCTCTCAGGATATTTTCTAGTTTTGATTTTTTTTGAAATGACTATATATATATATATATTAAATAAGCAAATCAAACACATTTCACTGAGTGGTGTCTCAAATATTTTTCTTGTTTGGGATGTATTTTCACTTGATCTTTTTAGCAGGTTCTTGTTTGTAGTTTAACTTATTTCTCTTTTGTTTCTTTTTGATGGTGAATTAATTCTGACATTTAAAGGTATAGCTGGTCTTCATCTGATACATGCTATTATTGATGTTGTTTAATGAGAACAGACCATCATACCATCCTGAGTTAACTTTGTGCCAGCTGACATTGTTCTTGGGAAGGTCATTTCAGAACAAAACGTTATTTTCTAAAAGGTACTTAATTGGTGTAAGAATCTGGCAACAAAATGTACTTTTACCTCTTGGTGCCACTGTATTTAATTACCCTCTTCCCCTGTATCTTCCATGTCTTCCTACATAGGCTGTTAATTACACACATGCTCATGGTTTAATTTTAAGTTGTCCAGAAGCAGAAAGTTGACGATACTGCAGGGTATTTTTATAATTCTCTTTTGCAAGGTTTGAAATAAATATAGACTTTTTAATATTGCTTTGTTTTATCAGCTAGTCATATGATATTCCTCAGGACAGCAAATGGAAAGCTGGGTGAAAGTTTTTGTCTAATCCGTAATCACTGAAAAGTCTACAAACGCTCCTCCTCGTTAGCAAGACATGCTCTGATTCTACATTGTGGAAGACAGTTTTAATGCTTGTCCCCAAAGTATGATAAACTATGCACAGTTGTCATTTATATGAAGGCAGAGCCAGATGTTTTTAAAGATTTGTCACCAAGTCATATTTTTGCATTGTCTATCCTGAAATTTTTTTATGTGTTTCAACAATTCTGTCTGCATCGTTCCCTGGAAATTTTTAATGAATAATGATTGTCTCTGACTATAAAGGATATAAATAAATAATGGGATTTGCTGTGTTAAACACTGATGTTAAGTTAAGGCTGAAGTGTCTGGTGACATAAATTAGCAGATTACGTCCCCGAGTAGCTGGAAATTGTTATTGTCTTATCTGTAGATACTTTCAGAGAAACTCATGTGATATGTTTGGCAAAAAGGGATGAGATAGCAACTCTATGTGTTGATTATAAAATGCTAAAAGTTTTTCACAGCTATCCATTTTTACTAGTGCCAATGTACAATTAAATTCATCATTACGTTTTTGAAAATATTTCAGCTTTTCCTAACTACTGTTTATATTCACGCAAATGTTTCTATCTCATTATTTTCTTTATATAATGTTCCTATCTTAAAATTTTTCTTATTTTTTTCTTAAATTCTCTACTGTATATGTCTGTTTTTTCAGTTTATGTGTATAGGCATCCATAGGTCTACTTAAGTGTTCAAGTTATTACTGCGAGGAGAATGTATTTTGATGCTTCTTTCCATTAACTCTTCTGTTAATTCACTAACACACTATTAGTCATTTTGTAGATTTAGTGAGGAATAATTTAGTATTGATGTTATTTGGCATATTTTATATAATGGCAATTATAATTATTTTCAAGATTTATACATCAAAGTCTTAAAATTATTGAAGAATAATCAATCACCTGATATCACTAAATTAGCTTTAAAATCTTTATCAGAGAGTATTTTCTCTTTCTTATTCCTTTTATTAGGAAGATATTGTTATGATGACAGGAATGTCTAAATTGTACTCTTTCTGCCTCAAGTGGATCCCTCACACAATGACATTAATAATGTAACTAATAAACAAGTCTAATGATCCTTTAGGGGAGGCAAAGTCAGTATATTAGCAGCTTTTTTGTATCACATGCAAATCCCCGAAGGAAACTACTGTGGGGAAACAAAGAATTATAAGGCAGTGTCCTCTCTGCTGTCAACTGCATAGCGTGACTGAGGAATTTAGATACACTGCAAGAAAGGCAGTGGTCAAAAACTGTGTACGAGAAATGCTGAAGGAGATGAGATAAGTGCTAACCGAGTTTAGGGGAAGCAGACACTTCCTTCTTGGGTGGTCAGGAGTAAAGACTGAAACTTGTTAGTTCTGAATACTCCAAGAGAAGAGAAGAGCATTTTAGATGAACGTAATAATAGGAGCAAAGACTTGTTGAAATGATCTTATTATATGGTCTATTTGGTCTTTTTAATTTCATTGTTGTTAATTGCAAGGACTTTGTTTCTTGAAGCTGAAAATCTCAAGGTCATCTTGACTCCTCCCTTTAGCGCTCATGTCTTATCGATGACCAGTTCCTGTTCACGGATGTGAAAGAGGATGCTTTCACAAACATCCTCTCACCCGATCTGCAAGATTTATATTTAATGTCCTCACTTAACAGAAAAGCTGAGACTCAGAATGGTGAAGTCACTTCTTCAATGTCCCTCAGCTACTGGTTGGTGGAGCAGGGATCAAAACATTAAGATCTCTCTGATGGACCTAAATCTTATGCTGACATGGAGGAAAGTTGAAGAGCACAGAAGAAAGAGAATAGAGAATAATGAGGAAGGCAAAGAGACCATAAAAAAATTGCTGCAGAAGCATCATTGGCAAATGGAAGGAAATTGTGATGTACCCATTATCCAGTCCCATGAATTATTGTGTAAAACCCTCACTTAAGCCCTGAGTGTGTGCATAAGTATGTCAGTAATTAATTGTGGAGAGCACCTTTGTGCTATTATCCACAAATATTCAGAATTTCTGAGTTGGGAAACAAAAAAATGTTATGCAATTTTTCTATCTCCACCTCAGTGCATAGTACATAAAAATGTATATTTTATACTAACATAATTACTCAAATTTCACATTCTATCGTCAATTTGGTTTCTTCCAAGACTGATTTGACTACTTTAACTTCACTCTAAAATGATTTTTGCCAAAAAGAAAGTCTGCTGAAATTCGAGTACAGATTTTCAGTTAGAATTTGTGCTTCTGTATTCCTTTTCCAGTGGGTTTCCTTAAATTAAAACATATTTATTTATTTCAACCCTTGGCCTGCTTAGAGTTGAAAAGAATCAAGGTCATAATTATCACATTTTCTGACTTGAGAGAGAAAATAAAAGGAAGAGGAAGTTAATATGGTAGATGACAGAATAGAATCTAAAAGATGCATCAGGTAGGAAGAGGTGAAACATTTTAGAGATTAACATAACGTTAAAAGTATATAAAATAGGGCTTCCCTGGTGGCGCAGTGGTTGAGAGTCCGCCTGCCGATGCAGGGGACATGGGTTTGTGCCCCGGTCCGGGAAGATCCCACATGCCTCGGAGCAGCTGGGCCCGTGGCCATGGCCGCTGAGCCTGCGCGTCCGGACCCTGTGTTCCGCAACGGGAGAGGCCACAACAGTGAGCGGCCCGCGTACCGCAAAAAAAAAAAAAAAAAAAAAAAAAGTATATAAAATATTGCATTGAAATTCCAGACACCGTAAGTACAGGATGGAGGAAACATGACTTGACAGCACCATCTTTAAGCAAAGTAAGCCCATATGAGATAGCAGTGTGATGTGGCTGCCCAAGAATGCCACGCAGGCTTCTGCTCTTTAAGTAGAATCAGGATGTCTCAGATGAGCAGGACTCTGCCACCCCTGTCCAGCTGCCACATCTTATCACTCATGGTTTCCTCCCTGAGCACCTCATTTTTAGAAGGTTGTACATAAACTGGAGTATGGTTAGAGAGCAAAGATGTGGGTGTGAGAGGTTGAGATCGTGTCCTGTGAGGAAGAACTTGGATTACTTGGCCTGAGGAAAACTCAGGGGACAGAAATCGTTTTCATGGGAACGTGTGAAGCGCTTGATGGAGTTTATGGTCATGAAGGAAGGAGATGTGGTATGGAAAATAAGACATCACGAAATGGTTAGGTTGCATTAGTTCTCAAGTCAGGAAAACCAGGGGCTGGGGTGCAGGCCATTCTGTAGAAGACTGTTAGCCACAGAGAGCTGCTGCTCTGCCCTCCTCAGAACATCCAGGCACCAAGGAAGCCATCCCTGCAGCAGCACACTGTCCTCATCAACTCCCTCCACTGCCATCTGAGCCATGTGTGAAGCCCAAAACATAGAAGTGTTCCTGCCCCCCCCATGAGGCTCTCCCCCCTATCCCGATCAGTCACCAGTGGGCCCATGCAGTCACTAAGGCACTGACTTTTAGAAAATGGGCTAGTTTTCTAAATTGCATCGAAAAGTTTAAAAATAGTAGACGCCTGAGGAAAAACCATATGACAAGACTTTCTCTTCCTGCCAATGAAATTCATTAATTTCAGCCACCTCTTCATAGAAACTGGATATTATCCCCATTCCTGCACCTTTTATCTTGCTTTGTGTTTTTGAGGTGACTAGTTGCCTTCAAATTATGGTCAACTGTCTGATGAAGTTCTTATGTTTCTTTGACAATATGTGTCTGATAGTTTCTAGAGGTAGCTGGCGTCAATTCGAGAGACAAACAGAGTAGTGAGTAGAAAATAGGCCTTAGCATTGGAAAAGTTTAACTTTAAATCTTTGCTCTGCCACTTCTTAGCTGGTGATCATGTATTAACTTAATCAGTGAATGTTTGCGGAGACCGTACTGTGATGCCAAGCTCTGTTTTTGGCGGGAGAGATCATGAAAAATGTCAAAGAAAAATCTAGTCTCAGAATACATGAGATTTTAATATAGTCCCATAGATCAAAAATACTTATTTTCCTTATGATAGGAATAGTGCAAATAACAACTCCAGAGTGTTGCTGAGACTTAAAACTAATATAAAGTTCCTAGGAGAAATTACATCATGTTGATTCACCAAATAATTTCCTTCCTTCTTTCTCACCAGATAATTTCCTTCCTTCTTTCTCCCCTTTTCTACCTTCCTTTCTACTGGAGGCCTTTGTTTAGGGAGGAATGTCAAATAAGTTCCTGTGTATACCAGGACATATAGATGTGTTAAACAATAATATCCCTTATTCACCTCTGCCCTTGAGGCACTAACAATCTCTTGAGTTCTGTGACAGTTCTCAGGCCTATGGCCTTATAATATAAATGTACAGTGTTATCTAATTCAGTTCTGAGCGTTTCAAGTAAACACTTTAATTTTATAAGATATTTTATTACTATTAGTAGAGGCCATAAAGAGTTTATAGTTGCTAGGAAGTTCTTTTGCTAATTTGCTCATTTGTTTTCTAGGTGTACAACCTAGATGTCACAACCTCCAGGAAGCATTTTCTGACTACTTAGATTAGTGAATTGTTTCTGCTCTGAGATCCCTACATTTCCCTATCATGGGAAGCATTGCAGTGAGGTGTCTTAAAATCTAATTCAGCCCTTGGATCATACAATCCTGGATTCAAATTCCAGCTCCACCTCTTAGTGAACTTTGGCAAGTTACTTAACCTAGGTCCCCCTTTCCTCATTCACAAATTGGGATTAATAAAGCAAGGTTAAAGGAGAGCACACATAGTAAGTGCCTGCACAGTGCCTGGCACATGGTGAGAAGTGAATGAGTGCTCAGTGCTCCCACCACCACATCTCATCATCATCGCCATTACCATCATCATCGCCATGACACTTTGTTTGTTGAATATGCTTGTCTTTCTCAATTGACCAGGGACCATGTCTTCTGTTTTCCTTTTATCTCTACCACCTCACACAGTTTTAGACACATAATTGGAGTTTAGTAACTTGCTTGCTGAATGGTTGAAACAAATTCTGGTGGCCCCAGATGACAGCAGTGGCTTCTGGTGTTCTGAGATGCCTCCTCCTTAAGTCACATACTTCTCATCTTTTATGCCCTCAAAAGCAATGAGATGAGGCCTAGTTCCTTCAAGAATGAGTCTACCAGAGTAGATCCTACAAAGAACAGGTAAGATCATGTAAAGCCCACAGCATCTCATAGCTGGAAGGGACTTTCTCAATCTCTCAACCCACCCCTTTCATTTTACAAAGTACCTGCTAAATACACATGGGTTAGCCAAGTCCATGACTGGAAGACTGTTGATCACAGAAGAGGAATTTAGAAGACAATTGAGTCAGAGCGATTAGCTATTTTTCAAATTTCTTTTTTTTTTACTCTTTCACCATCTTATCTATGGAATTTGTTTTTATTCTTTAAGGATAACACTTAGCTAAGTACTTATAAATAATAAATGCAAAGTAATAATAATAATTAACCAGAGGTGATATAACTAAAGAGGGAAAAACTGATATTCACTACAAATGTAAGAAATATCCACCACATATTAAACACTTCATTAAGAGAGTCCATTGTGGTCCTGCTCACCTGTTTTCTAAATTTCATCACAAAGCATATTTCAAATGAACAATAATCTGTGACTACATTAGCAAAAAGAAAAAAAAATCTAATGTGAGAGATGGAAAAGAATTTAGACCATCTAAAAACTCTAATTACTCTAATTCTGGGGCTTGCCATTCCACAGAGGTCAGAACTTTGCTATAGAACAGCTTTATTTATACCTTCCTGGCAATAGGAAAGACAGGCCAGATTCCCAAGTGTTCACATTCATTTGTATTCATTGCATTTACTCAAATATAACAGAAGAGGGCAGCACACATCTGGTTAACTTAAACATGTCTGGTGGCCACATCAAAATAGTTGTCTAAATTTGTCCAACAATTCCTAAATTATCCCTTAGCACAGCTGTTGAAAAAGGTGAAAAGAGCATAAAGGAATTCATCCTTTAAGACTCCTGAGTTTCTACAAAAGGGAATCATTGAGCTAATCAAGCTGCAAAATGGAAAAACAAAGACTTAAATAAAAAATAGAAAGTATTCTCCAAAGCTAAGAAAATGGAAATATTTTTTACATTTGAAAGACTTTTACTGAGTATGATAATCTGAACACCAGTTACTCAACGAATCAGATCTTGCTCCTATTAAAAAACAATAATTAATAAGTTACTCTGCAACAAAGACCACCTTATAAAAGGGTCTCTGTCTTCAGTGATGTTCTCTTGAATGAACTTAAATCAAGCCTATCTTATATTCTACTTTGCATCACAGACAACTTTAGTGTGTTTGCAATGTCTTATACAAAAGCATGAGCAATTTTCATGAATTTTGGTATTCTGGAGTTATACAAGCAGGTTTTGTTACAATAGAGAACATGTTGGCTTTAGAACAAGTGATGCTTAGATTCAAGCCTTTGAACATAAATTTCAGTAGAGGCTCATTAATTCGACTTTAAATCCAGAATTTGTGGTAACTTGGCTTAAATATTACATATATAACATATAGGGAAAGAGGTTTGCTAAGCAAATACATAGTCTAAGCAGTTAGCAAGAGGAAATGCTGCAATTATTTAAGAATAATTGAATTTTTAATTCTAATTTTAACTTTTTTGCAAAATCTTTTTTGCAGAAATATAATGTATGCATTTCTAACTAGCTTCGCAGGTGATCCTAGTACATCAGCCTGATACCAGTAAACAGACTGCTCTTTGATTATTTTAGAACACCCAGCACATGGTCTTTCTTGGAGTAGATGAGTAACATAACTGATCAGCTAAAGCCTGAACTTTTACTAGCTAGTGCTTTGTCAACCTAGTGTGAGCTATATTGTATGACTTCTTTTTTTTTTATTGTATGATTTTAAAATGACAAAAATAAAAGTAGATTTCCCATTCAGGTTAGCTTTCTCAGTCAGTTGCTGACAATTTAATATATATAAAATAAACATTCTAAGATTTCTAACAATTCTTGCTTTTGATAAATAAAACCTATTTTCAGAAAACTGTAAAGATGATTTCCTTCTCTAATATCCTACTATTGATCATGGAAAAGTTTGTATTGCATGCTTTTCTCAATGTACCTATGGGATTGACAATATGCTGGTGTGTCCGACAATGCGTACCATTTTGGAATAGCAAATCTAACTGCTGAGCAAGTAATTACCATCATGTTCAGGTTCAGAACTTGAAGATCTTTCATTATGTTAATAGATCCCTTATTTTTAGATGTAGCTAAATACCAAATATGAATGGCCACGTATGTCCTAAGGTACTTGAGAACTCTCAGAACTAACTTTGTGTCACTAATTTTTAAATACTGTATTTAATTAAGGAAAAAGCCTTGTCTTTTCTATTGGCATCATTCAGGGGAAAAAAAAAAGCTTAATCCAGATGTTTCTATGTGAATGCACATTCCTCACTAAATCTCTCAGGCAGCTGCTTAAGTTATTGTTACTAACACGTTGCTCTGTTGTCTCTTCGTATACGTGTCTAATTTATCAGTTTCTTATAGATTGTCAGCAGCCTGCTGCCTCCGTACCGCCACAGCGCTCACAACTAGCCGGGGGGCAAGACTGCCCGACTCTCAGGTAAATTCTGATGTCCTCACTCTCCCCACCCAGTTGCACATCAGTTCCATAGACCCCCAAGCTCTCCTTTCCCACATCATGACTGCCTATACATAATTATACTTGCCACATTTTATTTCAATTATGGGCTACACAGACACATACTGGACTCCTGAAGTCCACACATGCCCACTGAAAATGCAAGAGAGCTAGAGTTCATTTTACTGGCCACTGGCACGTAGCCTAAGGCGGCCTTCAGCTCCCCTGTGTGGGTAAATACTTGGTTAGCCCAGCATTTCATTACCATCCAAAATATAAAACCTGGAATTGCTTGTCTTTTGTCCTCAGAATATATTTCCCCGGCAAACAATTAGGAAGGATATAAAGCATATCTGATGTCTGTTCCAAGACAACTTTATGAAAGTGTTTCTGTTTTCTGTCCACTCAGTACGCTCAATGAAACTGAAATTGAAAGGTAGAGAAAACCTTGTAATTGGCATTCAAAAAAAGAATATTTGCAGTGATAGTGCCTTTTATGTAAGATTAACTGAAGAATTTTAAAGGCAGGTCTACATACTCCCTGGATGCTAAACTGGAGAGTTTGCTAAACAATTTCTTTTCCAGTGAAAGCTTTGCAAATCCATTATGAACTTACCTTTATGGTAAATTCCACAGACGAACTTCCACACATCATCAGAGCACCCCATCAGGACCTAATCATTTTCTTGAAATCCTTCATCTCCAGTTATTTGGCCTCCAATGGTGTCTAGTTTTTATAGTCTGGTTGTGGCTGTTATAGCCTGCTTGTTGTTCTCTCCTTATTTTAATATAACTGTTGCTCTTCTCCCAGGGCAAGGCTTCTGTTGAGTAAGGGCAGGCCCAGACATACTTCCATGTATGTCTGAGGAGTAGATGTCAGTAGCAGGCTGCATGTGGTCATGGGTTAGAGCTGAGAGCTGGGGAGCCGCAAGTGCTCCCTGGAAACACAGCAGCAGCCAAAGCCCCAGTGATGACTTGGTCTCTCAGGTGGTTGTGCAGCCAGCTATTTAAGTGGGACATCAAGTGAGCAGGAGAAGTTATGTGATTAAATAGGCTCCAAGCCAGCATCTTCCAACTGATGTCTCAGCCTGCTGTTTCCACCACTTCCAGCAACAGGTTTTTACTTCAGGAAAGTTCTTCGTTAACATACAAACGCCATTAGTAATTTCAGTCATTAAGTAACTGAATATAATTATAAATGTTCAAACCCATTTCAGTGGGATCCTATGTGTATAATGTAGAAGGACGTGGGCTCTTAGCCTGCAGTCCGTTCTCCACAAAGTGCCCCCACCCCACCCAGGGCCTGGGACAGTGCCAGGCGCGCAACAGAAGTTCAGGGAGTGAATGAGCTCTGGAATCACATTACTGGGTTTGAATGGCGCCTCGCCTCTGACACCTACTAACTGCGTAATCTTGGAAAGTTGCTTTTGCTGGCTAAGATTTCGTTTCCTTACTTGTAAAGTGAGAAAGAGAATGGCTACTGGGAGGATTCAGCAAGGCACAGGCCTGGGCCACAGTGTGCTCTCAATAGCTGTTACTACCACTAACCGTTCTTAGTACCTAACCATTCCTTAAGACAGAAATCTGCTGTCTCTCATAACCTCTCTAATTTGAGAAGGCTACTGTATTAAGTGTTTCAATTAGATAAGAAATGGAAAGGCTAATGAGGAATCTTTTTAAGTTTAATAATTTATTTCACCTTGCTTTTTTTTTGAGAACCAGTTTGACTAAATGATTAGGACTTATTATGATTAAATGATTATGATTATTATGATTAAGTTATTTGACTAGAACTTATCAAATACAGTATTTACATTCAAGAAGTGATTCCTCAATCTGTAAACCAAAAATATGCTTCTGTCACATAATATACACAGTGCAATTGTATTTTATGCAAATTAAAAATAGCAATACTATAATATGAAATATTTATAATCTATCACTTTAAGAAATCTGAAATAATAAAAAAAATTTTATTTATCATGAAACGACACAATGTGTTGGGCCGAGGTATAACCCATGTTTAAGCCATTACTACACACTTCAGCTGGTCAAACAGAAATGCTTGCCTTCCTTTATCAAGAGAGTATTGAACTCCATGGGTCTTCAAACACTTACGCCTCTTGTACGATGTGACCACCCTGTGCTACTTGCCGTAACTTACGCTGAATAACATGTTTAGTCCCCTAAAAAGAAACTCATTCTAAATCATGCAGATTTAACAGAAAGAAACTCCATTAGGTCTGTGGGAAAGTCTATCTGCTGCTCTATTCCCCGGGCCATCTGACTCTTTCTGGAGGATGGAGGAAGAATCCTGTCATGCAGTATTTTCTTAGTCCTTGTGTTGAACCTCTAGCTCTCCCATGTTTACCTATCACATTTTAAAATAGATAGGAAAAATCATTTTTATCACTGCTTGTCCTAACTAGTGCAGAATAGCATATCTCCATTTAAACTAAATTTATAGCAGTTCAAAGAGTTTGGGAAGTCAGGGTGACCCCAAGCAGAGCAGTATTGTACATAATTATGATTCTGTATTAAAACTCAAGAGATATACATAGTATACCAAAGATAAAAATTGTTTAATGCTCATTTTTAATGACTTGAATAATAGTGTTAGGTTTTTTAAAATTATGATTAAATTAATAAATAACAATAATAAACCTTGAATAGCTTTCTCACGTAACACTCCTGGCAGAAATTATTCTATGGTTTCAAAGTATAAAGGAAAAAAGCAGAGTTTTAAAAAAATGCCAATCTTTTTCAATTAAAAAAAAATACCTATAGTGTGATTTTCCCCCTACTGGTCACATTTTAAGAGGTCTGAACCCAAATCTGTTTTGTAGTATTACTTTAGGAAATTCAATGATTTTGCATCCTTATTCTCCAATACTTTTCAGCAAGACGTTGATGAGCCTGAGCATCTCTGTGTTCATTTAAACTGGAGGCTCTCAGACATGGTCATTTTGGAAGTCTGCATTATATACTTGCTCTTCTGTCATATTTACACTACCAAGCTAAAGCAGGTAGGGGGAGCCCTTAGAGCAGATCAGACTTCCACAGGCAAATTAGTTCTCCTATTGAATCTACCAGAGAACTGTAGAATCCTCTAAAACCTTGGTCCAGCATGTCCGTGTCCCCAGGAACTTCTTTGAAATGCAGATTCTCAGGTCACACCCCAGACCTATTGAATCAGAATCACTCCCGGTGATTGCTATGCAATCATTAAAGTTCGAAAAGAACTGATCTAAAGAAATCTTGCAACTAACCCAGAGACCTAGGGGAATGAGACTGTGTGAAGAAATTGAAAAGAGTGATTGCTGGGGAGGCGTTCACATACTATTTCCCCAGTGCATTTCATTTTTCTTTTTGGGGGCATTTTTTTGAAAATCTGCAGTTGTCTTGGCATGCTTTAGATTTAAGCCATTTTCTGTGCAAAATTCCTGTGAAAAGAATGTCTGTTGAACCCTTACAACTGTGTCTAGCCCCTTGTAAATGCATTTCTGGCTGACATGCTTGTTTCTCATTTGCAGTCCTGACATAGCTCTGCCCGATGAGCAGCCACATTCCAGCTCTCAGTGCGCCCCTCTACACTGTCTCTCCAAGCCTCCTTACCCCTAGTCTTCATCTCCCGTGGACGAATACCTGGGGTGAATGTTTTGTAGCCACACACAGGATACTGCCCAAGATCCAGCGCGTGTTTTCTTCTCGGTGGTTAGATGTTTGATTGAATTAATGGCCATCATTTTGCAAGATGAGAGGAAGTTGGGAAGAATAACACAAAGCACAGACTCCGGTGTGATAAAACACTTTATGGTTTCTCTAAGTCACAGATAAACTTCTGCAATCAAATGGCTACAGTTCAGTTAAATCAAAATAAACGAAACAGGAAATATGTATCTCAGATGGCTGGCTTTACCTCGATAGCTTAAGAGAGACCTCAGACAATGTAAAATACATATATTGTAAAATCATCTTTCCTTACACTTCAAATTCAGCTACAGAAGTTGATTCTAATTTTTTGGTCATTGATATTTACTTTGTACTTTATTTGCCACATGATTTATGTCTATAAAAATCATTTCTATGAGAGATGAACTTCATTTATTTTAAAATACACATAATTTGCTCAATTAAGTATGATTTTAATTTAGTCTGAAATCTGGAATTGGCCAGACTGGTCATTTTTCTTGCACAAAATGATAAATGAGGTGCATCGGAATGTTAACAATAACTGTATTTTGCTGCTACACTGATATTGTTTATGCACTTACTTTCTAATCGGTAGCTCATTGTCTGCTGTTTTTTCTGTTTTTTTTTTTAACTAGAATTCTTCACTGGACATTATTAAGTAAATCTAACAAAGAGACTATGTTATGATTCATTGACTTATTCAACTTTTGATGGCATCTTTAATTTTTTTTTAATTGCAGACAAGTAGATGCACTGGTGCTGCTCCTTTGTGTGTGTATATGTGTGTGTGATAATGTTAAAGAAGGCTAAATAACGTGAAGGGAAAAAAATGGTGTGTTTATTTAATGACCAGAATTTTTTTTACTTCTCCCCAATTCAGGGTCTACTATGAGTATTTCTTGTTACAAGGTATCAAGTATAAATGGGAAAAATATATGCATATGTAGATGTAAGTTAGCCTTTGGTTAATTAATTTACCCAGAAAGTGTTCAAATTCTGATTAAAATTGTATGTTTTGTTGTTGTTAGGTTTTTTTCATAATGCATCTTCCTTGCCAAAAAAACAACAGGTAATAAACCTTAGCTCACTGTCTACTTTTGACAAACACTCAGGTGCCTACAATCATTATGTTATATTGAGACAATACATGTTCCTAGTTAATTTACAGATTCTGCTGAGTAACTTTTATGACTTAATTTAAGGCAGTGGATTTTCACAGCAAAATTTATTTTGCACATAATCTGACAAACAAGGAAAACAGCTAATTGAGCTGAAAGGTCTAACACTCTTGGGCTGCTTATATCAAGTGCTGCCCACACACCTGCTCCTATCCCTCATTCCTTGTCTAGTCAGGTAGCCTTAACTTGTTTAAAACCATACCGGTTTGACCTTTTCGTGTAATGATATCTGTAACTTCTCTTTAAAACAAAACAATCCTCACTATTAACACAAAAGGTAGTTAACAATGCAGGGCTCTAACAATGGCGATCCAGTAGGAGCCACTCAGCTTACTTAGTGGAAGTGGTGGAGCACTAGTAGAGTGGCCCATCAAAGGTGGCAGCCAGTCGGCAAGTCATAAAGCACAGAGCAGGAGCTCTCATCAGTCGTACACCTATTAAGTAGTGGTCACTGTTACCAAAGCAACCAAGGGATTTTGAATTCCTCATATGAGTGCTGTTTTCAACAGTGTCATTTATTATGCAACTTGCAGTAGTTGGAAATCTTCACCAAAATAGGGATTCAGGTTAAAATACAGAAAAAGAAACAAAACAAATCTTCATAAAGCCCTGATCATGGCCACCTAATCTTCTACTCTTTCCACTTGCATTGCCTTGCTATTCTAAACATTTTCTTTATTTTATTGGTGGTGTATCTGCCTGGTACCAGTCTTAGTGAGACTGTGTGGATTTTATTAGAGTTCAGTTAAAGGAAGCTCCCCCACCCCCATCCCTGCTTTTTCTTTTTCAAGCATCATGTGTTTGGACCTGAGAAGTGGCATAGCTGCTAAGTTGACTTTTAATTAAAAACTGTGCCTGAGGGAAAATATGCCTTTTTAAAAAGTACCTCAGAACATTTTCCTATATTGCCTCATCAGTTTTGTTGGTGGTGCAGGGAATTCAGCAGTGAGTATTGTCTGTGTGTAACTATAGGGCATTTGTGCTCTCTTACGCTATATTTGTGACCAGCTGAAAAGCTGGGTCATAGACAAAACACTTATTTCTTCCAATAAAAAGTTTATCATTAAGTCTATTATATACTAGTTTTATTTCAGTTCATTATATTAACAGAGTGGGAAATGCTTGTTTTGAAATAGTAATTCTATAAAAATGTTAATTTTAGCAAACTTTGCCAGAAAGATATAGAAACTTGGAAATAAATTTCTAATTTTCAGCACAAAACTAGATTGTAGTCCCTAAGCAGTAAGAGAGAGTTCCATGTATTTATACTGTGGCTTCACTTAGTATAGTTTAAACTGAGCCATATCTTTATTTATTTATAGGCATTTAAAATGGACAAATATGTGTAGCATTGATAAAAATCAGTACCTGTAAAGAAACACCAGGATTTAAAAGGAAACTGGAAAACTGAAGAACTAGTGAAAATAAAAAAGAATAAACCTCAGTAAGACTAGTTGAAGACAGACTTGGGGAAGAAAAACCAACTATAGAAGTATAATGACAATACTGGCTAATTATTGCAAACACAGTGGGCAAAGATTAAAGATAACTAGCAAGACTTTAAAAAGTAAGCACAATTACCATACTGAAAAGAATAGGATGCAGAAATACTTTACTACTGAGGATTTTTCTTAGTTAAAAAAAATAAAATATTTAAAATAAAAAGGAGCAATAAGTTGCCTTTGGTCTGGGTGCACAGGGGCATACAGGACCCAGAATTAATCGTTCCAATCAACTCATGATTCATCATATCCCTTTTTCATATCCAGTTCTGTTTCAATAAGAGGAATTTGGAGAACTTGGTGAAAATAGAAAGTTATTAAATAATTAAGAAAAGATTTATAAAGATTATACTTTAGCCTAGGGAAGAAGAGGTACAATAGTGATCATCAAGAAAATTTAACAAAGGATAGGTACCAACTATGGCTGCCGTTACGAAGACTAGAATAAAAAAAAGTCTTCGGTCTGAAGGATTTATATTAACTCTTGGAAGGAGACTTTTAACAGTGGGAAATTAATCATCAAAATTGATAATCATAAGGAAGATTTGTTTTTTAAGAATTAAATATTACTGGTGGTCTAGTAAGGATTAAGTTATGTGGCAAGAAATCTTACGATAATGTATTATAATTCTGGGATTCCATAATTCTATGGTTCTTTTATTTAAAATTTTAAAATACATTAAAGTTATACTGGTTAGTCATAAAATATTTTATCCCTTGAAAATAGGATAGCAATCTTAATTTTTCCAAGATATTTGGTTAAAAAACAAAACAGGGTTGTCAGTATTATTTTTCCTTCCAGCTATATTTCATAATATCTTTAAAGTTGTCCAGAATGTAGTAATTTTACCATAAAAAGCCTCAATTGTCAGAGTCTAAAAAAACAAACGTCCTCAGGAATACTTCAGAAATAGGTTCTTCTCAAATTTTATCTTTTCTTAAAAGGATCTTCAGTCTACAATATTTGCTTTTTCCATGCTTTGAAAAATTTTCCTGTACAGATAGTCTTTCTGTTTCAAACAAGCATGAAACACCAGTCAAATTAATCAACTATGAATGTGGACATTTCCTGATATTCTGTTTTAAATAAAATCTTTACAATTCTCAATTGGATATTACAAAATATGAAAAGGAAGAAATGAAATATATTTTCTACTGAGCTAAGAATGGCAAATTTAATGTGTAATTGTTATAATCAATCAGCCAAAAGACATAATCTGTATCTCAGAAAGACACATCATGGGAAACTGATGGATTTCCACCAAGGAACTGTGCTAGTTCAACCCATGATGCCACAAATGTGTTAATATTGTAGATATAAAGTAGGACTAGATTCAAAAGGAACTCTTAGGATAAAGTTCATAATTTAAAAAATTTACCCTCTATGTTTTTTGTTTGTTTATAAACCAGAGTGATTTAAAATAGTCCTTATATTTAAGATTTCAAAAAATTTACAAGAATGTGTTTTCATTAAATAGAATATAATTCTTCAAAAAGCTGTTAAATTGAAGATGTGATAGATAACATGATCAGTACTGATATTGACAAGCAATTTTTATTTTAAAATCACTTTCTGTGGACGTACAAGACCAATCTAGCTCCCGAGTGACCTTTTCCATTGTTTGTAATAATGCCCCCAGATGAGTTGTATCTGTAATTTAATTCATCTTTATTTAAATGACAAGTTAACTGCCACAGTCCTTGATACATTGCATTTGTATCCTCATCCTATTATGTTTACATCTAAAAGATTTCATCTAGACATCTCTTTTGTCCTTCTTAAAGAATAACTTAAAAAGACATTTAGTATTAAGATATGTTCCCTAATCAAGGATTTTCCAGAAATAATATTCTACTTATGAAGAAGAGCAGCAATTAACTGCCTTTAGTGTAAGGGTGTGAGTGCATAAAAGTATGCCATGTAAAATGTTTGCATGAGATATTTCACATCATGTAAGCTTTCCCATATTCATAATATGAACACTATAGAAAATCTTATTTCTCTTGTGATCTCTCCATTAGGAATGTAAGGAGATTCTTTCCTATATCTGGTCTCCTTTCCGTATTGAAATGCATGGCTCTAATCCCTGGTGTATTTTCATCCTTTTCCTCTAGAGTTATTTGAAATTTGCCCTATTTAAACTGAAGCCTGGATAAACTGCTGAGCCAGATTATTTCTGTGGTTGGAGTTTAATTGCTATAGAACATTGGTTGAGAACATGTTTTTATTTTAACTTCTTTTTCTTTCAAAATTATTCTGTTATGGTTCTCTAATGAAAACACTGAGAAGTAAATCTGACGCTTTCTAGTGTCACTGTTTTCCTTTTTAAAAAGTGATTTTAAAACAAATATCAGAGAACTATAAAGAGAAATGGCATCATTTTGTTGACAAATCATTATTCAGTGATAATGGAGATACAGAATGAATCATTTTGTTGTTTGAGTTCAAAGATATGATTGTGCACCAAATCTTAGAGGAAGTAAATGATTTTAACTTATTGTCACAAAGTTTTTAGCTCAATGGTTTGACTGTTAGTCAATTAAACAATTCTTTGAAAATATTTTATGACATTTTTGTAATCTACTCAGTGTTTTTATTTGCATGATTATGCATATGTGATGAACCATACATAATTCTAACACTGTATTTCTTTCCAGTATTAACACTTGTGTAATGTGTGGCCAACCCTGATTTGTACACTGTATGATTATTGTTGTAATGGTCTTGCTATTCCTACATTTAATTGCAATTTTATTATGCCTTTTGGTGTTAAATGATGTGAAGTGTTTCCACCTAATGATAATACCATATGAAAACTTGACTAAAAGACTGACCTAAGAAACTCTCTGTTGCTAATTATTTTTTTAAATCCAAATTTCATAGGAAACTTGTTCTCGAAGACAACTGCCTTTATTTTAAATCCAAAAAATTATTTTATGAATTTATTTTTGCTTGTCCTTTTAAACTTTTTTTGTTGACAATCCTAAGTGAATGTCTCATGGGAGAATCCATACAATATGTGCTTGTATTTGCATTTGATCATGCACTCAATGGTTGGAAAAGGCACTACAGTGCTAAGAAAATAACCGAGGCCAATACATCAATTCTTTTATCTTGGTTTATGTTACCAACTGCATATGGTGTAATGCATAACTCTTTCCAGTAAATAAACTGGTTATCTTTCATTCATTTCATCTATGGTACCATTTTATCAGTTTGAGCAGTGTGTCTGTATTTTATGTTGATTTGTACTTACAAAAAAAGGAAAAATTTATGAATTTCTATGATTTATATATTTACTCGAAGTGAACGCTTATTCAAACTAAAAACTGAATGCTTCGCTTTGACGTTTCTACACAATCTTATTAAGAAATGTGTGTCAACTTTGCCCATTTTCTCCATTTATCATCACTCCTACTTGTAATCTTTTCTAAAAGGTTGTTTTGGCAGGAGGATACGCTTAGCTGAATTAGATTAGAAATGTACCAACATGAAGGAAATGCCTGTTCTTAAAAAACGGAAACAGTATTTTAATGAAAGAAGAAAGAAGCTTGTATGCTTTATTTTGGGAGACAATGCTTTGTCCTCTTTCATATGAAGAAACGTCAGAGTCTCAAACCTGAGGAAAGTTAATTGGCTAGCCCCCCCCTTCAGATATGTACTGTGGCAAATGGGCTGCTTTGGGAGCCACCTGCTCTGACCTGGCTTTATTTCTGGAGGCGGGGAGAGCCAGAATATGGACTTAACGTGAGGTTCCAAGGAGTTGAAACCTCTAATGCAATCCTCATCTTAATGAATCGAATTAACCCACCATGGGCACTGCAACGGTCCCAGCTAAAGTTGCCTGCTTACCTGTTGAATAAATACAACACTAGAAATAATAGTGTAAACTTCCCTAAAAATCTTTTTTTGTCTCTGAAAGCTATTGTTTTTCTTTGATATTATAAGTGTATTTGATCCTTGATCTTCAGATATACAATAAAGCTGATAGCCTGCTATATTCAAAAGCTAGAAAAACTGGATCAGCCTCCAGGAGCATCGTCTCTCGTCTCATCCTACATTTTGTAGGCAACTGGGATAGCACTATACAGAGAGCAATGTGGAGGTTTCCTGCAACCCCACTGAGGATAAGAGGCCAGAATTGATGGGATTTCATGCAAGGGGTTTTCTTAGTTTTTGGTTATACACACATTGACTAGCACATTGTAGGAACTCAGTACAATTCCTTGGCTCCTTGCCATCTAGCTTTTCTCATAACACATGTGGAATTTTTATGGAACCTAATGTCATCTACTATAATATGAGCTGGCACTAAATGCCAGCTCACTGGGGGAAATGGTCTTTAAATGAAGTGAATGGCTATTCCTATCATTCTTTCCTTGTCAATCTAAAAACTGTATCTCTAATGCTGTATTTGAAGGAGGCTTAATGTGTACAGTGAAGTAATCTGACTGAGTCCGTTCTTAAACATTTTATGAATCAACTATCGCTTAAATACCTTAAGAAGAAACTCAGGATAATTCATCTACAACATAACTGTCAAGGAAGATAAATCTCACTGTAAAAAAATATTGCCGGTTTCAAAAGTAAACAAAATTTATAATGTAATTTAAATGTAAAAAGCAATATAAACAAATCATAACTATAGTGACATCCTGTTAAATAGTAAAGAAATGTTATAACGGTCTACATAATTTGTGAGACCCAGTGCAAAATTAAAATGCAGATCTCCTTGTTCAAAAATTATTAAGAATTTCAAGACAGTGACAGCAGACATTAAACTAACAGGGAGTTCTAGGCACAGGGCCCTGTGTGACTGTAGAAGTCCACATGCCCATGAAGCCAGCCTTTTCCCAGAATATGCTGAAATAATGATTCAGAACTGCAATACAATGTAGCTATCCAGAACCTGGGCTTTATTTTTAACAGAATGGATTTTCCAGTTTCTGTGCTTGGAAGAAAAAATAATGTGCTTTTGTTTTGGGAAAAAAAATTAATGCTATTACCTCAAAGAGTTATAAATCAATCTTGCAATACTCCCATATTCCAACACAGTCATACTTTTCAACTCAAAACTTCTAAACTCTCACATACGTACCAAGTTGTACAGAGATTATAAAAATCATTAAAAGAAATCTTCAAAATTGTCAGCAGTAGACATTTTAATTAATGTATATTAAAGTAAAACTAATTTAAGAACCCTACTGATACCTTCATCATTTGACTTCCTTTGAAGTTATAAATTATTAATGTCAGTCAAATGTCACAGGAATAGTCACCTAATTTAAAAGATCTATTAGCCCAAGATTAATAAGTGATTCATATCAACTTTTCTTCTAAATAAATCAAAGGGGAAAATTTATTTACCTCATGAAACCTATTGAAACTGAAAATAAGCTACCCTATGTGTAAGAAAGGGAGAAAATAAAATATATGTAATTTTTCCTGTTTTTGATAAAGTAACAGTGGAAACCTATAGAAATGGTTATCTGTAAAAGAGCAAAGGGTTGGTGTAAGGGAACAAGTGGGGAGCCCGATTCCTCAGTAGGTGAGTACGTTTTTATATTGTTTTCCTATTTCAACCATGGAAATATAGTATCTATACAAAAATGAAAAATAAAGAAAATAGGTGCTCTCAAACTTCTCACAATGAAGTCAGAAATTAAAATTAGCATAAATTCTAGAGAAATAATTGTTCTAAAGCAGGCTGTCAGTAGAAGTATTTTCAAAAGCATGGAATTTTGTGCAAATTTTAGCTCTGGCACTTACTTACCAGCTCTGAGACTTTGGAAATGTACTTAACGTCTCCAAGGCTCAACTGTCTCATTTTTAAAAAGAGGATAAAAATGCTTACCTGGCAAGGTTATTGCCAAGATCAACATACATGACATCTTCCAAACAGTGTTTAGCCTTTGGTAGCTAATATTATTTCCAATAACACAGTGCATAGGCTACTGGAGTCCCATATGAATGAAATTCATTCATTCACTTATACATGCATTAATTCAGCAAATATTTATTGAGAACGTATCTTGTGCCAGATACTGCTCCAGGAGCTTAAGATACAGCAGAACAAAACAAAGGAGGTTCATGCCTTTTTGAAGTTTGTATCATTTATGTAGCATTGATGAGGGAGACATACAAAGCCAGCAAACATAATAAATATGGAAATACCAAAGTATGTTAGTGAATCTGTTATGGAAAAATTAAAAAGTAGAACAGGGAAAAGAGATTGTGCTGGGTTGGAGTGGGGAGAAAGTGAAACAGATTACAATATTAAATGGTGTGGTCAGGTTGGGCCTTATTAAAAAGAAGAATAAATAAGATAAAAATCATTCTGTTTACATCATGATTGCTTCAGTTTTAAAAATTATTAAATTACATAGGTTGAAAAAAAACATAGGTTGTTCAAATTTCTAGAAGTTACTATTCTAAAATATCAAACAGCAATGTACATTAAGCAATAGGATTTTCAAAAACTAGTCTTTTAAAATGTTCTAATAATTTGGAGTAACCATTACAACAATATGCATATATTTTATTTCATGACAATGTTGCTTTAAAATTCCAATATTTATTTTACAAATAGATATTATGCCTTCTTGAAGCTGTAGGACATGTTCATTTGTGCTTTGCCAATAAAAATTTGAGTCAAATAATTTTATTCATTGGTCTTACTGATAATTGTCAATTCTAATGAACTTGTAATTGACCCTATAAATAATCCTTAAAATAACTCAAAGTTGTTTTTCAATATATAGTCAGAGATTAAGCTATTCTTTCTTCTGGTCCTTAATTCCAACTCTCTCCTCCTTGAATGACCCTTTCATCCAAATTTTCTGTAAAATCAAGGGCATCTTTTAAAATATCTTCTCACAGACTTTCTTCCTAATACAAAGGTAAGAGAGATAGTATCACATTGCTAAGCTTTGCATCAGCTTGATGCTGAGTGTTGCCATTTTTCTTAGATTTATAGAGATCCAGAATTCAAGTTTGGCTATTTCATTAGAATTGACAGAAAGTAATATATATTTAAAACTCAGCCTTCTGTCATGAATAGTTGCCCTAATTCTGGGTTACCTTATTAGAAAATAAAGGCCATGTAACTAAATATATTTATGTAATATGGAAAGGATCTCATCAAATTACATGCCTAGATAAGTATGGATACTTAACAAATATCAAGGATGAAAATAAAATCCAACTGATAAAAATATTACCTATTAAAAGTGTTTATTATCTCCTGTGAAGTTTAATGTCACTTCTTTCTAGCAGATGCAAAAATAAAGCTGACTTGAATTTGGGTATAATTATGATTATGTGATTTTAATTACATACATCAAACCAGTCAAAGGTTATCTTTTATTTTTATTTTTTTTAAATTTATTTTTATTTTATTTATTTATTTTTGGCTGCACTGGGTCTTTGTTGCTGTGTGCGGGCTTTCTCTAGTTGTGGAGAGCTGGGGCTACTCTTCGTTGTGGTGCACGGGCTTCTCATTGCGATGGCTTCTCTTGTTGTGGGGCACAGGCTCTAGAGTGCAGGCTCAGTAGTTGTGGCACATGGACTCAGTAGTTGTGGCACATGGACTCAGTAGTTGTGGCTCACCAGCTCTAGAGCGCAGGCTCAGTAGTTGTGGTGCACAGGCTTAGTTGCTCCGCGGCATGTGGGATCTTCCCGGACCGGGGCTCGATCCCACGTCCCGTGCATTGGCAGGCGGATTCTTAACCACTGCACCACCAGGGAAGCCCAAAAGTTGTCTTTTAAAAGTGTGCTTTATCTGGAAAGTGGCTGTTCTTTGGACTGGACGATGGCAGCCTACCATTATTTGTAATATCATTTGATTTCCACATCTAATGATTGATGGCAAAAACAAGATTTTTCTGAAATACTCCTTAGAAACACATTTTTATTGGATGTTGAATATTCCAAAGTCCACATTTGAATATGTCACGCACATTACTATATAATTTCTATATATTTTATATTTTAAAGGATAAGTACCTTACATTTAAAAGATATTTTCTTGTTCAATGTACTTCATTAGAACTTTGAAGGTGAGATCAGATCAGTGAAATGGAGTAACTTCTTGTTTCTTCTACTGTTGAAATTAAAAACTAAATGAGCCCCAATGATGTAACTTCTTCTCACTCTGTGTATGAACATTAAAACTACAGTTTTCTCTTATAAACAATTTAGTTACTGCTAAAAGTTCTTATGGCAGTTAGTAGATGAACATTTATTGACTGCATACTACATGCATCAACAGAACCTCAAAGATTTCTTTAAGATTGCAACTGAGCAAAATTATAACAGCTACCAAACATTAAAAACTAGAACATGTGCTGAAATAATGGCATTCTCCTGTCATTTGCAACCCTACACTGAACAATAATGATGCTTCTAGAGCAGTCCTATTATTTAGGACATATGACTGCAACATAATATAATATGTACCAGAATACATCTGATAAAGTTTGAAAACAAGCACAGAAAGCCTACGACTGCATCTATTTTCAGGTGGGAAAATGGCGTCTAAGATATTGAACAAATTATTCAAGCACTGATTGTGTTCTTAAATATTCTCTAATCAGCAACGACACAGGGTGATAATTGGCTGGGTAAGTGATGATCATACCAGTGAGGCTGTGGAGGCAGTGTCAGCTTTTTAAGTTCAAGATCCTGTTCACAGCCCAGCCTTGCTCATTATACTTGTCCCTGGCAGAGCTTCTCTTTACTTGGATGGGAGTTTCATCTCTCCCTCACTGCCAGCAAGTTTGGGAAAACCTGCTCAGTTCAGGATAAAAAAAACAAATCAGATTATTTTCCTTTAGATTAGTCATTGATGAGTTTCTGAAAACCCCACTCATTTATTTCCAAAATGTTTATTTCTCTTTTCCTAGGTATAAAAGCAACACATGCTTATTGTAGCAAATTTAGAAGATGTGCAAAAGTAGAAAGAAGACAATAAGTTCACCCATAATCTTATCTCTCAGTGAAAACTGCTGTTAACATTTTGGTGACTTTCCTTGAAATCATACTGAATACCTAATTCTGAATCCTGCAATTTTCTCTGAACATTTTTATGGCGATTTTTCCCCTAAGTTATCAAAAGTTTTCAACTACATTATTATTATTCTATTTATTTATTTATTTATTTGGCTGCACTGTGCGGCATTTGGGATCTCAGTTCCCTGACCAGGGATCGAACCCATGCCCCGTGCAGTGGAAGCACGGAGTCTTAACCACTGGACCACCAGGAGAGTCCTCAACTATATTATTTTCAAGGCTGGCATAATATTCTATGGGATGGATAAATGATACTTCTTAAAAAGAAAATACTGTCCTATTATTGGATATTTAAGTTACTTCCAGACTATTTTAAATAACGATGCCATTAAAATCTTTATACAGAAATTGTCATCTAAATTTCTGACTACTTACAGACCATTCCTTTAGGAGGAATACTGTTAATGGTCATGAATATTTTTCCTTTCATGCATTTTTCTTCAGTAAGTTTCACTGTGTATTTTACTATGTGGAAGTCACTGTGCAAGATGCTACAGAGGATACAAATATGAATTAGATGAATTGCCATCAAGGAGCTTACAATCTAGAAAGGAAAACCAGACAAAGTATATATAACTATAATACATGGTGGAAAGTGATACATTCCATGAACAAAGGTTTTGATTTGTGCTTTGGAGACTCAAAAATTAGCAGTCTGCTTTCTCACAACGAACTGAAAATCATCCACATGAAAATGTTAATTCCCTGCTTTAAAAATATTTCTGATTGCCCAGTATTCTCATTAAAATGTTATCATATATCTATTTGTGTCTACTTTGAAAAAGGCCTCTATTGGAAGTATCACGTAAATAATATCACTGATTTCAAGTTTATATTTTATCTCTTTCATGGGAAATTTTAGGATGTATTGAATATGGTTATTTTGTATTCTAATGATTCAGAGCTATGTGGGCTACTGCAAATGCCTATAGAGGTGTGAGCCTTGTATTAAAGCAATGGTGTCATTGGAGAAAGATATAAATTTATAATTATAGATTGGCACTAGTCATATAGCCTGTGTGTGTCACTTTCTATTGACATTGTTATGGCATATACATACATATGCAAAATACAGCAGAGCTTAAATTATAAGTTTTGATAATATTTTGATCATTTTTCAAAATTAAATGGAACTTTTATATGTCTCTTATTTCCATCTACATCAAAAGTCAACAAACTTTCTCTGTAAAGGACCAGATAGTAAATATTTTCAGATTTGCTGTTCATCTGGTCTCTGTCTAAACTACTCAACTCTGCTGTTGTAATATAAAAGCAGCTATAAACTGTTGGCTGGGCTTCAATGAAACTTTTTTGGACATAGAAATTAGTGTTTTACATAATTTCTATACATTATGAAGTATTCTTTTGATTTTTCCCCAACCATTAAAAAAATTAAAACCTATTGTTAGGGGACATCCCTGGCAGTCCAGTGGTTAAGACTCTGCGCTTCCACAGCAGGGGGTGTGGGTTCGATCCCTGGTGGGGGAACTAAGATCCTACAGGTTGCGCAGTGGGGCCAAAAAAAATACTACAAAAAAAAAAAACATTGTTAGTTCATGGGCCATACTAAAATAACAGGCTGTGGGCTGGGTTTGGCCCACAGGTCACAGTTCACTGACCTCTTATCTAGATGGTATCATTCAAAAACAACAAAGGTGGAACTATTACAACATTCCTAATTGGCTATATTCCAATATAAAACAAAAAGTTTAAAAACAACAACAACAAAGAGATATGCATAAATCCTGAAATAAAAGCTTTCCAAGAAATAATAATAAAAACATTAAATGTACGGTTTTGCAATGTTACAACATCAAGTGCTTTTTTTTTTGGCTGCTCGCCATGTGGCATGTGGGATCTTAGTTCCCAGAGCAGGGGTTGAACCCATGCCCCCTGCACTAGTCTTGGGGACTTCCCTGATGGCACAGTGGTTGAGACTCTGCCTGCCAATGCAGGGGACACAGGTTCGATCCCTGGTCTGAGAAGATCCCGCATGCTGCGGAGCAGCTAAGCCAATGCACCACAACTACTGAAACCCATGCAATCTAGGGCCCATGTGCCGCAACTACTGAGTCTGCATGCTACAACTATGGAAGCCCATGCACCTAGAGCCCGTGCTCCGCAACAAGAGAAGCCACCTCAATGAGAAGCCTGTGCACCACAATGAAGAGTAGCCCCTGCTCGCTGCAGCTAGATGAAGCCCACATGCAGCAATGAAGACCCAACACAGCCAAAAATAAACAACAACAAAAATTAAATAAAATGGTTAATTAAGGAAAAAAAAAGGAGAAGCAAGAAGAACTACAACTCTGCAGCCTATGGAAGGAAAATCACATTCACAGAGAGATAGACAAAATGAAAAGACAGAGGACTTTGTACCAGATGAAGGAACAAGATAAAACCCCAGAAAAACAACTAAGTGAAGTGGAGGTAGGCAACCTTCCAGAAAAAGAATTCAGAATAATGATAGTGAAGATGATCCAGGACCTCGGAAAAAGAATGGAGGAAAAGATCAAGAAGATGCAAGAAATATTTAACAAAGACCTAGAAGAATTAAAGAACAAAGACCTAGAAGGATTAAAGAACTAACAAACAGAGATGAACAAGGCAATAACTGAAATGAAACATACACTAGAAAGAATCAATAGCAGAATAACTGAGGCAGAAGAACGGATAAGTGACTTGGAAGACAGAATGGTGGAATTCACAGCTGCAGAAGAGAATAAAGAAAAAAGAATGAAAAAACAAATGAAGACAGCCTAAGAGACTTCTGGGACAACATTGAACACAACAACATTCGCATTATATGGGTCCCAGAAGGAGAAGAGAGAGAGAAAGGACCAGAGAAAATATGTGAAGAGGTAATAGTCAAAACCTTCCCTAACATGGGAAAGGAAATAGCCACCCAAGTCCAGGAAGCACAACCAGTCCCATACAGGATAAACCCAAGGAGAAACACGCCAAGACACATAGTAATCAAATTGGCAAAAATTAAAGACAAAGAAAAATTATTGAAAGCAGCAAGGGAAAAACGACAAATAACATACCAGGGAACTCCCATAAGGTTAACAGCTGATTTCTCAGCAGAAACTCTACAAGCCAGAAGGGAGAGACATGATATACTTAAAGTGATGAAAGGGAAGAACCTACAACCAAGATTACTCTACCTGGCAAGGCTCTCATTTAGATTTGATGGAGAAATCAAAAGTTTTACAGACAAGCAAAAGCTAAGAGAATTCAGCACCACCAAACCAGCTCTACAACAAACGCTAAAGGAACTTCTCTAAGTGGGAAACACAAGAGAAGAAAAGGACCTACAAAAAAAAAAACCCAAAACAATTAAGAAAATGGTCATAGGAACATACATATCAATAATTACCTTAAATGGGGCTTCCCTGGTGGCGCAGTGGTTGAGAGTCCGCCTGCCAATGCAGGGGACACGGGTTCGTGCCCCGGTCCAGGAGGGTGCCACATGCCGTGGAGCGGCTGGGCCCGTGAGCCATGGCCGCTGAGCCTGCACGTCCAGAGCCTGTGCTCCGCAACGGGAGAGGCCACAGCAGTGAGAGGCCCGCAAACGCAAAATAGTAATAATAATAATAATTACCTTAAAAGTGAATGGATTAAATGCTCCCACCAAAAGATACAGGCTTGCTGAATGGATACAAAAACAAGACCCATATATATGCTGTCTACAAGAGACCCACTTCAGACCTAGGGACACATACAGACTGAGAGTGAGGGGATGGAAGAAGATATTCCATGCAAATGGAAATCAAAAGAAAGCTGGAGTAGCCATACTCATATCAGATAAAATAGAGTTTAAAATAAAGAATGTTACAAGAGACAAGGAAGGACACTACATAATGATCAAGGGATCAATCCAAGAAGAAGATAAAACAATTATAAATATATATGCACCCAACATAGGAGCACCTCAATACATAAGGCAACTGCTAACAGCTATAAAAGAGGAAATCGACAGTAACACAATAATAGTGGGGGACTTTAACACCTCACTTACACCAATGGACAGATCATCCAAAATGAAAATAAATAAGGAAACAGAAGCTTTAAATGACACAGTAGACCTTAGAGATTTAATTGTTATTTATCGGACATTCAATCCAAAAACAGCAGATTACACTTTCTTCTCAAGTGCACATGGAACATTCTCCAGGATAGATCACATCTTGGGTCACAAATCAAGTCTCAGTAAATTTAAGAAAATTGAAATCATATCAAGCCTCTTTTCTGACAACAATGCTATGAGATTAGAAATGAATTACATGGAAAAAACCGTAAAAAACACAAACATATGGAGGCTAAACCATACGTTACTAAATAACCAAGAGATCACTGAAAAAATCAAAGAGGAAATAAAAAAATACCTAGAGACAAATGACAATGAAAACACGACAATCCAAAACCTATGGAATGCAACAAAAGCAGTTCTAAGAGGGAAGTTTATAGCTATACAAGCCTATGTCAAGAAACAAGAAAAATCTCAAATAAACAATCTAACCTTACACCTAAAGGAACTAGAGGAAGAAGAACAAACAAAACCCAAAGTTAGCAGAAGGAAAGAAATCATAAAGATCAGAGCAGAAATAAATGAAATAGAAACAAAGAAAACAATAGCAAAGATCAATAAAACTAAAAGCTGGTTCTTTGAGAAAATAAAATTGATAAACCTTTAGCCAGATTCAACAAGAAAAAGAGGGACAGAACTAAAATCAATAAAATTAGAAATGAAAAAAGGAGAAGTTACAAGAGACACTGCAGAAATACGAAGCATCCTAAGAGACTGCTACAAGCAACTCTATGCCAATAAAATGGACAACCTGGAAGAAATGGACAAGTTCTTAGAAAGGTATAACCTTCCAAGACAGAACCAGGAAGAAATAGAAAATATGAACAGACCAATCATAAGTAATGAAATTGAAACTGTGATTAAAAATCTTCCAACAAACAAAAGTCCAGGACCAGATGGCTTCAGAGGTGAATTCTATCAAACATTTAGAGAAGAGCTAACACCCTTCCAAAAAATTGCAGAGGAAGGAACACTCCCAAACTCATTCTATGAGGCCACCATCACCCTGATACCCAAACCAGACAGAGATACTACAACAAAGGAAAATTACAGACCAATATCACTGATGAATATAGACACAAAAATCCTCAACAAAATACTAGCAAACAGAATCCAACAGCTCATTAAAAGGATCATACCCCATGATCAAGTGGGATTTATCCCAGGGATGCAAGGATTCTTTAACATATGCAAATCAATCAATGTGATAGACCATATTAACACATTGAAGAATAAAAACCATATGATCATCTCAATAGATGCAGAAAAAGCTTTTGACAAAATTCAACACCCATTTATGATAAAAACTCTCCAAAAAGTGGGCATAGAGGGAACCTATCTCAACATAATAAAGGCCATATATGACAAACCCACAGCAAACATCAATCTCAATGGTGAAAAAATGAAAGCGTTTCCTCTAAGATCAGGAACAAGACAAGGATGTCCACTCTCACCATTATTATTCAACATAGTTTTGGAAGTCCTAGCCACAGCAATCTGGGAAGAAAAAAAAATAAAAGGAATACAAATTGGAAAAGAAGAAGTAAAACTGTCACTGTTTGCCGATGACATGATACTATACATATAGAAGCCTAAAAATGCCACCAGAAAACTACTAGAGCTAATCAATGAATTTGATAAAGTTGCAGGATACAAAATTAATGCACAGTAATCTCTTGCATTCCTATACACTAACAATGAAAGATCAGAAAGAGAAATTAAGGAAACAATCCCATTAACCATTGCAACAAAAAGAATAAAATACCTAGGAATAAACCTACATAAGGAGGTAAAAGACCTGTACTCAGAAAACTATAAGAGACTGGTGAAAGATATCAAAGATGACAGAAACAGATGGAGAGATACCATGTTCTTGGATTGGAAGAATCACTATTGTGAAAATGACTGTACTACCCAAAGCAATCTACAGATTCAATGCAATCCCTATCAAATTACCAGTGGCATTTTTTACAGAACTAGAACAAAAAATCTTAAAATTTGTACAGAGACACAAAAGACCCTGAATAGCCAAAGCAGTCCTTTTATTTAAAACATCTTTATTGGAGTATAATTGCTTTACAATGGTGTGTTAGTTTCTTCTTTATAACAAAGTGAATCAGTTATACATATACACATGTTCCCATATCTCTTCCCTCCTGTGTCTCCCTTCCTCCCACCCTCCCTATATCACCCCTCTAGGTGGTCACAAACTACCTAGCTGATCTCCCTGTGCTACGCAGCTGCTTCCCATTAGCTATCCCAAAACAGTCTTGAGGGGAAAATAACGGAGCTGGAGGAATTAGGCTCTCTGACTTCAGACTATACTACAAAGCTACAGTAATCAAGACAATATGGTACTGGCACAAAAACAGAAATATAGATCAGTGGAACAGTATAGAAAGCCCAGAGATAAACCCATGCACCTATGGTCAACTAATCTATGACAAAAGAGGCAAGGATATACAGTAGAGAAAAGACAGGCCTCTTCAATAAGTGGCGCTGGGAAAACTGGACAGCTACATGTAAAAGAATGAAATTAGAACACTCCCTAACACCATACACAAAAATAAACTCAAAATGGATTAGAGACCTAAGTGTAAGACCAGACACTATTAAACTCTTAGAGGAAAACATAGGAAGAACACTCTTTGACATAAACCACAGCAAGATCTTTTTTGATCCACCTCTTAGAATAATGGAAATAAAAACAAAAATAAACAAATGGGACCTAATGAAACTAAAAAGCTTTTGCAAAGCAAAGGAAACTACAAACAAGACAAAAAGAAAACCCTCAGAATGGGAGAAAATATTTGCAAGTGAATCAATGGACAAAGCATTAATCTTCAAAATATATAAACAGCTCATGCACCTCAATATTAAAAAAAAAAAACCCAATCAAGAAATGGGCTGAATACCTAAATAGACATTTCTCCAAAGAAGACATACAGATGGCCAAGAAGCACATGAAAATCTGCTCAACAACACTAATTATTAGAGAAATGCAAATGAAAACTACAATGAGGTATCAGCTCACACCAGTTAGAATGGGCATCATCAGAAAATCTACAAATAACAAATGCTGGGGCTTCCCTGGTGGCACAGTGGTTGAGAGTCCACCTGCCGATGCAGGGGACACGGGTTTGTGCCCTGGGCCGGGAAGATCCCACATGCCATGGGGCGGCAAGGCCCGTGAGCCATGGCCACTGAGCCTGCGTGTCTGGAGCCTGAGCTCCACAATGGGAGAGGCCACAACAGTGAGACGCCCACGTACCACAAAAAAAAAAAAAAAAAAAGAAAAACAAATAACAAATGCTGGAGAGGGTATGGAGAAAAGGGAACCCTCTTGCACTGTTGGTGGGAATGTAGATTGATACAGCCACTATGGAGAACAGTATGAAGGTTCCTTAAAAAACTAAAAATGGAATTACCATATGATCCAGCAATCCCACTACTGGGCATATACTCAGAGAAAACCATAATTCAAAAAGACACATGCACCCCAATGTTCATTGCAGGACTGTTTACAATAGCCAGGTCATGGAAGCAACCTAAATGCCCATCGACAGGCGAATGGATAAAGAAGATGTGGTACATATATACAATGGAATATTACTCAGCTAGAAAAAGGAATGGAATTGGGTCATTTGTAGAGACGTGGATGGATCTAGAGACTGTCATACAGAGAGTGAAGTAAGTCAGAAAGAGAAAAACAAATATCATATATTAACGCATATATGTGGAACCTAGGAAAATGGTACAGATGAACTGGTTTGCAGGGAAGAAACAGACACAGATGTAGAGAACAAACGTATGGACACCAAGTGGGGAAAGTGGTGGGGGGTGGTGGTGGTGGTGGGGGGATGAATTGGGAGATTGGGATTGACATATATACACTAATATGTACAAAATAGATAACTAATAAGAAGCTGCTGTACAAAAATTAAAATAATAAAATTCAAAAAAAAAAAGAAAGAAAAAAGAAAGTGTGGAGTCTTTACCACTGGACCAGCAGGGAAGTCTCTCAGGAGTTTTTCTTAAAATTTGGATAAACCATTTTTCCTGTATCGGTACAGAAAGCCCCCTACATACAAAAGAGTTTCGTTCTGAAAGCACTTTTTTTTTTTTTTTTTGTGGTACGTGGGCCTCTCACTGTTGTGGCCTCTCCCGTTGTGGAGCACAGGTTCCGGGTGCGCAGGCTCAGCGGCCATGGCTCACAGGCCCAGCCGCTCCGCGGCATGTGGGATCTTCCCGGACCGGGGCACGAACCCGTGTCCCCTGCATTGGCAGGCGGACTCTCAACCACTGCACCACCAGGGAAGCCCTGAAAGCACGTTTTTAAGTCCAATTTGTTCGTAAGTCCAACAAAGTTAGCCTAGGTACCCAACTAACACAATCGGCTATAAAATACTGTACCGTAATAGGTGTATAACAATTTTCACACCAATAATACATAAAAAACAAACACAAAAATAAAGAAAAGATTTTTTATCTTACTGTACAGTACTTGAAAAGTACAGTAGTGTAGTACAACAGCTGGCTTACAGGGGCTTTTATCGAGTGAACAGGTGAGAAGAGTTACTGACTGGAGGAGGGATGGGAGGTGAGAGATGGTAGAGCTGAAGGATCGTCAGCAATAGGAGATGGAGGGCAAGCGGCAATTTCACTCACGCCTGACGTTGCTGGCACAGGTACTGGTTCCTTGCTGGGTTTAATTCTATCTACCCTCTTGAGAAAATGATCCAGTTATATCTGGGTAGTGGCTCTTTTTTTTTCTCGTCATAGATGACACGGTAGCACCGGATTGCATTCTGAATGGCTGCTGCAGCCTTCATGTACCGTTCTACGTTCAGGTCCTGTACCTCAAAAACTAACAGTGCCTCCTCAAATAAAGAAAATTCCCTTGCCGTTTCCCGTGTCGTGAATCTCTTTGGTTCTTCAGTTACTTCTTCTTCCTCTTGTCTTTCTTTGTCCTTTCTCTGGGCCTCCAATTCCATCAGGTCTTCATTAGTACAGTATGTTCCTTCATCAATAATTTCTCGAAGCATTTCAGGAAATTCCCAGGCAGCTACCCTATCTGCAGTCACTGCCTCTCCACTTACTTTTATATTGTGAAGGTTGGATCTAGCCTTGAACCAATGAAACCAGCCATGGCTGGCAGTAAAAGATGCACCCTCTGATTCTTTCCCGTTTCTTCTTCAAGTCTTCATAAAGGCTTTTAGCTTTCTCTTGAATCAGCATTAAGCTGAGCAGGAATCAATGCTGATGCTGATCTGCATCCACACACTGAGAAGTTTCTCCATCTCCTCCATCACTTTTCCACTCTTCTTCGATATTATTGTTGACAAGGCACAGCAGACTTCACATGTTCCATGATCTTGTCCTTCTTCTTCAGAATCGTGCTGATGGTTGAACGATTCATGGTTATAATGAGCAAGGTCTACCATCTTTTTGCCTCGTTCCACTCTCAATTATTTTCACTTTTGTTTCCATCGTTATCTCTTGGTGCTTCTTCTCAGTACCAGCTACATCACCACTGCTTTTGGACATTCTGGGCTTGAAATAAAGATACTGTACTACTGTACGCTGTGCAGTACCGTATAGTAAAGTACACAAAAGCACAACCACTTGTAGAGGATGCATGCACGTGACAGTGTATGCCAGACACGTGAACTAACTTACGTGATTCGACATTCGAACACACGTTCGCATCTTTGAAAGTTTGCAACTTGAAGGTTCGTATGTTTGCTTTTGGCTACAGGTAACAAAAAAGCCTAACAGTGGCTTAACAATTAGGACAGTTTATCTTGTCACTTATCGAGGATTCAAGAGTCAGGAAGTTTCAGGGTTGATTCAGTAGTGTATTAAACATAGCAATGCCCAGGACTCTTTCCATCATTCTGTTCTGCCACCCCCAGTAGATGGGTATCATCTTCCCTCTTGGTCACGAGACGGCTACAGCAGTTCAGAACTTATGTCTGTATCTTTACAAAACCACATCTAAAAGCAGGAGGCTAAGGAGAAGGTGGGTATGGAGTGGGTTTCTTTTAATAAGTTCTTCTCCTATTAAGGAAGAAAATCCTTCTCAGAAACCCACAGCATATTTCCGCTCTAGACCCAGAACCAGATCATATGCTCCCCTAAATCAACAGCTGGCAAAGAAAATAAGATCACCATGATCACCTGATCTCAACCAGTTTTTCTACGAAGAAGCACAACTTGCCTGACCACATTGATGCCAACATTTGAATGAAACTGGGTTTTGTTAACAAGGAAAAGTGGGGATGGCAGTTGAGTAGGTAGCCAAGAGTGCTTGTCACATTCTTTTAATTTGTAATTAATTTTTGAAGTGATGTATTTAAGGTGTATAAAACCAAATAGGAAAAAACACACTTTATTGCATGAGATATGGGGCTTTTGTAACTCTGTAATAAATTTTCTGACTTCTTTATATACTCCACCACTAATTCACTCTTGATCAATCCTGGAATATTTCAGCTCAAAGAATATACCTCTTCTAGCAATAAGTAAGTAAATAAAAATAAATAAATTTTGATGAAGGAAATTTATTTAAATCAGGCACATATAGGAAGCTTTAGAAGAAGTCTACCAGAATGTTATTTTAATTTATAAAAGTGCAAAAATAGGTATTTATACAGAAATATATGTATACCACATTTCATCCATCTTAAGACACATTTTTCAGGCTTCCCTGGTGGCGCAGTGGTTGAGAGTCTGCCTGCCGATGCAGGGAACAAGGGTTCGTGTCCCGGTCCGGGAAGATCCCACATGCCGTGGAGCGGCTGGGCCCGTGAGCCATGGTCGCTGAGCCTGCGCGTCCGGAGCCTGTGCTCCGCAACGGGAGAGGCCACAAAAGTGAGAGGCCCGCATACCGCAAAAAAAAAAAAAAAAAAAGGACACATTTTTCTTTTTTTTACTTTTTAACATCTCCAAAACTGGGTTGCATCTTATAATCTATGGCATCATATAATTGCTGAAAACCAAATAGCTCCTGATAAAATATATCATTGTGCATGTGTTGTAAACTTGGTCATTGAGGGTTTTTTTTGGTAATAATGGTAAAAATACATAGCATGAAATTTACCATCTTAAGTGTACAGTACAGTAGTGTTAACTCTCTGCACATTATTGCACAACAGACTCTAGACATTTTTCCTCTTGCAAAACCAAAGCTCTATACCCATTGAACAATCGCTCCCCTTTCCACCTCTCCCAACACCTGGCAACCACCCCTCCCAATACTTGGCAACCACCATCCTACTTTCTGTTTTTAAGAGTTATTATTACTCTTTATTATTTTTTTGGCTGCATTGGGTCTTCGTTGCTGCACTCCAGCTTTCTCTAGTTGCAGTGCACAGGCTTCTCATTGAGGCGCGTGGACTTCAGTAGTTGTGGCTCATGGGCTTAGTTGTTCCGCGGCACGTGGGATCTTCCCAGACCAGGGAACGAATCTGTGTCCCCTGCATTGGCAGGAGGATTCTCAACCACTGCGCCACCAGGGAAGTCCCTTGACTACTTTAAATACCTCATGATCATTGAGTTTGTGCATTGCAGATATCTGCATTGTGGGTTTAAATGCATTTAAAATGTCTCCAAAGAGATTCCACTATAATGTGGAAATAAAACAAAAATCTTAGAATGTATTTAGAAAGAAACAGAAACAGAGCAACAGGTATAAATGTGATATTAACATTAGTAATGGGTGCAAATGTGATATTAGCAAATATTTGTCAGAGGACTGACTGCATTTCTGTATTTCCTTGAAAAAAAAACCAAGCATTTTATGGGATGTAGCTCCTGGAACTAATAAATTTATCTTTATATTCTGGACCTGCCCACTTCATGGGTTACTGTTTCATAGCACTAGTCTTTGGAAAGCATATACATCAATACCTACTTCTATTTAAACTACCAAAATAGTCAATAACATATGGAAAGCTTGAGTATTCAGAATCTTAGAGTTGTATTTCCTGGTCAGTAAAGAGGATTGTAGTAGTACAGAATTGCATTCTGTTATGCAATTTAATCTACCAAAGTAGTCAATAACATATGGAAAGCTTGAGTATTCAGAATCTTAGAGTTGTGTTTCCTGGTCAGGAAAGAGGAATGTAGTAGTACAGAATTGCACTCTGTTATTCCATGCTCTTATTGTCCTGGCAACCAGTGATAGTTCAGCAGCATTTATGTATGAGATGTTTAACAAATCATAACCAAACCACTACAACAAAAACTAAATTAAACAAAACAAAACAAAACCCATGATGTAGGTAGCAGTTTTAAAACTTCCTAGGGCTTCCCTGGTGGCGCAGTGGTTGGGAGTCTGCCTGCCGATGCAGGGGACGCGGGTTCGTGCCCCGGTCCAGGAGGATCCCACATGCCGCGGAGCGGCTGGTCCCGTGAGCCATGGCCGCTGGGCCTGCGCGTCCGGAGCCTGTGTTCCGCAGCGGGAGAGGCCACAACAGTGAGAGGCCCGCGTACCGCAAAAAAAAAAAAGAAAAATAAATAAATAAACTTCATCAAAATTTACAAAAAAAACCCAAAAAACTTCCTATATGTGCCAGATTTAAGTAAATTTCCCCAATATTTCATTCATTCATTCTTGGAGGTGGTATATCATTTGAGACGAAACATTTCAGTATTGATCAGTATTTTTTTTATCTAATGGGCTAAAAATGAGGGATGTGGACAGCTAAGGAGATTGCTAAAATGCAAATCTGATAACATCATTTCTTGCTTAAAAGTTAAAAATCATTCCCCTGGCATCAGAATAAAGTCTTTTTTTTTTTTTTTTAACGAAGTGTAGTTGATTTACAATGTTGTGTTAATTCCTGCTGTACAGCAAAGTGACTCAGTTATATTTTTTATATTCTTTTTCATTATGGTTTATCCCGGGACAGTGAATATCGTTCCCTGTGCTATACAGTAGCACCTTGTTGTCCATCCATTCTATATGTAATAGTTTGCTTCTGCTAACCCCAAACTCCCAGTCCATCCCTCCCCTCCTCCTGCTCCTTGGCAATCACAAGTCTGTTCTCTATGTCTGTGAGACTGTTTATGCTTTATCAATAGGTTCACTTGTGTCATATTTTAGATTCCACATATAAGTGATATCATATGGTATTTGTCTTTCTCCTTCTGACTTACTTCACTTAGTATGATAATCTCTCATTGCATCCATGTTGCTGCAAATGGTATTATTTTGTTTAAAGTCCTAACTCTTTACCATGACATACATGGTTCTTATGATCTGACCCTACTTTTTCTCCAGCTTGATTTCTCTCTTCCCATGCCCTGTAAGTGCAACTTTCTCTCTCTCTCCCCTGAACCCTGCCCCTTCTGTCTTTCTTCCTTGTGTGTCCTGCTTCTTACACTAGGGTAACTATTTATCTCCTCCACCAGGCCAACTCCTCACTTTCAGGTCTCTTTTAATTTCAAGTCCTTTAGGAAACTTCTTGTAGGCCAGGTTCAAGTTGGGTGCCTCTCTCCTAATCTCATGGAACTCCAGGCTCCATTATGCCACGTACTGTGTTTTTTAGAAAGTAACTGCTTTCTTTCCAGTTTCCAAATGATTAAAAAAAGATAGTGACTGATCACTTCCCTTTAAGAAGCAATAGTTGTCAATTTAAGTACAAGGCCAAACTTGTACCATGACACTTTCAGGTGACACCTCAAATTTATGCAAATCTTCTAAGAGGTGTGTATATATACTTCCTTACAAAGCTCATTAATATATGCAATACCTGGTCAAAATATAGACATAGAAATTAAATTAACATGTTATAAATTATGCACTTTATATATACATAAAACAATTGGAAACTCAACTTGTGCCAACTCAAAATATCATACTATTTACTAAGTTTCTGTTAAAATAAATGTATCATCTTCTTCAATTAGGTCTTCGGGAGGTTATCTTCTGTATTGTGAACAAAAAAAACAAAATAGAAGAAGCATCATTCACCAACCAGTTATACAAGGGTTAAGTTACAACCCACTGCAGTTGCCCACTGACAGTACACATTGAGATGTATTCAGGATGAAGAAACAGGATAAGGCACTCTGTTCTTTGGCTAAACAGGCCCTTAGATAGTTAGATGTATATCTCAGGAAGAATTTAAATTACCCCAGATTCTTGCGTCTTCCCATACATAGAAAAGCCCTAAAATCATTAACTTAAGATCTGTTTACTGTGACTACTGTAGTAGTAATCTTATCTGTTCGGGGTGTCGGTGCGCATGCGTGAGCTCCAGCTGAGCGTGGCTGGGGCTCTGCGACCCCCCACACAAGTGCTGGTGCTTGGGGCCCAGGGAGGGCTGTCGCCATGGCAGCGCCGGCCACTCGGTGAGGGGGCCGCCCTCCCTGCTGGTCGCTCCTGCAGCCTCGCTGCCTGCTGGTAGGAACCTTGAGATTTCGCCCCCGACTGGGCGCCTGCCGAGTGCCTCACCAGCCAGACGATCACCCTGTAAAGACTGCCAGGCAATAATGAAGGTTCTTTTACTGGAAGACCCTAAGGAGGACGACTGTGGCCAGGATCCCTACATCAGGGAATTAGGATTATATGGACTTGAAGCCACTTTGATCCCTGTTTTATCATTTGAGTTTTTGTCTCTTCCCAGTTTTTCGGAGAAGCTGTCTCACCCTGAAGGTTACGGGGGCCTCATTTTTACAAGCCCCAGAGCAGTGGAAGTAGTGGAACTGTGTTTGGAGAAAGACAATAAAACCGAAGTCTGGAGAAAGTCTCTGAAAGAAAAATGGAATGCTAAGTCAGTGTATGTGGTGGGAAATGCTACTGCTTCTCTAGTGAATAAAATTGGCCTGCATACAGAAGGAGAAAACTGTGGAAATGCAGAAAAGCTTGCAGAGTGCATTTGTTCTAGGGAGTCGTCAGCACTGCCTCTTCTGTTTCCCTGTGGAACCCTCAAAAGAGAAATCCTGCCGAAAATGCTCAAGGACAAAGGGATTCCCGGGGAGAGCTTAACCGTCTACCAGAGGAATCCAGGGGAACCTCAACAGCTACTATTCCCAGCAGGGCATTCCAGCCAGCATCACGTTTTTCAGACCCTCTGGCCTGACACACAGTCTCAAGCATATTCAAGAGTTATCTGGTGACAACATTGACCAGATTAAGGTGCGGCTCACAGCACCCCTGGGGGGTCAGGACTGTCTCAGTTGTATAGACACTGACGGCCCCTCCCTCCACCCCGGCTGGCACGCTCACTCAGGTCGGTGCCCAGGGACGGAGCACGGGCATCAGCACTGGGCTGTCCGGGGCACTGCTCTGGGACACTGTCTGCAGCCTGGGTCCAGCCCTGCAGGAAGGCTCCGTTGGCCCAGCCAGACCCGTGGTGGTGAGTCCGAGAGCGGAGCTCTCCAGACGCCCTCTCTCCTGTGACCAGACGATTTCAGAGGGAATAAAAGGCTCACGGGGAAAAGTCATCTTGTGACCAAACTGCTTCTCCTGGAATTATGTCTGCTGTTTGCTGGTTCCCAATCTCAGGGAGTTTCTTTCTTTCTTTTTTTGCTTTTTTTAAAAAAACATCTTTATTGGAGTATAATTGCTTTACATTGTTGTGTTGGTTTCTGCTGTATAATAGAGTGAATCAGCTATACATAAAAAAAAAAAAGATATCTGTTCACTGTGACTACTGTAGTAGTAATCTTTTGCCAGGATGTATGCATGACTACATGTATTTCCTACGCAAACAATTCTGGCTGACTCCTCTCTACCTCTTCAGACCAGTTTCTTCAGCGCTGCTGAGAGGCTGCTCCTGGCTATAGTCCTCAGCAAGACCCTGAATAAAACTTAAAACTCTTAACACTCATGTTGTGCGTTCTACTTTAAGTCAAAAGTTTGTCAGCCTCTAATACCACTACATAAAGTCAGCGTAATTCATGCCTTTTAGTGGCCTTTACTACTTTAATGGTATATAAATTCCTACCCAGTGACAGCATCAAAGTAATTAATAAATTTATAATTCATTTACTGAGGAAATAACACTATTTTAAAGCACGAGAAATTTTTTCTTTCTCTAGTGAGATTAAAATGAGTGAATCTGCTGCAAAGTGTTGATTTCTCTTTTTTTTATATATATATATATTTTTTTATTTATCTTTGGCCGCATTGGGTCTGCGATGTTGTGCGCGGGCTTTCTCTAGTTGTGGTGAGTGGGGGCTACTCTTCATTGCAGTGCATGGGTTTCCCAATGCAGTGGTTTCTCTTGTTGCGGTGCATGAGCTCTAGGCACTCGGGCTTCAGTAGTTGTGGCACACGGGCTCAGTAGTTGTGGCTTGCAGGCTCTAGCACGCAGGCTCAGTAGTTGTGGCGCATGGGCTTAGTTGCTCCAGAGCGTGAGGGATCTTCCCGGACCAGGGTTTGAACCCGTGTCCCCTGCATTGGCAGGCAGGTTCTTAACCACTGCACCACCAGGGAAGCCCCTTGATTTCTCTTAAACTCTAGTTTTGGAAGTGATGTTCTGTCAGCAGTTGAAGCAGTTTATTGATTCATAATTTTTCACCTGAGTATTCTTTTATGGTTTTATCTTATTTATTAGGGACTAGATCAATCTGAGACTGGTTATGTTGTTAAAATTAAATGTTTGTTTAAAACATTTTAATTAGAATAAAAAGACATATCAATGTATATAATTTTTTCTACACTGGAAAATATAAAAACAAAATTTAAGGAATATGAATTAGTTCATAGCCTTGCTATGCATTTTGCTAGTCTGATCTTGTATGTGAATTCATAGGAAAGGGGTGATTCTGGACTGTCAGCTCCTCTCCATACAGTGGCTCCACATGGTCTAGGGCTCAGGTCCTTCCACTGGCCCCTCTGCATTCTAACTGGTAGTTGGAGAAGAGGAGCAGAGTTTCATGGCCAGGCCTGGAGGTGACACATTATTACTTCTGCCCACAAAATTTTGAAGAATCCAGTTACATGGCTTCACCTAACTGCAAGGGAAGGTTTAAATGTCTCCTTGTGTGCCCAAGGAAAATGATACCTGATTTAGTCAGCATTCAGCATTGTTTCAGTCACAGAGACATGGAGTATAAGCACCTGTGTATTGCATGCATCTCCGTATTTCAGGACCCAGCACAGTTCTCATTCAATATGTGTTAAGTGAATTACTACCAAACTTTCTATTAGCTATATAAGCAAATAAAACATTATATAAGGACTATATGTATAAGATGATACACAAAAAATTTGTTCTGCTCTAACCTATGGTAAATTGAGATCAAATAAAGTTCTGTTGATCCATTCATTTAGTGTTGCAAAAACATAGTCATCAAATGCAAAGTCCCTGAGAAATGGTTTCTATCAGAAAATATTAAGCATCATAACATTGAGAGAGGAAATGTCAGATGATGTCTGAAAATACAGACATCCACTGTGTGAACTAACATTATATTAGGTAATGTGAACAACTTGAGCCATGAAAGAAATAGAAATACATATACTGTAAACAAGTCAAAATATCCAAATGAGGAAGCATTAAACTGCTGCTGCAAATACTTGGGGTAAGATACCTTTTTGCCCCATACAAGTATGTTTACTGCAGTTCTCTACAGAAAGAGTAAGTATCTACTGAGGTAATGGGAGAGGGGGCAGTAGGGGAGTACCTTTAAGTTTCATTGAGTAACCAGTTCTCTAAAAGAGAAGATTGCCATCATCTTCTTACTTAAAAATAGATAGCTCTCGGGGGAGAGGGGGAAGATGGCGGAAGAGTAAGACGCGGAGATCACCTTCCTCCCTACAGATACATCAAAAATACATCTACACATGGAACAACTCCTACAGAACACCTACTGAACGCTGGCGGAAGACCTCAGACCTCCCAAAAGGCAAGAAACACCCCACGTACCTGGGTAGGGCAAAAGAAAAAAGAATAAACAGAGACAAAAGAATAGGGACTGGACCTGCACCAGTGGGAGGGAGCTGTGAAGGAGGAAAGGTTTCCACACACTAGGAAGCCCCCTTGCTGGCGGAGACTGCGGGTGGCGGGGGGGGGAGCTTCGAAGCCGCAGAGGAGACCACAGCAACAGGGGTGCAGGGGGAAAAGCGGAGAGATTCCCGCACAGAGGGTCAGGGCCGACCGGCACTCACCAGTCCGAGAGGCTTGTCTGCTCACCCGCCGGGGCGGGAGGGGCTGGGAGCTGAGGCTCGGGCTTCGGTCAGAGCGCAGGGAGAGGACTGGGGTTGGTGGCGTGAACACAGCCTGAAGGGGTTAGTGCGCCACGGCTAGCTGGGAGGGAGTCCGGGAAAAAGTCTGGAGATGCTGAAGAAGCACGAGACTTTTTCTTCCCTCTTTGTTTCCTGGTGCGCAAGGAGAGGGTATTAAGAGCGCTGCTTAAAGGAGCTCCAGAGGCGGGCATGAGCCGCAGCTAACAGCGCGGACCCTAGAGACGGGCGGGAGACGCTAAGGCTGCTGCTGCCACCACCAAGAAGCCTGTGTGCGAGCACAGGGCACTCTCCACACCTCCTTTCCGGGGAGCCTGTGCAGCCCACCACTGCCAGGGTCCCGGGATCCAGGGACAACTTCCCCGGGAGAACACACGGTGGGCCTCAGGCTGGTGCAATGTGATGCTGCCCTCTGCCGCCGCAGGCTCGCCCCGCACTCCGTACCCCTCCCTCCCCCCGGTCTGAGTGAGCCAGAGCCCCTGAATCAGCGGCTCCTTTAACCCCGTCCTGTCTGAGCGACGAACAGACGCCCTCCGGTGACCTACATGCAGAGGCGGGGCCAAATCCAAAGCTGAACCCTGGGAGATGTGCGAGCCAAGAAGAGAAAGGGAAATCTCTCCCAGCAGCCTCAGGAGCAGCGGATTAAATCTCCACAATCAACTTGATGTACCCTGCATCTGTGGAATACCTGAAGAGACAACGAATCATCCCAAATTGAGGAGGTGGACTTTGAGAGCAAGATTATTTTTTCCCCTTTTCCTCTTTTTGTGAGTGTGTATATGTATGCATCTGTGTGAGATTTTGTCTGTATAGCTTTGCTTTCACCATTTGTCCTAGGGTTCTATCCGTCCGTTTTTTTGTTTGTTGTAGTTTTTAAAAATTTTTTTTCTTAATAATTATTATTTTACTTTAATAACTTTATTTTTTTTACCTTACTTTATTTTCTTTTATCCTCTTTCTTTCTTTCTTTCTACTTTTTCTCCCTTTTATTCTGAGCCGTGTGGATGAAAGGCTCTTGGTGCTGCAGCCAGGAGTCAGTGCTGTGCCTCTGAGGTGGGAGAGCCAACTTCAGGACACTGGTCCACAAGAGACCTCCCAGCTCCGTGTAAAATCAAAGGGCGAAAATCTCTCAGAGATCTCCATCACACCACCAACAGCCAGCTTCACTCAATGACCAGCAAGCTACAGTGCTGGACACCCTATGCCAAACAACTAGCAGGACAGGAACACAACCCCACCCATTAGCAGAGAGGCTGCCTAAAATCATAAGTCCACAGACATTCCAAAACACACCACCAGACGTGGACCTGCCCACCAGAAAGACAAGATCCAGCCTCATCCACCAGAACACAGGCACTAGTTCCCTCCACCAGGAAGCCTACACAACCCACTGAACCAAACTTAGCCACTGGCGAAAGACACCAAAAACAATGGGAACTACGAACCTGCAGCCTGCAAAAAGGAGACCCCAAACACAGTAAGATAACCAAAATGAGAAGACAGAAAAACACATAGCAGATGAAAGAGCAAGATAAAAACCCACCAGACCTAACAAATGAAGAGGAAATAGGCAGTCTACCTGAAAAAGAATTCAGAATAATGATAGTAAAGATGATCTAAAATCTGGGAAATAGAATAGAGAAAATGCAAGAAACATTTAACAAGGACCTAGAAGAACTAAAGATGAAACAAGCAACGATGAACAACACAATAAATGAAATTAAAAATACTCTAGATGGGATCAATAGCAGAATAACTGAAACAGAAGAACGGATAAGTGACCTGGAAGATAAAATAGTGGAAATAACTACTGCAGAGCAGAATAAAGAAGAAAGAATGAAAAGAACTGAGGACAGTCTCAGAGACCTCTGGGACAACATTAAACACACCAACATTCGAATTATAGGGGTTCCAGAAGAAGAAGAGAAAAAGAAAGGGACTGAGAAAATATCTGAAGAGATTATAGTTTCCACCTGCTGATGTAGGGGACACGGGTTCGTGCCCTGGTCCGGGAAGATACCATATGCTGCGGAGCAGCTGGGCCCATGAGCCATGGCTACTGAGCCTGCGCGTCTGGAGCCTGTGCTCCGCAACGGGAGAGGCCACAGCAGTGAGAGGCCCGTGTACTGCAAAACAAACAAACAAACAAAAAAACAGATTATGGTTGAAAACTTCCCTAATATGGGAAAGGAAATAGTTAATCAAGTCCAGGAAGCACAGAGAGTCCCATACAGGATAAACCCAAGGAAAAACACGCCAAGACACATATTAATCAAACTGTCAAAAATTAAATACAAAGAAAACATATTAAAGGCAGCAAGGGAAAAACAACAAATAACACACACGGGAATCCCCATAAGGTTAACAGCTGATCTTTCAGCACAAACTCTGCAAGCCAGAAGGGACTGGCAGGACATATTTAAAGTTATGAAGGAGAAAAACCTACAACCAAGATTACTCAACACAGCAAGGATCTCATTCACATTTCATGGAGAAATTAAAACCTTTACAGAAAAGCAAAAGCTGAGAGAGTTCAGCACCACCAAACCAGCTTTACAACAAATGCTAAAGGACCTTCTCTAGGCAAGAAACACAAGAGAAGGAAAAGACCTACAATAACAAACCCAAAACACAATTAAGAAAATGGGAATAGGAACATACATATCGATAATTACCTTAAATGTAAATGGATTAAAAGCTCCCACCAAAAGACACAGACTGGCTGAATGGATATGAAAACAAGAACCATATATGTGCTGTCTACAAGAGACCCACTTCAGACCTAGAGACACATACAGACTGAAAGTGGGGGGATGGAAAAAGATATTTTATGCAAATGGAAATCAAAAGAAACCTGGAGTAGTAATTCTCATATCAGACAAAATAGACTTTAAAATAAAGACTATTAGAAGAGACAAAGAAGGACACTACATAATGGTCAAGGGATTGATCCAAGAAGAAGATATAACAATTGTAAATATTTATGCACCCAACATAGGAGCACCTCAATACATAAGGCAAATACTAACAGGGGAAATCGACAGTAACACATTCATAGTAGGGGTCTTTAACATCCCACTTTCACCAATGGACAGATCATCCAATATGAAAATAAATAAGGAAACACAAGCTTTAAATGATACATTAAACAAGATGGACTTAATTGATATTTATAGGACATTCCATCCAAAAACAACAGAATACACATTTTTCTCAAGTGCTCATGGAACATTCTCCAGGATAGATCATATCTTGGGTCACAAATCAAGCCTTGGTAAATTTAAGAAAATTGAAATTGTATCAAGTATCTTTTCGGACCACAACACTATGAGACTAGATATCAATTACAGGAAAAGATCTGTAAAAAATACAAACACATGGAGGCTAAACAATACACTACTTAATAACAAAGTGATCACTGAAGAAATCAAAGAAGAAATCAAAAAATACCTAGAAACAAATGACAATGGAGACACGATGACCCAAAACCTATGGGATGAAGCAAAAGCAGTTCTAAGAGGTAAGTTTATAGCAATACAATCCTACCTTAAGAAACAGGAAACATCTCGAATAAACAACCTAACCTTGCACCTAAGCAATTAGAGAAAGAAGAACAAAAAAACCCCAAAGTTAGCAGAAGGAAAGAAATCATAAAGATCAGATCAGAAATAAATGAAAAAGAAATGAAGGAAACGATAGCAAAGATCAACAAAACTAAAAGCTGGTTCTTTGAGAAGATAAACAAAATTGATAAACCATTAGCCAGACTCATCACGAAAAAAAGGGAGAAGACTCAAATCAATAGAATTAGAAATGAAAAAGGAAAAGTAACAACTGACACTGCAGAAATAAAAAAGATCATGATAGGGCTTCCCTGGTGGCACAGTGCTTGAGAGTCCGCCTGCCGATGCAGGGGACACGGGTTCGTGTCCCGGCCTGGGAGGATCCCACATGCCGCGGAGCAGCTGGGCCCGTGAGCCATGGCCGCTGAGCCTGCGTGTCCGGAGCCTGTGCTCCGCGACGGGAGAGGCCACAACAGTGAGAGGCCCGCGTACCGCAAAAAAAAAAAAAAAAAAAAAAATCATGATAGATTACTACAAGCAACTCTATGCCAATAAAATGGACAACCTGGAAGAAATGGACAAATTCTTAGAAATGCACAACCTGCCAAGCCTGAATTAGGAAGAAACAGAAAATATGAACAGACCAATCACAAGCACTGAAGTTGAAACTGTGATTAAAAATCTTCCAACAAACAAAAGCCCAAGACCAGATGGCTTCACAGGAGAATTCTATCAAATATTTAGAGAAGAGCTAACACCTATCCTTGTTAAACTCTTCCAAAATATAGCAGAGGGAGGAACACTCCCAAACTCATTCTATGAGGCCACCATCACCCTGATACCAAAGCCAGACAAAGATGTCACAAAGAGAGAAAACTACAGGCCAATATCACTGATGAACATAGATGCAAAAATCCTCAACAAAATACTAGCAAACAGAATCCAACAGCACATTAAGAGGATCATACACCATGATCAAGTGGGGTTTATTCCAGGAATGCAAGGATTCTTCAGTATACGCAAATAAATCAATGTGATACACCATATTAACAAATTGAAGGAGAAAAACCATATGGTCATCTCGATAGATGCAGAGAAAGCTTTCGACAAAATTCAACACCCATTTATGATAAAAAACCCTCCAGAAAGTAGGCATACAGGGAAATTTCCTCAACAGAATAAAGGCCATATATGACAGACCCACAGCCAACATCGTTCTCAATGGTGAAAAACTGAAAGCATTTCCACTAAGATCAGGAACAAGACAAGGGTGCCCACTCTCACCACTCTTATTTAACAGAGTTTTGGAAGTTTTAGCCACAGCAATCAGAGAAGAAAAAGAAATAAAAGGAATCCAAATCGGAAAAGAAGAAGTAAAGCTGTCACTGTTTGCAGATGACATGATACTATATATAGAGAATCCTAAAGATGCTACCAGAAAACTACTAGAGCTAATCAATGAATTCGGTAAAGTAGCAGGATACAAAATTAATGCACAGAAATCTCATGCATTCCTATACACTAATGATGAAAAATCTGAAAATGAAATCAAGAAAACACTCCCATTAACCACTGCAACAAAAAGAACAAAATATCTAGGAATAAACCTACCTAAGGAGACAAAAGACTTGTATGCAGAAAATTATAAGACACTGATGAAAGAAATTAAAGATGATACAAATAGATGGAGAGATATACCATGTTCTTGTATTGGAAGAATCAGCATTGTGAAAATGACTCTACTACCCACAGCAATCTACAGATTGAATGCAATCCCTAACAAACTACCACTGGCATTTTTCACAGAACTAGAACAAAAAATTTCACAATTTGTATGGAAACACAAAAGACCCTGAATAGCCAAAGCAATCTTGAGAACAAAAAACGGAGCTGGAGGAATCAGGCTCCCTGACTTCTGACTATACTACAAAGCTACAGTAATGAAGACAGTATGGTAGTGGCACAAAAACAGAAATATAGATTAATGGAACAGGATAGAAAGCCCAGAGATAAACCCACACACATATGGTCACCTTATCTTTGATAAAGGAGGCAGAAGTGTACAGTGGAGAAAGGACAGCCTCTTCAATAAGTGGTGCTGGGGGGCTTCCCTGGTGGCACAGTGGTTGAGAGTCCGCCTGCCAATGCAGGGGACACGGGTTCGTGCCCCGGTCCGGGAAGATCCCACATGCTGCAGAGCGGCTGGGGCTGTGAGCCATGGCCGCTGACCCTGCGCGTCCAGAGCCTGTGCTCTGCAACGGGAGAGGCCACAACAGTGAGAGGCCCGTGTACCGCCAAAAAAAAAAAAAAAAAGTGGTGCTGGGAAAACTGGACAGGTATATGTAAAAGTATGAGATTAGGTCACTCCCTAACACCATACACAAAAAGAAGCTCAAAATGGATTAAAGACCTAAATATAAGGCCAGAAACTATCAAACTCTTAGAGGAAAACATAGGCAGAACACTCTATGACATAAATCACAGCAAGAGCCTTTTTGACCCACCTCCTAGAGAAACGGAAATAAAAACAAAAATAAACAAATGGGACCTAATGAAACTGCAAAGCTTTTGCACAGCAAAGGAAACCATAAAGAAGACCAAAAGACAACCCTCAGAATGGGAGAAAATATTTGCAAATGAAGCAACTGACAAAGGATTAATCTCCATAATTTACAAGCAGCTCATGCAGCTCAATATCAAAAAAACAAACAACCCAATCCAAAAATGGGTAGAAGACCTAAATAGACATTTCTCCAAAGAAGATATACAGACTGCCAACAAACACATGAAAGAATGCTCAACATCATTAATCATTAGAGAAATGCAAATCAAAACTACAATGAGATATCATCTCACACCAGTCAGAAAGGCCATCATCAAAAAATCTACAAACAATAAATGTTGGAGAGGATGTGGAGAAAAGGGAACACTCTTGCATTGCTGGTGGGAATGTGAATTGGTACAGCCACTGTGGAGAACAGTATGGAGGTTCCTTAAAAAACTACAAATAGAACTACCATATGACCCAGCAATCCCACTACTGGGCATATACCCTGAGAAAACCGTAATTCAAAAAGAGTCATGTACCAAAATGTTCATTGCAGCTCTACTTACAATAGCCAGGAGATGGAAACAACCTAAATGTCCATAATCGGATGAATGGATAAAGAAGATGTGGCACATATATACAAATGGAATATTACTCAGCCATAAAAAGTAACGAAATTGAGCTATTTGTAATGAGATGGATGGACCTAGAGTCTGTCATACAGAGTGAAGTAAGTCAGAAAGAGAAAGACAAATACCGTATGCTAACACATATATATGGAATTTAAGAAAAAAAACAAAATGTCATGAAGAACCTAGGGGTAAGACAGGAATAAAGACACAGACCTACTAGAGAATGGACTTGAGGATATGGGGAGGGGGAAGGGTAAGTTGTGACAAAGAGAGAGATTGGCATGGACATATATACACTACCAAACGTAAAATAGATAGCCGCATAGCACAGGGAGATCAGCTCGTTGCTTTGTGACCACCTGGAGGGGTGGGATAGGGAGGGTGAGAGGGAGGGAGACGCAAACGGGAAGAGATATGGGAACATATGTATATGTATAACTGATTCACTTTGTTATAAAGCAGAAACTAACACACCATTGTAAAGCAATTCTACTCCAATAAAGATGTAAAAAATTAATTAATTCAAAAAATAGATAGGTCTGAGCTAGGTTGCTAGTATGGTGTTTTTGATTGCAACACCACCTTTTTATTGAACCAAATAAATTATGTCAAAAACCTGCACTTAAATTATAGTTATCTTATGCATATGGAGGTAAAAGCCCTTTCATTATTAATTTATATTTGAAACCACTTGATTAAATTATTTCTGATACTATATAGCATAGTAGATAACACCACAATTACAGAGAAACAATAATTAGGTACAATATAGTGATACAGGGATAAGAAATTCAAAGGGAGCAAAAGCTCCTTTTAACAAGGTCTGAATGGTTGCATTAGAAATTATGGGGATAGTTCCTTCTCCTAAGGCGTACATTTATTGGAGTAACAGCCAAGGAGACTGAGACAGTTGAACTGCCTTCTGAAAGGTTTCTTGAGGACTGGGTTATGGGATACACTTCAGGGAGCTGGAGAAGAAGTTACCTGGATGAAAGTCCATCTGAAAAAATGTGGGGTGGCTTCTAAGGTGGGAGCGATGGCTGGGGAATTCTTTCTGCTTCAGCTGGTATACTCGGAACGCTGCTCTTTCCCCTCCTACCTCTGTGGTTTTGGAACACAGCCTCTTCATTATTAATGAGTTTTAAAATGCAGGTGAGCAAACCAGTTTAAAATTTTTTCAACTTAGTATTTAGCTGAAGTTAAAAAAAAAAGACTTGACAAATTAAAGGACTCTAAAGTGCATTACTAATGAAGTCCCTAAAGTGTTAGTGGTGATGCTCTGCAGGAAACCTGTGGACGGTCAGCTCCACCTTCTCTTTTACTTCCACGCACCTCTTTATCTTTCTCTGGCTCGAAGCTCCTGACAAGATTTTTTAGTTCAGTGAGATAAGGACAGACTTTGGGGCAGAGTCTCGGGTAAGCATTCTAGCTCTGCAGTACTGTGTGACTCTGTGTAGGTTCCGCACCTCGGTTTCTTTATCTGAAATACTTCACTGGTAAGATCATTATCAAGGGCTCAGAAGCAGCTTGAGACATACGTGTGACCCTTGCCGTGTGGCTCTGCGAGAATGGCAGGCCCTGTACAGAGTCCGGAGTAGCTGTGATGATCTCTTCTTTCTCCCCGAGTCCAGGGCGTGGCCCACAGGTGAGCGCGGCTGACCTTCGGAGCACCCCAGGTATGCGTCCGCAGGTGAGCGCCCTCGCCCTCGTGGCTCCGGTCGAGACCCGAGGGCGAGCCGGGGCTCGCTGGGGATGGAGGAGGAGAGAGGGAAGAGGCAGGAGAGGAGAGGGGGAGGGGAGGAGAGGGGGAGGGGAGAGGGGAGGGAGGAGCTGCCCGGAACGCTCCCGGCGGCCCCGCGCGCACGCTCCCGGCGGCACCGCGCGAGCGTGCTAGGCTGCTGCCCCGGCGGGACCAGGACGCGGCGGCTGCTGTAGCGGCAGCGGCGACCACAGGCCGAACTCTCGGCGCTCTCGGGCGCTGGCCGGCGATTGGTCCAGAGAGGAGCGGGTGGTGGTAGCCGAAGTCAGCCGCTGCAGTGGCGGCGTCAGGTGAGAGCGCGAGCCGCAGAGACCGGGCGTGGCGGCTGCCGCACAGGGAGTCGGAGCCAAACTCACGGCGCGACCCTGGGAGTCCCGGGAGGAAGGGACGAGGAAGCACTTGCAGAGGAGACGCCGGAGCAGAAGGGCGCCGGCGCTGAGCAGCCCCGAAGTTGTCTCTGTCGAGTCGCGCCGAGCCTGGGCATACAAACGACGCCCCCGGGGGTCCGGTCGCCCCTCAGGAATCCGCCGAGCGCGCGCTTGCGGCCGGACGAGGGCGGGCGAGGGTGCCGAGCCGCGAGCGAACGCAGCAAAATGAGCGGCGAGGGCGACTACAACTTCAGACGGGTGGCGATCCGGCGGAAGTCCAACCCCTCCTACCTGCCGCCTGGGACCCCCCGGCCTTGGAGTCGGCCCTCGTCGCACCTGGAATGGGCCGAGACGGCCACGTTCAGGGGCCAGGCCCCCGCAGACGCCCCAGGTAAGTGCCTCGGGAGGTAAGGGGTGGGCGGGGGTGTTGTCGCAGTTGATGGACCGCCGAGCGCCCTGCAGGTGCGCCCCGTCCACCGCAGCGGTGTGAGCCAGTTCGGAAACCTTCCCAGAGGGCTGCGCCGGGCCGCCCACCCACTTTACCTATTTTGTCCCTTCCCCCAAAGGTCCTTGGCGGGAGCGCGCCTGAGGCTGAACTTATCAGTCCTGGAGGTCACTTACCAGGGAATTCCGGAAGTAAAGGATAACTCTTTTTTTAAGTTTGATTAGGATTTAATAACCAGTTTTCTACTGAAGTTTAAGGTTTTTCGCTAAGTTGCTTTCGGCAGACCTTGTGAAGGACTAGTACAATAAATGCGGGAGGCCGATGTTCGTCCTGGTCCGGCCGCCTACCTGTTGAGTGACCTCGGACCAGCAATCCTGAGTGCTCCGGTTTTCCCTTTTGAAAAAGACGCTTGAGTATGAAAAGCTGTAGGTCTCTCAGAAGGAAACATGTTCCTACTCTCAAGAAATTCAGTTTTTATTGTGGTTTTGTATTGATAAATTAAGATCTCAGTAATGCGGTATTTTGAATTCTGAATTCTCCATCGACTCTTAGTCTTGGAAGAAATCCTCAAAATGATCTGTTGCAGCCCACAACTTCTTCGCTCTTTAAAGGCATTCTGTTCTCCCTAGGCGGGCTTGAAGCTACGTAGAACACATTAGGGATTTTTTTTCTTGAATTGCAAAACTTTTCTTTAACCCCCACCCACGGCTTTTGAGCTCCTATTGTGCCATAAGCAGAGGTGGCTTGTGTATAGACCAGTTATGAGGCAGAAACCTTATTTGAGTAGCAGAAATACAAATGCTTTTTTATTCACTTACACTCATTTTATTCTTATTAAGCAAAGCTGTTATGGTTTAACTGTGAAGTCTTGGAGCTTTAAAATTTTTTCTGTTCCGTCCTGAAGCTGTAGTATTTACTCATAGGACAGAAGAGCATGGTGGGTGATGAATTACAAATTTATAGCCACATTAGGTAAGGGCAGAAATAGTGATGTGAGAAAATATATAAACAAGTAATCGAATCACAGTGGTTTAGGTCTCAATTTCCTCATCTTTGAAATGAAGACTCTGGTGAAATAATCTCTAAAATCTCTTCCCAGATTCACCCTAAAATGAGTAGAGGGGTGTTTTCTTCCTTTTAAGTGAAAATTCGTTACTTTGTTTTGAAGTTACTTATTTATGAATTTTTTAATTGTTTGAGCTACTCGATTTCTTTCTTTTTTATTTTTTTGTGGTACGCGGGCCTCTCACTGTTGTGGCCTCTCCCGTTGCGGAGCACAGGCTCCGGATGCGCAGGCTCAGTGGCCATGGCCCACGGGCCCAGCCGCACCGCGGCATGTGGGATCTTCCCAGACCAGGGTACGAACCCGTGTCCCCTGCATCAGCAGGCGGACTCTCAACCACTGCGCCACCAGGGAAGCCCTACTCGATTTCTTAATCATCAGCAGTTTTCAGTTGGAGGGTAAAGGGATCCAATTTCTTTACATCATTATTTTACTGAAAATCTCGTGCTTAGTTTCAAACTCTTTGAGTAGGTGAGCAAAAGATGAATTGCCTCCTAGAAGTAGGAGCGAGCAGTATAAATCATTTCTGCAAGGCAGCTGTGCTTATGGAAGAGTCCTTTTTTCTTTTCTATTCTCTTTTTTCTACAGAGAAAATCCAGAACACTTTCTTTTTTTTTTTTGACAAGATGGAGGACCTAGCAATAACTTTTCTAATCTGTTAGGGTGTCTCAGTATTGTTTAAAAGAACTCAAAGTTCTTGTTGCCATTATTTTCAGGGTTGAAAATTAATTACTCGATCTTCCTAGGTATGATTATTCCTCTTTACCATGATGTAATCTATAGTATCTGTTGGAGAGTGACCTAATGTTTTGAAAAGTAGTCTGACACTATTGAGTGACCACACCCCATTCAATTTGGTGAGGTAAAAACATTTTAGAAATTGCTTCCTTCTTTGAATCTAATCTGCCTGCCTATTAAGTTTCATCCAACTGTTTATCATTATATAAGTAGGATCCTCCCCTCATCAAAAAGTAAACCAGGTTTAAATTCCCAAGAAGTGCCAATTTACTCTGTAGTACCTAGAAAAGTATTTATATATGGAAACTACAACATTTAGACCCATTACATGTATAGTGGATGTTACTCATAATCGAAGTGTTACTTTCCCTCTTGAAGAAGGAACAAAAACTAAGAATTCAGTTTAGTGGTGTTGTGTTATATTCCATGGCTGTGAAATCCGTTATTTTTAGAGTTCTTTGCTTTTTCTCAAAAAAAAAAAAAAAGAAAAAAAGGAAAGAAAGGGAAAGACAAAAAAGTCTACCAACCACATCCTCCATATATATCTGAATGGCAGTGTCCTCGTCTAGGTGAGGTAATTAAATTAAGACATAGGCTTTGGGGTCATATAGTGCCCAAGTTCAAGTCCTTATACTACTGGTTTTATGAATTGAATCAAGTCTCTTAATTTCTCAATTTCTTCATCTGGACAATGGAGATAACAGTACTTTATAAGATTATGGGGAGAATAAAGTAAGATTATATAGATAAATGGCTGGCACAAAACAAGTATGCAGGTTAGAATCATAACAAGGAGTCATTATCCGTTTCTGTTTCCCAAAATGTCTGGCACTAGGACTGGCACATAAGAGACACTGTAAATACTTGTTGGGTGAATGAAAATCCTTCCCCTATGGTGTTCATAATAGCTACTGTTTATTGAGTGCATTTTCTATATCTAAGAATTGTGCTTTGTGATACATACACACCTGAATATGTTTGTGTATGAATTTATTTCACAACAATTTTAATAGGTAGGTAGTATTATGCCCATTTTCCAGCTAAAGAAATTGAGGCACAGAAAGTTTTACTAACTTGCTTGGAATCGTAAACTGGTACTTGTTTAGCTAGATTCAAATTCAAGTGTGCCTGGCATTAAAGGCAGTGCTCTTACCACACATCACATAAAGCATATAATTCCATTATGGTAAGAACATACATTTAAAGGGATATTTTATACACACACAGGATGAAAATTTTGTTACTTTGTGTATGTGTGTGTGGTTTTTTTTTTTTTTTTTTGGGTCCAGCTTTTTTCTGTGCCTTTCCCTTTTTTCTTTTCTATAGTCTGAATATCTGAAACCCTTGGCGGGGGGAGAGTTTGTCTATTGAATATCACTGAAGGTACCTTATTTCCTCAGTTATTCCTTCGTTTTATGGGAATCCTGAAGGATCTTTATTGAAGATGCCTTTCTTTATAAAATATGTTTGTTTCTACTTCCAACCCATGACCACTTTGATTAGCCAAGCATTTCTTTGACTTGAAGAAGGTGTAAATTTAGTTCAGGTTTGCTAAGGGGAGATCAGCATTGTTGTCATTAATTTTTCCACTTTGGATTAGTGTAGGTCTGCAGACTTTCTTATCAGTTGGCTTGGATGGAAGGCAGATTTTTCCTACACCATCCTTTTATCCAAGGTGTAGCCTCTTCAGTATGGGTCCCAGGTTCAGTCCTTTCCCATTTCACAAGCTCAAGGCCCATGTCTCCCCTTCCACTGCAAGAGCTGCAGTTCCTGGGCTCTAGGTTCCCCCACTAGAGTTTAGGTTTATTGTTCTTTTTCTTTTTTTCTCTTGTCCTTGGGAATCTCCTTTATTTTCTTATGATTTCAGCAGTACATTTAAAAGTATATCTGTTGTAATTTATTCAGCATCTGGGTGCTTCGTGGTGAAGGACTTTTTACACTATTTGTGCAGACTTTCTATAAGTAGAATTCCTTTTTCCAATTCTCACCATGGTTAGAATACTCGATTTTCAACACATACTCCAATATCCTGAGCACTTTTTTTTTTTTTTTTTTTTTTTTTTTGAGGTACGCAGGCCTCTCACTGTTGTGGCCTCTCCTGTTGTGGAGCACAGGCTCTGGACGCGCAGGCCCAACGGCCATGGCTCACGGGCCCAGCCGCTCCGCGGCATGTGGGATCTTCCCGGCTCGGGGCACAAACCTGTGTCCCCTGCATCGGCAGGCAGACCCCCAACCACTGCGCCACCAGGGAAGCCCCCTGAGCACTTTTTGAGGACTAATTTTACCTTTGTTGGAGGAGGAGGGATGAAGATTTGGGTTATACCAATAAGAGTAATTACTGTTTATTGGATGCTGATTCTGAACCAGGACTGTATGTATATTACTTATTCTTATGACAACGCTGCAAGATAGATGGTATTATCATTTTAGAGAAAAAGAAAAACCAAGTTGCAGTGCTCTGCAACCAGCCTAAGCTTCGGAGATAGGATTTGAACCAGGTCTCTCTGGCTTCAGTACTCACATGCTTATAATACTAGTTCTTAAGGTTTCCCAGGGCTTTGGAGGCAAAGCCTCAATATAACATATATGTGTTTCATATATGTTAGGGCTAATATTGTTTGTAACATTAATGAATGCATATTATATTTGAAACAGTGATCTAAACACAATTTATCTAAAGATTTATAATAAAATGGTGATGTTAATTTCATCAGTGATTCTTAGAAGCTGCTTAAGATGGACTTTGAAATAGGAAAGTCCTTCAGAGAATCAGGAACCAGGAAGTTTTCTTATTTCTTGGAAGGCCAAGAGCAGTTTAAAGAGTAGTCAGTCGTCTTTCAATGAATAGCCATGTAAACTTGTGAACTTAGGAACATTGAGAGACTTTTAATCCACAGTCACCTATTTGCTTGCATTCCTTTCCTCTACTGAGAAAAACTCAGGGTCATGGATCTAACTGGTGACAGAGAAGAGGACCTGGACTTATTGGGGTAGGAATTAGGGGTTGGCCCAAGGCCATTACCTCTGTACTTAAAGGGCACGTGGATTCAATCTTGGTGTAATCAGGGTGACCCTCTTGTTAGGGATTAATTCAGCTGGTGATTTGAAGTTGAAGCCAGTGCTCATTTACCGTTCTGTAAATCCTAAGGCCCTTTAGAATTATGCTAAATCTACTCTGTCTGTGCTCTATAAATGGAACAACAGAGCCTGGTGACAGTACGTTTGTTTACAACATGGTTTACTGAATATTTTAAGCCCTACTGCTCCAAAAAAAATATTCCTTTCAAAATATCACTGCTCATTGACAATGCACTTGGTCACGCAAGAGCTCTGATGGAGATATACAACCAGATTAATGTTTTCATGCCTGCTGCCACAACATCCATTCTGCAGCCCATGGATCAGGGAGTCATTTCTTCTTCTTTTTAAATTAATTAATTTAATTTAATTAATTGGCTGTGCAGTGTGGCTTGTGGGATCTTAGTTCCCCGACCAGGGATTGAACCTGCGCCCTCAGCAGTGAAAGTGCAGAGTCCTAACCACTGGACCACCAGGGAATTCCCCAAGGAGTCGTGTCAATTTTCAAGTCTTATTATTTAAGAAATGCATTTTATAAGGCTATCATAGATAGTGATTCCTCTGATGGATCTGGGTAAAGTCAATTGAAAATCTTCTGGAAAGGATTCACCATTTTAGATGCCATTAAGAACATTTGTGATTCATGAGAAGAGGTCAGAATACCAACATTCACAGCAATTTGGGAGAACTTGATTCCAGTGCTCATGGATGACTTTGAGGGGTTCAAGTCTTCAGTGGAGGTAACAAGAGAATTAGAGTGGAAATTGAGCCTGGAGATGTGACTGAGTTGCTGCAGTCTCATAGTAAAACTTGAATGGATGAAGAATCACTTCTTATGGATGACTAAAGAAACTGGTTTCTTGAGATGGACTCTACTCCCAGTGAAGATGCTGTGAAGATTGTTGAAATGACAACAAAGAGTTAGAATATGATCAATACATAGACTGAGTTGATAAAGCGGTGGTAGGGTTTGAGATTGACTCCAATTTTGAAAGAAGTTCCACTGTGGGTAAAATGCTATCAAACAGCATTGCATGCTACGGAGAAATCGTTTATGAAAGGAAGAGTCAATTGAAGTTAGCAAACTTCATTGTCTTTAAGAAGTTGTCACAGGCACTCCAGCCTCACCCTGATCAGTCAGAAGCCATCAGCATCGAGGCAAGACCCTCCACCTTGCAAAATGATTACGACTTGCTGAAGGCTCAGATGATGGTTAGCATTTTTTAGAAATAAAGTATTTTTAAATTTTTTATTTATTTTTTGGCTGCGTTGGGTCTTTGTTGCTCCGTGCTGGCTTTCTCTAGTTGCAGTGAGCGGGGGCTACTCTTTGCTGCGGTGCGCAGGCTTCTCATTGTGGTGGCTTCTCGTTGTGGAGCGCAGGCTCTAGGTGCATGGGCTTCAGTAGTTGCAGCATGCGGCCTCAGTAGTTGCATCACGTGGGCCCTAGAGCACACGGACTTCAGTAGTTGTGGTGCGTGGGCTCAATAGTTGGGGCACGTGGGCTCGGGCGAGTGGGCTTCAGCAGTTGTGGCTCACGAGCTCTAGAGTGCAGTCTCAGTAGTTGTGGCGCATGGGCTTAGTTGCTCCGCAGCATGTGGGATCTTCCCGGACCAGGGCTCGAACCCGTGTCCCCTGCATTGGCAGGCGGATTCTTAACCACTGCACCACCAGGGAAGTCCAATAACGTATTTTTAAAGTAAGGTATGTACAGTGTTTGGAAATGTAATACTGTTGCACACTTAATAGACTATAGTATACTGTAGGCATAGTTTTTATGTACTGGAAAACCAAAAAATTGTGACTTGCTTTATTACAATATTCACTTTAGTGCAGTGACCTGGAACTGAACTGCAGTATCTCCAAGGTTTGCCTGAAAATTCTTTTCTACATGCATTTGCTGGAAAGTTGATTCAAAAAGGATTTAAACATAATGCATTTAATTTTATGGATGTGAGTATTGTGTGTGAGATTCAGTAGGTTTAGACACAAGCTCATGAATCTGTATTTTTTAAAAGTATATCAGATAATTCTGATAATCAGCTTGGTTTCCAAATGCCATCCTACCAACTGCATCAAAATTACTTGGAGTGCTAATTAAAAACCAGCAGTACCTTAGATAGAATGAGTCAGAATCTCCAGGGGGTAGGGTTAGCTGTATTTTTGACAAGAGCCCCAGATGATTCTGATGTGCAACCAAACTTCATCAACTACTGTGCATTTCCAAGCTAGGGTAAACCCCACCTTTGGTCCTGAGCCCAGACAACCAATATTTTTTAGGTGCAAGGCAAAGAATGATATAGATTGTCCCTCAACTAACACATCATATTGGCCCTCTGTATTTTTGGCAAACTTTTTGCCCATTTCCGGTTGGTTTCTAATTGTATTCTTTACATTTGGTATACTATTTTGCTTGGTTCTTTTTTCTCGACTTAACCTGTTAAGTTGAAGTAGACTTTAATTTATGCTGATAGACAATTTATATACGACTGGAGTATCTGACGTGAACACAAGTGACCTTTCATTTCAGTCTTGGTTTCTTAGTGTCCTTATTGCTGCCCTCTGTTTCTTTCCTAATCTGGAGGATGAATCCACTCCTCATTTCACAGGCTCCTTGTCCTACACCTCCACTTCTCTCCAAATGAGGTCTTGCAAGACTTTAAACTTTGATATTCTCTGGAGCTTTCTTCCTTAAACTGCTACATATACTTCCATTGCTGCCTCCGCTTCTTCATCCCCTCATCCCATCCTTCTCCCTACTTCCTTTTCTTGGTCTAGGCTGGCTTCTGTTCTAAACTTGATCAGTGTTCTAAGTCAGCAGTGAATTCCTACGTATCATCCAGTAGCCTGTTTGTAGTCCTTATTGTTTTTTTTGTTTTTGGCCGTGCGGCGAGGCTTCCCTGACCAGTGAAAGCGCCGAGTCCTAACCACTGGACCGCCAGGGAATTCTGTGGTCCTTATTCATAATTTCTGGGTGGTATTTCCTTCTTTTTTCTTTTTTTGGCCATGCCACGTGACTTGTGGGATCTTAGTTCCCCAACCAGCGGTCGAACCCGCGATGTTGGCAGTGAAAGGGCAGAGTCCTAACCACTGGACCGCCAGGGAATTCCCGGTATTTGCTTCTTTTTAAAGCTCTTTTCTTGGTCCTGATTTTCATACTTCAACTGGATCTCCAAGTTTATTCCTTTGACTAGGTCATTTTTCTCCTTTCTCTCCTCCAGCATTCCCATTATTTCCTGCCACCTCTTACTTGGTGGTGTCATCCACCCTCTGGGCTTCTTTCTCTTTACTGCTGAATAAATGTAAATGTCCTAAGGGTACCAAATTGCAGCTCCTTTTTCTGCTGCAATCTAGCCCATCCTCCTGACTTTCTTGGAGGAATTATTAACCTTGCTTTTGTTAGACTTCAAAGTTTATTTTAAATCTGCTCTTCCCTCTTATCTACTTGCTACCGAGTTAGCCACCCAGTTGTTATTGATTCTTCTTCATTTCATGATGGTGGCCTTTGTCTTATTTCAGGGCACTTCTCCCACCAGCTATCCACGTTACATCGCCCCCCTCCCCCAATTAATTTTCTTAAATCTGGGTATTGTTCATCTCCTTCCCATGGTCAAAGCTTTCTATGGCTCCTAACTGCCTGTTATTGATGTTTATAATGGAGTACTCTATATACACTTTAGTGACTTTGGTTAAACCTTTACCAGTAACCCTTCAGTATAGAAATGGACCTTTCAAAATTCATATAAACATTTAATCTTATTTGAACTATTCAATATTAAACCTAGAATAATCATGCATTAGTCATGCTTTAGGAGGGGTGTGTGTGTGTGTGTGTGTGTGTGTGTGTGTGTGTTTTCAGGAATAAATTTGGCATTGTTTGTAGAGCATTGTCCAGAATTAGTCATCTGTCCTTGGAATGCAGTTAATAGTGGGTGGACATTAGCACCAGTAAGTACTCTTAGAGCCCATAATCTGTTTTGTATTATTGCCTCACCTACGCAGGAATAGAGTGAACACAAACCCAACTGCTGTGCCCCTCTCATACACATACCCACTCACTGGAATTAAACTGTCAACTTCACCAACTGCTGCATCTGCAGAAACCAGGGAGCTGCTTCCGTTCTGGGGACTGCACCGAGCCGCAGTGAAGCCTTGCTGCAGACAGGTATCTAGTCTGCTCTGCAAGGCTGGGTTGTTCACTGGGGCCTCTGGCAGAATTTTGTGTTAGGACACATGTTAATAAGTAGCCTTTAAAAGTGCCATGACTTTACCATATGTTATTTGTATTTTTAAAATATATGCTAGTGAGTATGTTTAGGAGGTGAAAAGTCAGTATGTAGAGCCAAATAAATTATAAGATACCCCAGCTGAAGAATACGCTTATAGTTTCAAGTGCAGTGTAGTATAATGTATGGGAAGTTACCAAATTATAGACGAATTCAGTTAAAATTAATTACTAAAAACCACTTGTAGAAAAATACAACTTTTAAACAAAGTCATCTTTATTTCCTCTGCAGAAAATTGACTAACATGTAACATTTCTTTTCCTAAAACATGCTGCCTTACCTTAATGGTGTCATATTGATGATGAACCAATATTGATAAGTAATGTTGGGAATCCAAAGATGAATGGAACAAATTTCCATCCTAGAAGGGGGATATGATGTATAATAAACACCAGGGTATAAGGTCACATTGGGTGTAAGAACAGTGATCAGAGTGATCATATTTCAGAGGACGGCACTTTTTTTTTTTTTTTGCGGTACGCGGGCCTCTCACTTTTGTGGCCTCTCCCGTTGAGGAGCACAGGCTCCAGATGCGCAGGCTCAGCGGCCATGGCTCACGGGGCCAGCCGCTCCGCGGCATGTGGGATCTTCCCGGACCGGGGCACGAACCTGTGTCCCCTGCATCGGCAGGTGGACTCTCAACCACTGTGCCACCAGGGAAGCCCGGAAGGCACGTTTTTAACTGTGCTGCGTCTTCACTTTGAGGAAGACTGCACATCTGACTCGTGCCTTTGGAGTTACCCATGAGCCCATGTGCTGATTCATGCATCTGATTGGAGCACCTTCCTGCTGACACAAGCTGAAAATCCATGGCAGGCTGGAAAAACAAATCTACCCACAGGTTCCATTCAGAGCCATTAGCCAATTAATTCCATCAGTATCTCTGTGTTCTCTTTTCAGACCCTTATATCCTTCATTATAAATTTTCCTTCCTAAGACCCCACTAAAGCTGGATCTTTCAGTCCTTCAACAAGTGTTTCAGTGTTTACTATGGACCAGGCAGTTGTGTTGGGGCCTAGAAATCAAGGTGAGAAGAATACACGCTAGTGGTTTAGAGTGTGGGCCCTGGAGTTGGACTGGCTGGGTTTGAATTCTTCTCTAGTAATTAACTGGGTGACTTGGAACTCTTTGACTCAGTTTCCTCATCTATAAAATGATAACATGATATATTACCTACATTGTGGAGTTGTCGGAAGAATAAAAATGTTATTGTTTTTAAAGGGCTTAGAACAGTGCTTGGGAAATGTTCAAATGATAACTTTTTCGGTGTTTTTGTTAGGATTAACACAAATACTACTCTCACAGTTCTGGTTTCTTTTTGCATCTTATGTGTATCTCTGATCTAGCGCTGTCTCTCTGGATTGTGATTGGTTGTTTACACTTGTACCTACTGAGTACAAGTTACTGCCCAAGGTACAAGCTCTTTTAGGCACATATTTTCCCACCCCCTTTTATCCACTTCCTGCCTAGTCCTTTCCTCCCCTTAGTTGCTGCCAGAACTGCCTTTTACTGCTGGCCTCTCTCCTCAGTATTTCCTCCTGTGCTGTCTTGAGCCCCACTTTTACGTCAGACTTCCTTAAAGCCTGAATTGCATCACAGAACCACACCCTGCCTCTGTTTCCTGACTGAAGCCTGGCTCTCACCTTTAATGCTGGTTCCCTGGTGACTCAAGTGGCAGTTGATCTTCCACCATCCACATAGCTGCTGGTCAGGACCTGTGGTCAGCTCTCTCTTAGCTTTTCCTGATATTTGTTTTCTACCCTCCTGGAAAAAAATCCTCCTGCATTCACTCTTGCCAGCCACCTCAACTTCTTCACTAAATTTCTCCTTGTTTTTCCTGTGCCTGGCCCACCAGTCCCTAACTTGAGTCATCCATTGCCATTGCTCCTCAAGGGCCCCTCAGAGTCCACTCAAGGGCTCAGTAAATATTGTCAACAGAAGAACCCCAAACTAGCTTGGCATATCTTGCTTCAACATAAGAATTTTCTGACAACGCTGAAAGAATATGGAATTGGTTTCCTTTGGTGGTTGTGAGTTCCTTATTAATGAGGATATTCAAGGAGAGGCAAGATGGCTTCGTGGCTATAGAGGAGACAGAATGTCAGATGTAACCTTTTCTGACCAATAATCCCAGCTTGCACACTAAAATATTCTGTCAGTGGTCTCAGCTGTCCTGTGTCTGCACCATTCATGTTCTCCTGTCAGCAATATGTACTAGTTTTGTGCAGGGGTGTATTATGAGGAAAGGCGTGGGAATAGTATACTTTGTTCTCCTTGAGATTTCATGGACTAGATATCCCTTTCAGTGTAACAGTTCTTATTATTCCTGGCGTCCTTTCTGATGCTGTTATATGTCTTGATTCGAGAGTATACTGGAGTTTGTAGGCCCTGGGTTGCTCCTTCACTGAAAGGCCTCAGAATGCTTTGTCATGTTGTCAGGAGTTTCATTATCTTATACGTATCACTTACCATTCCAGGTGTCCTCTCCTTGAACAGTCTTTTTTTTCTTTGCCTGTTATTTCTCACTATTAGGACTTGGCTTTTAAGGTCAAAACTTCTAATAGTGCTCCTTTCTTCTGCCCATCTCTAAAGGGCATACTTTAAAAAGCAATCTGACACGTAGAAACTAGGCATGATCAGAAGCAAGATTTTAATTTCCAGCTCTCATACAAAAAGATGAGATTGTAGAACATCTGAGACCTGAAGCATCACTGTATTGTTTTCTGTCTCTTAATGTATTTCATAAAATTTAAAATATTTTATCAAGTCTTTTTAACATTTTAACATCTCTGAAATTGGGATGCTTTTTTCAGTTGGTGCTGGTTAAAAAATTGTGAGACATTAAAATATAGACTGGCCTAAATTTTAAAACATAACTGTAAAATATTTACTGCCTCTGAATAGTAGCAAAGATTATGAATTTGTGGAATATATAACTGAAAACATTGACTAACATCCCCACCCCCCTTCTCTAAACCCAAACATACTATGTGTGATTATATCTTCTATATCTGTGACTACTCCTTCTGCCTCTTAATTATAATTAACAATCATAAGAGTCAAAACAATAATAGCTATCATTTATTGAGCAATTACTTTTTTGGTCAGACATCCTAAGTGCTTTACATGCATAAACTCAATCATCACTAGTAAGATCTGTAATCCACATTATACAGAAGAGGAACCAGAAGTCCAGACAGATTAAATAATTTGTCCAAGTTTACCTGGCTGGGGAGCCAGGATTTTAAACTCAGGCTCTTAACCCATGTACTTTCCTACCTCCCATAAATTTCTTATTGCCAGTTTTTTTTTTTTTTTTTGGCTGCATTGGGTCTTTGTTCTGCACACAGGCTTTCTCCAGTTGCCGCAAGCAGGTGTTACTCTTTGTTGTGGTGCGCTGGCTTCTCTTTGTTGTGGTGCACTGGCTTCTCATTGTGGTGGCTTCTCATTGCAGAGCTAGGCAGCGGGCTTCAGTAGTTGTGGCTCGTGGGCTCTAGGGCGCAGGCTCAGTAGTTGTGGCACACAGACTTAGCTGCTCCGCGGCATGTGGGATCTTCCTGGACCAGGGGTCGAACTCATGTTCCCTGCATTGGCAGGCGGATTCTTAACCACTGCGCTACCAGGGAAGTCCCTTATTGCCAGTTTTTTTTAACATCTCTGAATATAAGGATAGTAATTATTGATCTTTAGTAACGGGGAAGATACTGTCTCTGATAGTTTTGTCTAGTTTATCCAGAGTATTAAAAAGAGTAACTCTGGTCAACTGCAGCTAGTGAGGAAGAGGAAAAAGAGACATTTCAAGGAAAACGAGAAACATATTCTTTTTTCTTTTTATTTTTTTTTTTGCAGTACACGGGCCTCTCACTGTTGTGGCCTCTCCTGTTGTGGAGCACAGGCTCCGGACGCGCAGGCTCAGAGGCCATGGCTCACGGGCCCAGCCGCTCCGCGGCATGTGGGATCTTCCCGGACCAGGGCACGAACCTGTGTCCCCTGCATCGGCAGGCGGACTCTCAACCACTGTGCCACCAGGGAAGCCCAATATTCTTAAAAAAGATTCTGAAGATGGAAACAAAAAGTAGCTTTCTGGCCTTTGCTGTGCAACCAGACCTCTTGGGAATACTCACCTAATTCAGGCTTCTACTGCTTTCTTGTCATATCTCATTAGCAGGGTGATGGTTATGTACTAAACTTTGAAATTATGTAAATAGTATTAATTTTCAAGAATCCTGTTAAATTTGAGATGTTCTGAAAAAACAGGCAAAACTGCCTTTCTCCTCTTTTATTCCATTAAAAAAACCAAAAATGGATAGCTATATAACAATGCATAGAATAATATAGAATGTATATATTAACATAATATATATTAATATTATTATATATACAGGTACATATGTATATATAGTATTAATATATCAATACCATGATCCTATTGGTATATGTTGGCAAACCACTTTAATTTTTCTAATTAAGAGAATTATGCATAGCTTTTTTCACTCTTTTAACATCTTAGTGTAATAAAAACTTGGATGTGAGGAGTTACGCTCAGACAGGCTGTCCCCCATGGAAGAACTAGGGAACTGACTAGGGTGCTAATTAGAACCCTTTATAGTCCTTTTACAGAAAGCGGTAAACTCACGCCACTGGTTATGAAAACAGTGAAAAGAAGGGAAGAGAAGGATTCAGGAGGAAGCAGGGAGGAAACTGCCAATGATGGCAGTCATTGTTCTGAAGTCGGTGTGGTGCCCAGTATAAGCTCATTCTCATTGAGAACTAATGCCCGTTTCTGAGTTTTGGAACTGAATGACCAACTTGTATGTTTTTGTTAACCTGAGAGATTTGCTTAACCACATTGTGGGCATTGGGGAGGTAGAAAAAAGAAATAGAAAATTAAAAGATATTCACATAATCCCCACCTTCAGTGGGCAGCTGTCATCATACAATGTCTGAAGGCCTCTGATGAAGCAGCTGGCAGGGATGGTGGAGGTGCTTCTTTCCCTCATGGTCTTGATGGTGGCTCATTTCTGTAAACTTAAAAAAATTGTACTGGCAATTCCATCTATCACTGCTGCAGTAAATGTACTTATTTCAGAATAGTCATTCCTGCATATCTTTTGTTAATTGTTCATTTCTGGCATAGATTCCTGGGTCACTACAGTTTATACTTTTGCATCTAGAAAAGGGATTTATAATCTCCTTATTTTGGGTCTCAAAGCTAGCTCCTTACCATTAGTTCCTGCAAATGCTATAGTGGCTCATTGAGAAAATAGGCTTTGTTATGGACATTTGGAAAAGTTGAATAGTTTGTGTCTGCTTATTTTCCTTTATCCAGAAACTGCCCCCCTCAGAATAGATTTAAAGAGAATAATTTCTCTTTTTTACATTTTTTCTTTTAATATTTTCCTTTTGCTCATGTGTTAAATGATACAACTTTTTATTGTAGACCTGAAAGTCTCGACTAATACAAAATTTCAGTCAATTGAAACCTTACTTGCAATGTTTAAAAAGTATTGAGTTCATCTGCTTCACATCTTTACTTAAGTACACCTCACTGAAGCCTTTCCTTGGCCATCTTATTTAAAATTGGAAGCCCCACTCCTGTGCTCCTTTACTTGTTTTATTTTTCTCTACAACACTTACCACTAACTCTTAATTTTTTAAAATCTTATTTTCTGTCCCTCCATCTCCACCCCAATATACACTAAATCCCATGAGAGCAGGGGTTTTTGTCTGTTGCATTCTCTTTTCCAAAGGCAGGGTATACAGTCAGGATGTTCAATATGGATGCTGCCAAGCTTGGGCCTAAGGACTTGTTCTCAGCGGCTGGTCTGTGAGACAGGGAAGGAGGTGGCAGGTGTTTGTGTTTGGGGTGAAGGTGAGCATTTGACACATCTTAGAGGTAAAGTGCCAGGTCTGGGCCCTTTGCACCAAAGCACCAGCAGTCACAGCAACAGAGACACCATGGGCTGGTGTTTTAATGGGAATAGGTGAAGTCAGTGTGGGATCAAACCGAGCTGAGAATAAGGTAGACATAGGAGGCCTTCAGTTCATCAAGTTGAGCTGTGTATACAGAGGAGCTTTTTTCATCACCTCTTTTAGTAATTTGTTGAATAATTTTAACATGAAGATGAAACTTTCCATTCGCATCATGAGAGCAGTAGCCATATTTTTCTTGTTCCCTGCTGTTTGTCCAGCACTTAGCAGAGTTCTGGTTCATGTTAGGTGTTTGTGAAATTCTAATTGAGTGAGTGAGTGAATGAAATCCCATGTTGAGTGCAACATTTCAAAGTGCATATTTTATGCGGGAAAGGGGGTGGAGAGAAGGAACCCTCCTACATTGTTGGTGGGAATATAAATTGGTGCAGCCACTATGGAGAAAAATATGGAGGTTTCTCTAAAAGCAGAGTTACCATATGATCCAACACTCCTGGGCATATATCCAGAAAAGACAAAAACTCTAATTCAAAAAGATACACACACCCCAATGTTTGTAGCAGCACTATTTATAATAGCCAAGACATGGAAGTAGCTAAATGTCTATTGACAGATGAATGGATAAAGAAGATGTGGTATATGTATACAATGGAATATTACTGAACCATAATAAAGAATGGAATAATGCCATTTGCAGCAACATGGATGGACCTAGAGATTATCATACTAAGTGAAGTAAGTCAAAGACAAATATTGTATGATATCACTTATTTGTGGAATATAAAATATGGTACAGATGAGCTCATTTACAAAACAGAAACAGACTCACAGACATAGAAAACTTATGGTTATCAAAGGGGAAAAGGGCTGGGAGGGGTAAATTAGGAGTTTGGGATCAGCAGATACAAACTACTATATATAAAATAGAGGGAGGTGGGATGAATTGGGAGATTGGGATTGACATATGTACACTATTGATACTATTTATAAAATAGATAACTAATGGAAACCTATTGTATAGCATAGGGAACTCTACTCAGTGCCCTGTGGTGACCTAAATGAGAAGGAAATCCAAAACAGAGGGGATATATGTATACGTATAGCTGATTCACTTTGCTGTACAGTATAAACTAACACAATATTGTAAAGCAACTGTACTCCAATAAAAAAAAATAAGATAGATAAACAACAGAGTCTTACTGTATAGCACAGGGAACTATATTCAGTATCTTTTTTTGTTGTTGCGGTACGTGGGCTGCTCACTGTTGTGGCCTCTCCCGTTGCGGAGCACAGGCTCTGGACGCGCAGGCTCAGCGGCCATGGCTCACGGGCCTAGCCGCTCCGCGGCATATGGGATCTTCCCAGACTGGGGCATGAACCCGCGTCCCCTGCATCGGCAGGTGGACTCTCAACCACTGCACCACCAGGGAAGCCCTATATTCAGTATCTTGTAATAACCTATAATGAAAAAGGATATGAAAAAAAAATATATGTATATATATCTGAATCACTTTGCTGTACACCAGAAACTACCACAAACATTGTAAATGAACTATACTTCAATTAAAAAGAAAATTCAAAGTGCATATTTTATGCCCGATATATAAAAATCTAGTTAATATGCAAGCTTTATCACCATCTTATCTCAACTTTTTCTTTGCTCAGTTTCTTTATTTTTCCAACATAGCATTCCTTTAAATAAGTTTCCTTGGTATATTTGAGAGATGATTCAATTTAAAAGTGCATTAACTATATAACTTTCAAAACTATATGTTTTATGTAACAAAGTATTCTCTAATTATAGCTGTTGGAGTTAACATTACTGTTAATTGTTTCTTTGAGACAAAGTTACATCTGTGAGGATCTCTGTCATGGGTTGGGGGTGGGGTGCAACTAAAAAAAATTCTTTGGCAAAACAAAGGGACTGGCTCTCTCATTGTAAATTTAACCTGAACTGCATAACAAGCTGAGCCTTTTCCCTTGGTTTTCTAAGGTTCTTCACACACTCTGTTCCTTTTCAGCTCTTTTAATTAATGCTATATTCTCAGACTTTATGTCTACACTTACAAGATGGAGGAGAACCCTAAACCACAGTAATATGTTCTGTGTTATTAGCTTGCATTAGATGTTCCTTAGCCACAGAAAAGCTGGTTATCCTGTAACTAAAATATGAGGCTCAGGTGAGCAGTAATAGTTTAAATACAAATAACTTTTTACAGCTGGAATATTTAAAATAGTTTTGTTCCCTCCCTCCATGGGTAAACTTCATGCACATGAAAATAATTTTAAATTTGTAGGTTAAATTCATTTCTTAGCTCCTTTGAAATAGTTTGGCCTTTTCAAAAAAGAAAGCTTTAATCATACTGTCTTCCTTACAAAAGGTCACTTCCTTCATGTAAATTAGGATATTTTTGCATCTGGGTCCACTCTGTGGTTTCTTTATGGGTATAATTAACTTAATTGCCTTCTCAGTGCTTTATGATAGGAAAATGGGAACTATTTTAAACTTTTGTAGGTATTGACATTTAAAATGATTAAACTTGTGAACAAGGTTCAACTTTATTCTAATGCAAAAATCTGCACAACATGATGAGGTACAGTATAGTGTTTGACTGAATTTCGTGCACTGTATGTAAGTCATGGAATATGCACGAGATAAAAAAAATCAAATATAATGGTGAATGATAGAAATTTCTGTTCTGAGAGGAGTAACTTCGTTTCTTGAAACTGGGGTAAAAGTGGTTGAGAGATCTGGCTCAGTAATCAGACTGGCCTTAGCTTAAAGCCTGCCTCTGCCACTTTACAGCTTTGGGAGGGCTGCATAACCTCCCTAAGGCCATTCCTTTATAAAACTGGGATAATGAAAGTATTTATTTCATAAGGTTGTGAAGGATTAAATGAAGTAATGCATGTAAAGCTTGATACATTTCCATAATCAGTATGCAATAAATGCTAACTATAAATTATATATATATTTTGTGTATGTGTGGTATGTATACTGGAATTGGGCCAGGCCCTTTTGAAGATGTCTCATAAAACTAATGTAGCAAAACTTCTAGGCAGATACCCATGTTATTTAAGTAAGTACAATCAGCTGATTTCACATTAGCAGATGTCTTTATTTGCTCCTAAAATCTTACGAAGTGAAGTTACATTTACATGTCGTATGAATTCCCCTTTACCCTTTTGGATATTTCCCATTTGACCAGAGTCTTTTCATTTTTGGTAAAAGTGAAATATCTTTTCTAGACACACAACCCTACTATTGCACATTATTTCACCCTACCACATATACATTCTGTATACCACATATGTACCCTTTGTCACTGTAAAAATTACTTTTCACAATGTTATTGTTCTCTATTGTGGCAGGTAGGAATGTGTCCTTGAACCATTTCTTCACATCTTAGAAAACATTAATATCTCACTTGTTACAGAAATGGTTTGGAAATTATAGTATCGAATAACACTGCACTTCCATAGGTCATTCTTGGCATAACAGTATTAACCCCTAGAACATCAGCCCAACTTGAAAAAGGAAAAAGTATCTGCTCTTAAAATAATGTTGAAAGCTCTGTACTTTATTCATGTTAGCCTTCACTCAGCAAATTCTTTAATAAGCTTGGTTTTAATTTTTCACTGCTCATGCATGGCAAATAAAATGCCACAAATGAGGAAAGGGATGAGAGTTGATCTGATGGGAAGTGGCTACAGGAGTATGCTTTTAGACATGACAGTGGAAATTGTCTGACAATCTGATATCAAGAGTAGAAAAAACTCAAAATACCACCCAACATTTCAGTAATGGACAGTCATAATTATATCCTTGTCATCAAAAAAATGTTAAAGAATATTCAGCATTGTAGAAAGCAAGATAGTATATAATTTCCTAGAAATTTCAACTGAAATATTTTCAATTTTACCTTCATATAGCAGACTACACATACAGTGTAACATAATTAGAAATAGCATTCTGACCATTATATCACAACCAGCCATCTTTTTTCTTCTTTGGTTTCCATTGGCCCCACCTCTTAAGTCTTTGTGAGATCAAAAGAGTGTTTAATTAAAGGGTCTTAAAATTCTCTACAAATGAATGTGGTTGGTTAACAAAGAATTTTCTTTTTTGATACTGATTATGATGTTTCAGATGACCATCAATAAGGTATTTGGTTAGTGCAGGATTTCTCAAGTCAGCACTGTTAACGTTTTGGGCTCAATAATTCTTTGTTGTGAGGGGCTCTTCTGTGCATTGTGGGATGTTTAGCAGCATCCCTGGCCTCAATTCACTAGATACCAGTAGCTCTAGACATTGCCAAATATACCTAGAGAGCCAAAATTGCCCCAGGTTGAGAACTATTGGTTTAGTGTAAATGCGTTTAAGTTGGGTGTGAACTTAAATTTAAATTAAATTTAAATTAGGTACGAACCAGGGACTTCCCTGGTGGTCCAGTGGGTAAGACTCCGTGCTCCCAATGCAGGGGGCCCGGGTTTGATCCCTTCAGGGAACTAGATTCCGCGTGCATGCCGCAACTAAGAAGCACCATGCTGCAATGAAGATCCCGTGTGCTGCAACTAAGACCCGGCGCTGCCAAAATAAATAAATAAAAATGAATAAATATTTAAAAAAATAAATTAGGTATGAGCCAAATGCATCATTAGTCATTTTAGCTATGCAGAACAACCAGTTACCATCATTTCTGGTTGGTCATTTTGGGTACCTTCTGGTCTCACTTTTTTTGTTGTTGAATGGAGGAGAGAACTGCCTGTGTATCTTACATTGTCCATATTGTAACTTGAAAGTACTGAAAAAGATTTCTGTGACTCACAGGGAAGTGTACATCATTGTTTTAACTTCACATTATAGGAGCTTCTAGACTTTTTGGTGGGCCATATAATTCCTAGTAGAGTGCCAAGTGCTGGTTGAAGGGGAGAGCACTTGCAACTTGCCTAATTTTACCTGGTGCCCTAAAATAGCTGGTGCTCTTGAATTCAGTCTCTGGATATGCTGAACGCAGCAGGAGAGAGCACCAGAGAATCTATGAGAGAGATGAATGTTGCCAGCCTCTGTTGCCCTGGCCAGAGAGGGTGCTGCTGGCCTTGCTATCTCATTTTCTCCTCTTTCTCATTCCATCAAGAGTTTTATCATTTCCATATTGGTTTTGCAGTAGCGTGAACCAGATAAGGGGATGCGCAAAAGCACCAGAGGAGGCTAGAGCTATGGGAATGCTTTGAGGGAGTTTTAAATAGGCCCAGAAATAATGGCAGAATGTGAGAAGTGCACGGGCGATCAGAGGGGATTTGAGATGTTGCTATAGAGTGGACATTTTATTCATATTCATATTTGAAGGCCTTCTACATGCCAGGTGCTAAGCAAAGAGTTTTATATACACAGCTTCATTTAGTCCTCCCACCAATTTTCTGAGGCATGTACTGTTATATTTATTTAACAGATGAGGAGGCCAAGACCTCAGAAGGGTGATTGACTGGCCCAAAGGCTCACAGCTACTAAGTGGTAGAACCAGGACACATCCAGGCTGGTCCAGGTATGAAGCCTGCAGTCGTAACCACAGATTCAGTTAATATGCTGCTAGATACCACATTTCTAGTTTGTGAGATTTAGAGACACAAATAGTGGAAACTTATCTTTTATTCTAATTAAATAAAAAGAAACTAAAATACTTTGGACCTGTCAACTTAAAAAATACGTGCAATGTAGAAGTTGAGAGTTACGGTGTTTTTTTTTTTAATTAATTAATTTTTATTTTTGGCTACGTTAGGTCTTCGTTGCTGCACGCAGGCTTTCTTTAGTTGTGGCGAGCGGGGGCTGCTCTTTTGTTGCATGTGGGATCTTCCTGGACCAGGGCTCGAACCTGTGTCCCCTGCATTGGCAGGAGGATTCTTAACCACTGCACCACCAGGGAAGCCCCAAGAGTTATGTTTTATTCAGTGGGAATTTTTACGGGAGGCAGCATCTCAAGTAACCCTGAGAGAACTGCTCCAAACAGGCCAAGGGGGGAGCTAGGATATATAGGAGTATTACAACAAAGTGCAGGTAGTAGGAACAAAAGATTACTGTTAGTTAAAGAAAACTAGAAATCTCAAGCTTAGCACTTTTCTATGTATGGTTCATGCAAGAGTCTGGGCTCACTGAAATCATTCCTTTGATATGCATCTCAGCTATCTCGGGCCTGTATCCTGTATTTTCATATCCTGAGTTTCCTCAGGGCTCACTGGGGAGTGGCTGCAGTCTGATGACTGCTAGATGGTAAGTGTTCTTTTCCTTCCTGAGTTCCCTCAGGGCTCACCTGTGGCAGCTCACCTATGGCAGTGGTTGCAGTCACTGATGACTGTGACATCCTTTGTTTACTGATATGGCAGGCAATATTCCATTTATCAGACCACTGAGAAGAGAAATAGAGTGCTCCCTGGCCTTGTGAGAGCCCATGTCTTCTAGCAGAATACCACTCTTACTCCTTTCCTCCTTGTGTGTGTGTACGTGGCTTCCTGGTTTGGGTTGGTAGCTTGTTAATTTAGGTGGATATAAAAATATTTTTGGATAGATATTTTTAAGGCTAGAAAGGAGATTACATGCACTGTTAACTGTTGATTTATGATAAGATAAATGTATAAATCATCTAGATATATCTCAGACCATTGTTCCTGCCCACTGTCATCTGCTTAAATAAAATCTCTGCATCATTCTTAGAGAATTACTTCAGGTGATCCCAATTTATGAACAATAGGCTAGTAGCCCTCTGGTTTTATGGTATGTTTTATGATAAATAAATTCCTCTTGTCCCTCTAGTTAAGCAAAGTTCACTGAACCATCAGCCCTGGGATCTGGTCACAGTGGCTCAGCTCATTCCTGTCCCCAACTATTCCTAATAAAAAAGTTTTATCTTTAAAGCTCTTGTTTGTAAATTGTCACATTCCTCAAAAGTTTTTCCTTTTCTTTATAATGAAGAAAAGAGTTTGTGAGAAACAGAATGTCAAGTCAAGAAAATCTTTTATCCTAGGAGAGCATAGTACTGATAGTGATCAAAAGGCCAGGTGAAAATGAATGATACAGCTTTCAAGTTCAGTTTTTTTGCATTTGACTGTGATGACAATTTTGAAGAAGGAACAGTATTTTAAAAGGACCTAAAAAAATTAAAGTAATACATTGTGATCAAAAAAAAAAAGTTGACAGGCTGACTTTAAAAAAAAAAAGGTTTTTTGAGGTAGAGTTCAGATACTGTACAGTTTAGCCATTTAAAGTAGACAGCCTGCACAACTACTGAAGCCCGTGCGCCTAGAACCCGTGCTCCACAACAAGAGAAGCCACCGCAGTGAGACGCCCGCACACCGCAATAAAGAGTAGCCCCCGCTCGCGGCAACTAGAGAAAGCCCGTGCACATCAACGAAGACCCAACACAGCCAATCAATCAATCAAGAAAAAAAAAAAAGCCAACAGAGATATACCAAAAAAATAATAAATAAAGTAGATAAGCTGGGTCTTCCCAGGTGGCACAGTGGTTAAGAATCTCCCTGCCAATTCATGGGATGTGGGTTCGAGCCCTGCTCCAGGAAGATCCCACATGCTGCAGAGCAACTAAGCCCCTGTGCCACAACTACTGAGGCTGCGCTCTAGAGCTTACGAGGCACAACTACTGAAGCCCGCGTACCTTGAGCCCGTGCTGGGCAACAAAAGAAGCTATCACAGTGAGAAGCCCGTGCACCACAATGAAGAGTAGACCCCTCTCGCGGCAACTAGAGAAAGCCTGTGCACAGCAACAAAGACCCAACGCAGGGCTTCCCTGGTGGCACAGTGGTTGAGAGTCCGCCTGCCGATGCAGGGGACACAGGTTCGTGTCCCGGTCCGGGAAGATCCCACATGCCGCAGAGTGGCTGGGCCCGTGAGCCATGGCCGCTGAGCCTGCGCGTCCAGAGCCTGTGCTCCGCAACAGGAGAGGCCACAGCAGTGAGAGGCCCGCGTACCACAAAAAAAAAAAAGACCCAACGCAGCCAAAAAAAATAAAAAATAAAGTAGACAGGCTGACTTCTGAGATGGAAAAACTTTGAATTGTTTCATTACTGTCCCATAGAACTCTGAATTAGGCGATGATTTTTGACAGAGGAATTTCTTCTCTTCAAAGGTGCTTAATCCTGGCAAGGTAAGAACTGAGGTAAAGATCAAACAAAGGATGGGGGGCATTTCTTCAGAATTCAGAAAGGTTTGGCAACCTTTAAGAAGACACTCTGTCTCAAATTTGTAACCATTTAATGCTTTCTACCAAATTGTGTAACATTGAAATGGTGATTGATAATGTAAATAGATACGTTGACTTACTGTGGTATCTTGCACAGAAGCTTAGCAAAGTGGGATAGAAGAGCAAGGGTCACTGATGAGTAAGCACCTATGGAAATATGTACCTTCCTCTAACATTTACCAGTTGAAGACTTTTGGGTGTGTTCATAATTGGCCATGAAAGAATGTGAGGTGAATGAAGTGGAAAGATGATTCAGACGTCCTTTAAGAGATAGGAAAGCCTGCAGTTGCTATAATAAGATCTGTTAGAAAAAGAAGTTGGTCCTCAGTGAAGTTTTTAGTAAAACTCAGTCTTGTCTAGTTGTTACAAGAAAAAAATCCTTTAAAAATATACAATATTTATAATATGGCTCGTTAAACATAAGTTTTTACATGCTTAATATTTGTAAAAGCCCATGTTGAAGTTTTCTTCTTTTTATTTTGCTATTTCTATGTTATAAAATAGGTATTTAGGAAATTTGACTTTGACTTACATAATTCTTACCCTTTGACCATTGCTTAGGAATGATTAGATTGCAGATTGGGGGGTGCCTATAGTACAATGGCTTTTTATATGGGTAAGAACTGAAGGAAACATCCCATGCTAGGATACTGAATAAAAACTGTTGTTTCTGTGAGTGCTGCAAATGGCAGTCGGAAAACATATTTACTGCATTCCATCAATAGGTCTTTATGCATTGGTTATTTTGGAAATGAACTTACACATTTCATGCAAACAATCATTTGGAGAATGAGGCATAATTTGAGTTGTGAATAAGATACATATTATTTCCAAGAGTCTAAAATTTATCTGTTAAACACAGTTTCAAACAGCTTCTGGAAGGACTTCCTGCTTGTAGAACTTACAATTTTTCTAGGGAAGCCTAAAGGCTATGTAAAATTTTTTTAGTGGTTGCAACTAATTTTTGTTTGTTTGTTTGTTTTTTGTTTTTTTTGCGGTACGTGGGCCTCTCACTGTTGTGGCCTCTCCCGTTGGTGGAGCACAGGCTCCGGACACGCAGGCTCAGCGGCCATGGCTCACGGGCCCAGCCACTCCGCGGCATGTGGGATCTTCCCGGACCGGGGCACGAACCTGTGTCCCCTGCATCGGCAGGCGGACTCTCAACCACTGCGCCACCAGGGAAGCCCGCAACTAATTTTAAAATGTTGTTTTGTCTTGCTCATGTGCACTCCCTAGCCTAGGCAGTGTGGGGCATGATTCTGCCCTCAATGGAGAGAACATCAATACCTGTTACACAAACTAGAAAGTGATCAACTTAGAATGCGTAGAGGTGCCAAAATCTGCAGCAGGGGCCACAAGGAACAGTCCACAGAGGAGGAGGTGGCACCAGTTCCACCCCTGAAGGTGGGATTTAGCCTTGGATCAGTGAGGGAAGTTCGCCCTGCCTAGAGTGGGAAAGCACAGGCTGGTTATGGTGAGTGCAGTTAGTTTAGTTAGCCACCAGCCCTGGGCTATAGAGATATTCCAAGTAAAGGATAAAGCAAAGCCCTTCCCATAATCTGCATAAGCCGCCTCTCCCACCAAAAGCAAAAACAAAAGCAAAAACCCCCCCAAAACCTCCCCAGATGAATCATGCACTTTTCTATCTGGGAGCTGCTATTTGGTCTACTGTTCTATAAGTAGTCACCCAGTTTTCATCTGAGGAGTCACTGGACTGAAAATAAAACCTTCACACATCTTTAAGTAAAGAAGATATTGGCTCAGTACTAGAAGAATTTAAGTCTTTGGTCTCTTAAAATTTGTTTTCCTTCACTATATTTTCATGATTTAGAATTACCTTTATGTTTCTCAAGGAGTAGTCTCTGGGGTATGGTTGGAATGACTCAAATAAAGGCTATTAAAGTTATTCTTTCACCTTCCCAGAGTTAAAGTTTATTGTCCTTTAAGCATTAGATTTTTGATTTAAGGTGACACTATTATATATACACAGTTGTGCTGTATTAAATGAGACTGTCCATTTGAAATATGAGAGATATCTGACACAACTAATAATTAAATCTACAGTGAAAGGCTTAACATTCTAGTCCTGGGTTATCCATTAACTTGCCCAGTGACAGGGCATATCACTTACCTTGAATGACTTGCTTTGTTTTTCACCTGTTAAATAGAATGTAACCTGGCTAAATACTTAATAAGGCAAGGTTTGGAATACACAAACAAAAATGCTGTCCCTTCCCCCAGGACACTGTCTGATATGTTCACTGTGGAATCTTCACACATAACAGGCACTCAGATATTTGTTGGTTAAAATCAATGTAGAAGAGAAATCGTTTATCCCCCCTGTGGTGTTAGGAGAGGGAAAAAACAAAACCAAAAACAAACAACTCCTCTCCCCCAAACCACTCATTAAGAGGGAAATAACACAGGTATAAGACAAAAAACTGTTTGGCAAAAATGAGAAGTGAATGCCTGCCTGATCTGTCCTCAGATCTTCAGGTTCCTCAAATTGTAACCTTGGCGCCTTTCATTTTGCCCTCACTTGCTCATTCACTTTGGTTGATTCATTCAGTCAGAATTCACTTATTGAGCACCTGTAGGTGCCAAGCCCTGGTTTAAGCATGATGAATTTGGGCCCATGCCATCATCGTAGTAGAACAGTGAATAGAAGCAGATCACAGCGCTATATGGTGTTAGAAGTATTGTGATGAATGTATGTATAAGGTATAGTAGGAATACAAATAAGAGAGATCTCATTTCTGTCTGAGCAGATGGAGCAGAGTCGGATGGGCTCATAGAAAAATGAGTGTCTTGAGCTTGGTCTTGAAATATTAATGTGTATTCAGCAAGGGGAAGGGAAGGAAGTTGAAAGGAAGAGAATGGCAGATCATGGGGGACATAGGAGCAGACTGATCACCTCCTGTAGGCTGAATTATAGGAGAGGATGTGCAAGAAGGATATGAAGAAAAACTGGGGAAAACCTGAAACCATAAGACGTCTCCTGAGACAGAATATTCTAAAGTAGGATTATAAATTAGTATATTTTATGTTATGTTTCTCCCCAAAAGTACACTAAGTATTATATTTTTATGTAATTTAGTCTTCATAATACTATTGTTGGGTATATCATTTGCAAATATCTTTTACTATTCAGTAAGCGGCCTTTTTGTTTTGTTGATAGCTTTCAAAAGTTTTTTAGTTTGATATAGTCCCACTTGTTTTGCTTTTGCTTTTGCTTCCCCTGACTGAGGAGACATATCCAAAAAAATACTGCTAAGACTGATGCTAAAGAGCATAGTGCCTCTGTTTTCTTCCAGAAGTTTTATGGTTTCAGGTCTTATATTTAAGTCTTTAATTCATTTTGAATTTATTTTTGTGCATGGTGTGAGAAAGTAGTCCAGTTTGATTCTTTTGCATGTAGCTGTCCAGTTTGAACACCATTTACTGAAGTGGCTAAGTTTTCCCCACTGTGTATTCTTGCCTCCTTTGTCATAGATTAATAGACCATATAACTGTAGATTCATTTCTGGGCTCTCTATTCTGTTCCTTTGGTCTATGTGTCTGTTCCTGTGCCACCAGCATACTGTTTGGATGACTGTAGCTTTGTAATATAGTGTGAAATCGGGGAGCATAATACCTCTGCTTTGTTCCTCTTTCTTAAGATTGTCTTGGCTATTTGATGTCTTTTGTGTTTCCATACAAATTTTAGAGGTATTTTTTCTAGTTCTGTGAAAAATGCCATTGGTATTTTCATAGGGATTGCATCAAATCTGTAGATTGCCTTGGGGAGTATGGTCATTTCAATGATAATTCTTCCAATCTAAGAACACTGTATTTCCATCTGTTTGTGTTGTCTTCATTTTCTTTCATTAGTGTATTATAGTTTTCCAGGTATGGGTCTTTTACCTCCTTAGTTAGATTCATTCCTAGGTATTTTATTCTTTTTCATGTGATTGTAAGTGGGATTGTTTTCTTAATTTCTCTTTCTCATGGTTTGTTGTTAGTGTATAGAAATTCGACAGATTTCTGTATATTAATTTTGTGTCCTGTAACTTAACCATTTTATCGATGAGTCCTACCTAGTATTTTTTTGGTGGTGTCTGTAGGATTTTCTGTGTATAGCATCACATCAACAAGCAGTGACAGTTTTACTTTTTCCTTTCCAATTTGGATTCCTTTTATTGCTTTTTCTTGTCTGGTTGCCATGGCTAGGACTTTGAATACTATGTTGAATAAAAGTGGTGAGAGTGGGTATCCTTGTCTTGTTCCTGATCTTAGAGGAAATGCTTTCAGCTTTTCATGGTTGAGTATGATGTTAGCTGTGTGCTTGTTATATGGCCTTTATTATGTTGAGGTATATTCCCTCTATGCCCAGTTTGTTGAGAGTTTTTATCATAAATAGAAGTAAGCAGCCAGAGAAAAAAAGATGTATTACATATAGAGTAATAGAGATGAGGATCTTTGGCAGCAGATTTCTCCTCTGAAACAACGAAAGCAAGAAAACAAAGGAGCAACATCTTTGAAGTACTCAAAGAAAAAACTATTAACTCATAATTCTATACCCATTGAAAATATTTTTCAAAAGTAAAGGTGAAATAAGGACATATTTTAGACATTTTCAGACATACAAAAGCCTAAAGAATTCATTACCAAATGGATGGGCTTTCAGGTTCCCTATTTGATTGGGCAGAGATGATTTGATCATAAACAGGCAGACCTTAGCTTTGTCATTCAGAATGTGTTTCTAGGAATGAGGAACTTGGACTGAGAATATCATATTACTGTATGAAATTGGGGCCTACATTTGGTAAGCCAAGGGGACTGAATGACAGAAGGTTGGTTGTGAGCAGAGGAAGACTAGTCTGTGAAATGAGATACAAAGGTGACACCAGAAAACCTCCCTTGGTTTCTGGAGGTCTTCCAATTTCCTGTTATAGTCTTTCCTGAGACTGAGTTGCAGCCCTACATTTGGTTTCTGTGAGAAAACCATTTCATATTTAGAGTAGATTTAGTTGTTTTTAAGCTAGCTCTACATGTTCTTGGAAATTGTCACCAAAAAAAAAAAGTTCCAAATTTTCTTTCTTGTTTATTTTAAGGTAAATATAAATGATGAAGTTGTCAAATCTAGACATAAGAACAGAAATAATAGTCAATTGTGAGTATTTAGCCGTTCTAGGCCCATCATCTTTGGGATACTCAACACGCTTTCTTAGGGAACTTTAAGGCCTTGGGTTTCTGTTAAGTCATGGAGGAAAAAGATGCTATAGCTTTTAAAGTTAGTTCCTTTTCTCACTATCTAGAGTGCCCAGGCAGCCAGAAATTGTTGAAGAAATGAGGAAAACAGTGGCAAGTGCCTCAATGTCAACGTTGGTATGAGTGTACCAGAAAAATTAGGGTTTTGTATATGCACTATTTGCTTTTCTAGCATTCTCTACAAAATGCCCTATGTTTTGATTGTTATTAGATAGCATCTTTGATTTTGCCTTTTCATTAATCACTAGTCTTTTATAAGCCTTTTTAATCCTTTTAAAATCACTCGTGGTTTGTTTTTTGTTTTTTTAATATTTATTTATTTGGCTGCGCCGGGTCTTAGTTGCGGCTTGCGGGATCTTCATTGCCCCGTGCAGGATCTTGTTTAGTTGCGGCATGTGGGAGCTAGTTCCCCCACCAGGGGTCGAACCTGGACTCCCTGCATTGGGAGCCTGGAGCCTTACCCACTGGACCACCAGCGAAGTCCCTGTTTTAAACAAGTTCTTTTTTTTTAAAATTTATTTATTTATTTTTGGCTGCGTTGAGTCTTCATTGCTGCACGCAGGCTTTCTCTAGTTGCGGCGAGCAGGGGCTACTCTTTGTTGTGGTGCATGGGCTTCTCATTGCGGTGGCTTCTCTTGTTGCGGAGCACAGGTTCTAGGCACGTGGGCTTCAGTAGTTGTAGCATGTGGGCTCAGTAGTTGTGGCTCGCGGGCTCTGGAATACAGGCACGGTAGTTGTGGCACATAGGCTTAGTTTTTCCGCGGCATGTGGGATCTTCCCGGACCAGGGCTCGAACCCGTGTCCCCTGCATTGGCAGGCAGATTCTTAACCACTGTGCCAGCAGGGAAGCCCTTAAACAAGTTTTGATTGCTGTTTGTCTGTATCTCTAACCTAATAGTTAAGAAAAAAACAAACCTTTTATTTAATTCGATAAGATCATAAGCATGCTTTTGACCAAATATTTTGCTGGTTAATATCTTAAATTCACTAGACTCCAATTTAGAATCTCAGAATTTAATAGTTGCCTTTTTAAAAAAATTCCTCCATGTTCTTGTTTCTAACAATGTATTTTGTGATTCTTTGTAATTTTCTTCCTTTCTGGGTGAAGTAACAGAGTATTAAAGTCTTTTATGAAGGTCCTGGTGATCTCAATAATCTTTGGGGGTGCTTTGACCTACTTAGAATGGTTCTTTGTGTTGGAGAGCATGTTTATCCCCAGGGTAACTGCTACAGAATTGCCCCGTGTGAATGCATTGAAACTTCCCACTTTGCAAAGTCTTTTTATTACACAAACACAATGAAGCTTCATGCAGCCAAAAAGAAGTGAGGAAGATTGCATTGTACTTGACTTCCTTAAATTAAGAAGTTTTATTCATCTCAGTTCTACAGATTCTAACAATAATATTTTGAACGAGGATTTCACAGCAGCAGTTGCTTACACGTGTTCCATCTCAATATGATTGCTGTTTTGAGAAACATCTTTATGCATTTTGTTTAATAGGACATTATGCATATAGGGAAAATTTTACTTTGTACTTAGATCTTTTTTAGGCATATGGCTCTGTGCCTAAAATTGCCATTTTAAAGAATATAGCAGTTAGTCCTTTTAGATATTTAAAGATAAACTATCAAGATAATTGTATTTAACTTACAGTATACATTTAAAATTGTATACTGTATACATTTTTAAATGTTTGTACTTATTAATATTTGATGTTTTGATTGACAGAATATCTATGTCATTTGCTTTCTTTAGGGTTGGGTCATTTGCAGTAGACTTTTTTCCCTAATCGTTTCAGGGTTTTAAATGCAAGTAGATATAGAAATTAGAAAAAGAGTCACTTAAAATAATAAAATAAGTGGGGCATGTTCCCTTTGGTCATCATCAAGATTTGATTTCAAAGATATGTGATGTTTGTTAAAACAATATGATGAATGTAGAGGTGTTTTTATGTACCTTGGCCTCTAGGAGGCAGCATGGTCCAGTGTAAAACTTCTGGATCCTGAATAAGGAAACTTGGTCTTTTGTCATTTGAAGAATTTTCCTGTATGAAATTATTTGCCCTCTGAATCATATCGTTACACTGGGAATGAATAAAATAACAGCTGATAGAGTCCTAGAGAAGGAGATTTGGTGAGTATGTCATTCACTTTGTGATTACTTGAAAAGGAATTACTGTGACTGCCATAGCAGTAGCCTAATGATTGAGAAAGTAAAGGAATTAATAATTTTAATGGATAGGTACTTTTCCATTTGCAGACCACAGTTCTCTTGTGTAAATGCTCTATGAGCATTACTGTCATTAACAGTTCAGGGCTCTCATTTCTAGCTGGTGTTTTTGCTAAAGTACTATGTTAAGTGTTGATTTAAATATAATTTGTTTTATTTTTATTTTTTTAAAATATTCAGTTGCGTCAGGTCTTAGTTGTGGCAGGCGGGCTCCTTAGTTGCAGCTTGTGGGCTCCTTAGTTACGACATGCGAACTCTCAGTTGCAGCATGTCTGTGGGATCTAGTTGCCCGACCAGGGATCAAACCCGGGCCCCCTGCATTGGGAGCGTGGTTTCTTAACCACTGAGCCACCAGGGAAGTCCCCGGTATAAAATTTGAATAATCATATTTAAATTAGCAAATGTTATAGCTCTCCTACTAGCAAGTGTAGTTCTACAGCTATTATTAAAAGCTATCTAACATTGGTTGAAATTCAGGAGATACATTATGCCAATTTCTTCATTGTAATTAGATACTTTTGCATGTGATCAAAATATACTGTGACATGTGACTTGCTGGCTTCAGGAGAACAGGGATTGTGAATGTGTTGTATGAGGACAATGTGAAAGCAGTAGTCCTTTAGTCTATTTTCCTTCCTTTTCCTGTTTTCACAACACCTGAATAATGGCTATTTAGTGACTTGGCTGAGAGTATTGTAGTAAAAGGATAATGCCCCCTGGTTCGCCTGGAATTACCACTTTTAGAAGAATTTGTTCTGCTCAAAATTCAAAGGTATTCAGAAGGCAAAGGCACTGGTGGGAGGATTTATTTATAACCTTATTTATGAGATTGATATTGTTTTTATCATTAACTTAATTTTAGATCTTTTTTCAACCAAAACCTCATAAAGTTCAGCGTGCCCTTTTACCTTTGAATATGCTTAATGCAGAAAGAATTAACCAAAGTAATAAAAAGTTATACTGAAAGAAGTGATAAATGTTAAGAAAAATTAGAGTGCCATATATTCTAAAGAAGTTCACTACTTCTGTTTCCAAAAAAAGATGGGGTGCTGTAAAATGGAAGTCTCTGTGAACAAATAATCTGACATTTTCTTGTTTGAATGGTCTGAGACTTCCGCCTCCCCTTTAGAATTTGAGACACAAAGGTCTTCAGTCAGCTAATGAGCTGGGCTGCTTTTGCTTTAAAATAAATAAATAAATAAATGTTCATTGTTTCTATATTGACTGGGTGATATTTGGGACAAAATGGAAATGGAGAACATGAACTGGTATAACCTGTTCTGAATTCTGTAATGAGTAGGCATGTGCTTGATGAAGGAATTAAATTATTTGGAAACCTTTGGATTTTAAAAAGCAAAACAGGGCTTCTGTTCTCTACTTTTCATGTATTCTACATTATGTCATTAGAAGGTTACTTTTAGGTAAACATGTAATTTCTAACAAGAAAAACTGTAATTTAAAGAAGTATTCTATTCCAATATTGTTTATAATTTTTTTGGTTTTTAGATTTTTTAAATTGAAGTGTAGTTGATTTACAATATTGTGTTAGTTTCAAGTGTACAGTGTAGTGATTCAGTTATTTTTTTTTCAGATTATATTCCATTATAGGTTATTACAAGACAGTGAATATAATTCCCTGTACTATACAGTAAATCTTTGTTGCTTATATATTTTATGTATAGTAGTTTGTATCTGTCAATACCATCCTCTTAATTTGTCCCTCCCACTCTCCCTCTCTCCCTCTCCCCTTGGATAACCATAAGTTTTCTGTTTTTAACTAGAAATCAGAGTTACATGAAGGAGAATTATTGTGAAATATTTTATATTTTAGCCAAAGTGTGTCTAGGATTATTTTTGTCCATTAACTTAATTCAGGACCACTACCACTGAAATAATAATGCCTAAAGGTGTCATGATCATCTTAAGATGGGGAACTGCAGTAACTAGATTACTTTTCTTACCACTTAAAACTGTCCTCGGGACGTCCCTGGTAGTCCATTGCAGGGGGCACAGGTTCGATCCTTGGTCCCTGGTCAGGGAACTAGATCCCGAATGCCATGTGACGCAGCCAAAAAAAAAAAAAAAATCAACTTCCGGTAGCCCTTGGGAATTCCCTGGTAGTCCAGTGGTTAGGACTCCATGCTTCCAATGCAGGGGGCACAGATTCGATACCTGGTCAGGGAACTAAGATTCTGCATGCTTCACAGCGCCCCCCCGCGCCCCCCCTACAAAAAACTGTCCTCATTTTGGAACTAGTCTATCCAGTGCCACAAGCATACATCACAAATACGCCATAGTGTGTATAGATTGTGGAGGGAAATTTCTCACATCTAATCGCTAGGGTCTTTTGCAAGAAAAGACAGTCTAACTTGGTCTGTCAAATTAATATGGAATAATATGCACTGGTACAGTATTCACTGAGCTTCAAGATGTTTTCAGTGGACCCAGTACTCAAGGGTTGAGTTTTGTGGGTATGTGTTTATGTATGAGTGTGCTGGGCTATTTCCTTAAAAATAATAAGCTTATTAGGCACTATTAAAAGTATTATATTGGGGCTTCCCTAGTGGCGCAGTGGTTAAGGGTCTGCCTGCCGATGCAGGGGACACCGGTTCGCGCCCCGGTCCAGGAAGATCCCACATGTCGCGGAGTGGCTAGGCCCGTGAGCCATGGCCGCTGAGCCTGCGCGTCCGGAACCTGTGCTCCGCAACGGGAGAGGCCACAACAGTGAGAGGCCCGCGTACCGCAAAAAAAAAAAAAAAAAGTATTATATCGTTATTTGCACCCAGAACAGCATGTAGCATATACAAATAGAATGCAAATTTCAGTGGAAATCAGAGTCCTAGGGCTGAAAGGGACCTTGGAGAGCCTCTGGTGCTTCCTTCCTCTAGCTCTGTTCCCAGGAGCTGGAGTCAGGAGTTCTGCTATTGAAATTAAATAACTAAATGTTTAATAATTAAATAATGACAGGATTGCTTTCCTTTCTGTTAATTAGATAATTAATAGAATTTCTTCATTTACATTTTTTTCACTCAATTTTTTTTTTTTTTTTTTTAATCATTTCCTGCCGTTTTTATCAGTCTGCTTGGGAGCACTAACTGAATTCAACGTGAAATTTGTACTTGTACAAATGAATACAAATTAATGGGAAAATTAATTTGTATTCAAACAGCTTATTTTTTGTGACCTTGTTTGCTGTGGCTGTAATTTTTTAAATTTCTAATAGGTATAATTATATTTTCTGCTAATAAGTCCCTTGTGTGTGATAAGACTGAACTTAGCTGGTAAATCAATACTTTACAAGATGTTCTGCAAAGAGCATCATGAACTTGAAGTCTCCATTACCCAATAGCTAACTACAACTGGTGATCTGGTCCAGTGTTCTTACTTAGCAATGAGGCCCAGAGAGATTTAATGACTCGATTTAAGGTCACCCAAAAAATCAATGGTGCTATCATACCGCTTCTAACTTTATATTCATATGTTCTAGATTTAACAGCAGTACTTCACAGACAGTATAACTGAATTTGGAGGGAGCATTTTTGTTTGAGAAGCATTTACTTATTCTTCACTAATGTAATTTTCATTTTTACAATGAAACAGGCTCATAGAGTTTAAGGGATTTGCTTAAGTTTGCTAAAGTTTCTCTGCTAGTTAAAGAAGTCAGGTCTTGTACTGAAATTGCTGTTCCTTTCTTCATATAATTGGCTAGAAATTATCAACAGGAGTGATGATACTTTCAGAAATCTCTTGAGTCACCGACTTACTAAAATTAAAAATTTTCAAGGATTTAGATGGCAGGAAGAGCTGGGCCAGCAGATGGTTATTTGAAAGAGGTTATCAGTTTGGTTGGTTATTTGAGAATGTTTGACTATTGCTATTATAAGGATCATAAAAAATATTTTTAAGGCACTTAAAGACACTTCTACACCTAGATTTATCTCCTTCAACAAAAGTAAAAATTTGAAAAAGGAAGCATATGCATTTAAAAATCAAAGTATTTTCGAGAAAAAAGATATTTGTTTTGAAATAAATTACACTATCTTAGATGAATATGAGAAATGAAAACATTGATTATGCAGCTTACTTAAAGTGTCATATTTATTCACAAAATATTTTCCTGCTATAATTTTTCTGTTTTTTGAATTCTCAATTTAATATTTAAAAGGAAGTTTTTTTTTTTTCTTCTTCAGCTAAGACAGCAAAAGAGATAATTTATTGTTACATGTTACATTCAGCCACAACTGAGAATAGAACTAGTCCAGTATATCAAAGGTCTAGGGCAAAGGACCAAAAGGGACCGTTTTGATACGAGCAAGGTGGGTCTCTCAAAGGTGGTCGAGGCGATCAAAATGGCCATCGATGTTCCAGATCCACTGAGACAAGTTCTAGACAGTAGGCAAGCAGTCCAACAATTTGTACCAGCGTCCCTGGCCTCTGGCTTCCCTTGTTTCTGCTCCTGTGGCTTCCATGGGTGTACAAGTTTACTTGGACCTTTGCCTCATCTTTCTTCTTTTGCACTTCAGCCTGTGCATTCACTTCTTCCTCCACTTAGCTCTCATGGCGTGGAGTTTTCTCCAAAGATGGCGCTAAGGCCGAAAAGAGTTCTTATTTTAAAGAAGCTCCAATGGTTAAAAACTAGATTATCGGTTTCATAGTGTCTAAAAATTGATGGTCAGATAGTTGCTGGGACTCATAAAGACCTAAGGATGGGTGCAAGGCTGGTGGAGCGTGTTCAGTGTGTGAAAATCCATTGAGCATTATATGAGCACTTTTCTCTGTGTATATTATACTTTCATGGAAGGTTGGAAACGTAAAACCCCTGAGGAGCAAGTATATTTCTTGAATGGTTAATCTTATCTTTAAAAATTTGATAATTGTCATTAAGTGGGGTTATTATTTTGCAGGTTTCCCCTAACTAACATTTGAAGATTTCCTTTGTACAAAACTTGTTTTGAAGATGTCATTATGAAATAGCAGTAGGTGTTATAACAGCATGACAGAGTGATACAGGAGCTTCTGGGAAGAAGAGACCACATCTTTCCAGGGCAGTTTATGAAGTAAAAATTTACATTTTTGAAGGATTAGTAAGAGGTTATCATACAAGGAATAAGGTAGGTAAGTATACTCTGGGTGAAGGAATAGCACCGACATGATACAAGGAGCAAATGTCTCCGCAGCTGAGGCGGCAGGGGATGGTTCTTTTTTGGATTGGGTTCGAGCAGCTGAATAACAAAACTGAAGCTGAGATTGATGCAGCACAAGCTTTGTTCAGTGACCAAAGAACAAGAGAAGCGGGAACTGTTCACAGATCAACCTACTAGGCAAGAGGGATTTAATTGTAAAGAGTAAAGACAAAGGGAAGTGGAGTGAGGCTAATGATGGGGAGACATTATGCTTTAGTCTACCAGGGGAAGGGGCAGGGCTTTTTGAGGGAGTAGGGTGCCACCCCCTTTTTACCTTTTTTTGGTCCTTAATGGCCTGTCATGGCTGCCGGTAGTAAAATTAGCATATAAGGAGACTTGGGGTCTGTTGCACGTCAGGTTCCTCACCTTCTTGGTTCCAGATGGCTCTGTCTGTTTTTCTGTTTGTAGCTTCCTTTTTTTTGAATCTCTGGATACTTTGACTTAAAGATTTGTGTTAACTCCTGCTAAAGGTGGGTGTTGGCAGGTTTTGAGCAAAGACCTGGCACAGCTCTGGCAACACCAAGAAGCGTTCCTGACCCCAGACTTCCACAGTACGTACTTGGTATAAATCTCCATCAGAGTACTTTTCGCATTATGCTGCAATTTTATTTACTTGATTGTCGTGTTGGGAGACTGGTGCCTTCAAGGGCAATGAGTAGTCTTATCTTCCCCAGTGCTTGGTATATAGTAGGTAGCCAATAAATGCTTGCTGAATGAAGGAAGATGTGTGAGACCATGCTTGGGAAAAACATCTAACCTTTTGGTGGGGCTCCAGAATAAGGCATAGTGTGAGCTGTAAGATGAAGAGATGATAAGAGATGAAGCTGTGTGTACATGAGTTAGGAGCTAGACTTTTTATGCCATGCTAAAGAGTAGTGCCATTGGGGATTTCTGAGAGGGAGTGGGTAATGATCAGATTTATAATTTAGAAAGGAACAGTTGTAAGCAGTGTAGAAGATAGACTGGAGGAGGGGAGAGGCTGACATTGGTCAGGAGGCTGTTTTAAGATTTGAAGGCCAAGTGGGGTGTAGGATGTATATACACAATGTATGTTAGACAATCCAGGTGTTAGGAGAAAATATTAGAACTTCTGTTTATTGTTTAAAAAATAAGCCTTACTAACAGCTGTTATACATGTTGAAAAATCATAATTTTATATGTTGATGGTGACTTCCTAGTCTGAATATCACAGTGCCACATGTCACATCCCATATGGTAGGGAAGGCTTCCTGAAAGGAGAATGGCAATTGCATGACTCAGAGGGATGGCAGGCCTTTTTTGCCCTTTCTTTTTAGCATTTTGCTAAACATTGTAGTTTATATGTGCTTGGTTTAGTGGACTTACAGGATTACAGGATATATTGTTTAGCTTTAACTAAACTCTCATAAAATGATACATGATATCAAATTCAAATCCTCTCTTAAAGAAACCACAGTTTGAAGATAAGCCTAAGAATACAAGACACATGAACAGTAAGTAAACAGTACAGTTTATACTTCTGGTAACTCTGAGTCATATTATGATGTAAAAACAATCAGACTGTCTAACCAAATAGGACAAGAAGGTGACCCCCAAAAAACAAAAAATCAGAATTACCATGAAGATTCTTTGAAGTCTGAATTTACATCTACTTTTGTTAAGTATGAATTTTGGCTTAAGTTTTATCATGCCTTGAGATAGTATTAAGTAATACTATGAGGCCAATATTTAAAACTGCTTTTCATGTTGTCTCTGTATCGTCTTGTTAAAAGTTCTATTTTTGTGTATTTTGTAATAGCACAATAGTACATAGTACAGAATTTATAAATGTACATTCCTGGGGTGCAGAGCCAAAAGTTTTAATGGGTTGTATGATGAAAAAAATGTGAGATGAGTGGCTTAGAGAAAGATGCTGAAAAACTAAGGCAAAGAGGTCATGTAAGTATCTATTTAGATTCCACTAGGTATTAATAGACTATGTAGTTTTTTTTGCATATATCATGTGATATAATGATAACGGTTTTCCTGTGAAGTAGATATTGCCATTTTATAGATGGCAAAACTGAGGCTCAGAGAAGTTCAATACCTTGCCCAAGATCACAATTACTGTGTTTCAGATTCAGTATTTCAGCCTAGGTGTCTTACTTTAAAACCCATGCTCCGGGCTTCCCTGGTGGCACAGTGGTTGAGAGTCCGCGTGCCGATGCAGGGGACACGTGTTCGTGCCCCGGTCCGGGGGAATCCCACATGCCGCGGAGCGGCTGGGCCTGTGAGCTGTGGGTGCTGGGCCTGCGCGTCCAGAGCCTGTGCTCTGCAACGGGATAGGCCACAACAGGGAGAGGCCACAACTGTGAGAGGCCCGCGTACCGCAAAAAAAAAAAAAAAAAAAACAACCCATGCTCCAAAACAGGCTGTACCCATTAGCATAAAGTTTAAGTTAAATCATGTATAAGTCAGAATGACTTCTCAAACCTCAATATGTGAAAAATTATTCTATCAGAATATAATCTATAAAAATATCAAATTACTATGTTGTACACCTGAAACTAATATAATATTGTAAGTCAACTATACTTGAATAAAAAAATAACTAAAAATATCCCCACACTCTTTCTACATATTGTTTCTATTGAATAACTGGGCATTTGTAAGTGCTATTAGCTGAGATAAAGAATATAAATAACTCATTTTCTCCAGTAGATTACTAGTGAATTTTTAATGAAGTTATATGTATAGTAACCCTACCTATCATATTACTCTACCTATTAGATAAGACATCTAATCCATACAGGATGTGTGTTGTTTCTGTGTCTGAGGGTCCATAACTTATTCATCATGTTCAGAGTTAATACTGATTCTTCTAAGTTTGTGTTTGATGATAAAATATTCAGTTAGGGAAAAATATTTTACTCTTGGTAAATTATCATATTTTGAATCAGGATCATGTGGGAAAAACTATAACTATTCAAGCAATTAAAACTTATATTAATACAAATTTACTGATTTTTTTTTTTTTGCCCTTTTCAGGTAAAGATTTTCATGCCCACTTATGATTCATATATCTCCAGGCTTGTAACAAAAGCTTTCAAAAGATTTTCTTTCTTCAGTCTTAGAAGCTAACAAGATGCAGAAAAATGCCACAATGCATAAGAGGCTTTTACCTGTTGAGTTTAATAGTAATAATTCAATTTATTCATCTGTTTCTCTGATTCTTCTGATGTCTTTTTACCAGGTAGTTTATTTATCTGCTGTAAATTTATACAACTAGCAGAGTGGAATTTGAATCTACATATTTGCACAGAGCACTGAGAGATGCTATAAGGGAAACAGACACCTTCCTGGGGCAATTTCAAGAATGTTGTGCATTTAAAATGGAAGTATCTGCTTTTCTTGTTTCCAGTTTTTGCCCTTTGCCCTGTGACTGTTATCCTTCCTTTTGGGCTTTTTAAAGGTTTTCACTGTGACTTTTTTAGTTTTGGATTTGGTTTGGTCTGCATTATATCAGGTGGTTAATAACAAGTAAACACTACATATTTGTCATAGGAAAATTGGTAGATAAGTTACTTTTCCATTTCCAATGTGGCAGCTTTAAAAGCCTTCACAGCTTGTTCCATGGTTGGCCTTTTCTGGTGAGTATCAAATACAGTGTGCATGCAAAACTTTTAAGTGCTCAGTAATTAATTGCTATTATTACATTGTTTTCTCCTGTATTTGACTCTCTCCCTTTTCTGGTTGAAGGCCATTAATTTTCACTATTTGCTTATACTTTCTCTCCAGGGTTTGCTTACCTTTTAAATCAATGCCATTGAACTCCTACCGTGCACTAACATTTGCCTTCTTTTTGATCTTTGAGGAAGCTACTATGTACTTTTATTTTAAATGAAACTTAATTCCAAATATTTCTAAAAATAGACAAAAGGCTGGAGGCAGTTTATCAGTGCAAAAATGCTTGGGACTCTCCAACCCCCACCCCTTCCCCATTGTTTTAAGTAGAAGCAGGGCGGTAGTAAGGGAGAGAATGCAGTCAACACTTCCCTGGCACAGTGCTTTGCTGTTTAGTAAAAATAGAATGTATTAATCCCCATTTTACACTGGCGAAAGCTAGGCTTCAGAGAATATAAATAACAGGCTTTTCAAGGTTGTACCCCTAGTTACTGACAAAGAGGGGATTGATCTCTGACTCTGGTACCATTGCTGTACTTTTTCTTGAAAAAGATAACCTATATACAATATAAAAAAGCCTTAGCTTGGTGTCTGTCACATATTAGATTCTTTTTTTTTTTAATGTAGTTGGCTTTTTAAATTGAAATATAGTTGATATAGATTCTTAATAATAGTAGATTCCCTTTTCCTCTCTTTCTCTTTTTCTGAACTTTTCTGCCTCTCAGTGAAGCAGTTAATTTAAAAAGATGCAAAGGGGATAGCTGCTGTGTTTCCTTTCCTCCTTTGGGAGAAGGGGCAACTTAAGGAAATGAAATGTCCTACATAACCCTAAGCTGCTTTATCCGTTTTTGGCTAACCATGGGGGGACCGCTCACAGAGAGCTTTTCTATTTTGAGTGTTAAGTGGGAGCCAACTGAGAGCTGTAGAAAGCTAGAGCCAATTTGACACTTTAGTAACAAGGGTTCTGTTAGAAGTTTGTTTGAAGAATTTTTTTTTTTTAATCAAGCATTTCTAGATATTAGCTTTTAAGGCAAGGAGGCTCCTAATACAAAGAAAGCAGTTAAGGGGGAGCCCTGATAGGTTTTGCTTAGTAAATGCAGAGATGTATTGAGTAGTAGCGAGTCTCATCAGGGTGGGGTGCCATTCACATAAACTAAGTATGAATGCCCCATCATGTCCCCCAGAGTTGTGTAGCACAGTGGCCTTGAGTCTAATAGATGGATAAATTCTAAGAAGAGTTCACTTTCTAGTTGTACGGGTCTTTAAGTCTCTTTAAGACCCCATCTATATGTTATATTTTACCATTAAAAAAATGTTTGCAAATTGATGGCTTCTTGGATAATGAAGTTTCTCCTTTTTTCTTTAATATGTATGTATATACATATGTGTATATATGCATATATACATATATTTTATCAAGGAACTGTAAGCTCTTGTAACTGTGTCTTATACATTCATTTTTTTAATTTTTTAATTTAATTTTTTTTTTATTCATCAGTTTTATACACGTCAATGTATACATGTTAACCCCAATCGCCCAATTCATCACACCCCCACCACCCCCACCGCTGCCGCTTTGATCCCTTGGTGTCCATATGTTTGTTCTCTACATCTGTGTCTCAGTTTCTGCCCTGCAAACTGGTTCATCTGTACCATTTTTCTAGGTTCCACATATATGCGTTAATATACGATATTTGTTTTTCTCTTTCTGACTTACTTCACCCTGTATGACAGTCTCTAGATCCAGCCACATCTCAACAAATGACCGAATTTCGTTCCTTTTCATGGCTGAGTAATATTCCATTGTATATATGTGCCACATCTTCTTTATCCATTCGTCTGTCTATGGGCATTTAGGTTGCTTCCATGAACTGGCTATTGTAAACAGTGCTGCAATGAACATTGGGGTGCACGTGTCTTTTCTTTTTTTTTTTTGAGGTACACGGGCCTCTCACTGCTGTGGCCCCTCCCGTTGCGGAGCACAGGCTCCGGACGCGCAGTCTCAGTGGCCATGGCCCATGGGCCCAGCTGCTCCGCGGCATGTGGGATCCTCCCGTACCGGGGCACGAACCCATGTCCCCTGCTTCGGCAGGCGGACTCTCAACCACTGCACCACCAGGGGAGCCCGCATGTGTCTTTTTGAATTATGGTTTTCTCTGGGTATATGCCCAGTAGTGGGATCGCTGGATCATATGGTAATTCTATTTTTAGTTTTCTAAGGAACCTCCATACTGTTCTCTATAGTGGCTATATCAATTTACATTCCCACCAACAGTGCAAGAGGGTTCCCTTTTCTCCACACTCTCTCCAGCATTTGTTGTTTGTAGGTTTTCTGATGATGCCCATTCTAACTGATGTGAGGTGATACCTCATTGTAGTTTTGATTTGCATTTCTCTAATAATAAGTGATGTTGAGCAGCTTTTCATGTGCTTCTTGACCTTCTGTATGTCTTCTTTGGATAAATGTCTATTTAGGTCTTCTGCCCATTTTTGGATTGAGTTTCTTTTTTTTTAATATTGAGCTGCATGAGCTATTTATATATTTTGGAGATTAATCCTTTATCCATTGATTCGTTTGCAAATATTTTCTCCCATTCTGAGGGTTTTCTTTTCGTCTTGTTTATGGTCTCCTTTGCTGTGCAAAAGCTTTGAAGTTTCATTAGGTCCTATTTGTTTATTTTTGTTTTTATTTCCATTGCTCTAGGAGGTGGATCAAAAAAGATCTCGCTGTGATTTATGTCAAAGAGTGTTCTTCCTATGTTTTCCTCTAAGAGTTTTATAGTGTCCGGTCTTACATTTAGGTCTGTAATCCATTTTGAGTTTATTTTTGTGTATGGTGTTAGGGAGTGTTCTAATTTCATTCTTTTACATGTAGCTGTCCAGTTTTCCCAGCACCACTTACTGAAGAGACTGTCTTTTCTCCATTGTATATCCTTACCTCCTTTGTCATAGATTAGTTGACCATAGGTGCATGGGTTTATCTCTGGGCTTTCTATCTTGTTCCATTGATCTGTGTTTCTGTTTTTGTGCCAGTACCATATTGTCTTGATTATGGTAGCTTTGTAGTATAGTCTGAAGTCAGGGAGTCTGATTCCTCCAGCTCTGTTTTTTTCCCAAAAGACTGCTTTGGCTATTCGGGGTCTTTTGTGTCTCCATACAAATTTTAAGATATTTTGTTCTAATTCTGGAAAAAATGCCATTGTTAATTTGATAGGATTGCATTGAATCTGTAGATTGCTTTGGGTAGTATAGTCATTTTCACAATATTGATTCTTCCAATCCAAGAACATGGTATATCTCTCCATCTGTTGGTTTCATATTTAATTTCTTTCATCAGTGTCTTATAGTTTTCTGCATACAGGTCTTTTGTCTCTCTAGGTACGTTTATTCCTAGGTATTTTATTCTTTTTGTTGCCGTGGTAAATGGGAGTATTTCCTTAATTTCACTTTCAGATTTTTCATCATTAGTCTATAGGAATGCAAGAGATTTCTGTGCATTAATTTTGTATCCTGCTACTTTATCAGATTCATTGATTAGCTCTAGTAGTTTTCTGGTGGCATTTTTAGGCTTCTCTATGTATAGTTTCATGTCATCGGCAAACAGTGACAGCTTTACTTCTTCTTTTCCAATTTGTATTCCATATATTTCTTTTTCTTCTCTGATTGCCGTGGCTAGGACTTCTAAAACTATGTTGAATAATAGTGGTGAGAGTGGACATCCTTGTCTTGTTCTTGATCTTAGAGGAAATGCTTTCAGTTTTTCACCATTGAGATTGATGTTTGCCGTGGGTTTGTCATATACGGCCTTTATTTTGTTGAGGTAGGTTCCCTCTATGCCCACTTTCTGGAGAGTTTTTATCATACATGGGTGTTGAATTTTGTCAAAAGCTTTTTCTGCATCTATTGAGATGATCATATGGTTTTTCCTCTTCAATTTGTTAATATGGTGTATCACATTGATTGATTGAAGAATCCTTGCATCCCTTCGATAAATCCCACTTGATCGTGGTGTATGATCCATTTAATGTGTTGTTGGATACTGTGTGCTAGTATTTTGTTGAGGATTTTTGCATCTATATTCATCAGTGATATTGGTCTGTAATTTTCTGTTTTTGTAGTATCCTTGTCTGGTTTTAGTATCGGGGTTAGTGGCCTCATAGAGTGAGTTTGGGAGTGTTCCTTCCTCTGCAATATTTTGGAAGAGTTTGAGAAGACTGGGTGTTAGCGCTTCTCTAAATGTTTGATAGAATTCACCTGTGAAGCCATCTGGTCCTGGACTTTTGTTTGTTGGAACATTTTTCATCACAGTTTCAATTTCATTACTTGTGATTGGTCTGTTCACATTTTCTGTTTCTTCCTGGTTCTGTCTTGGAAGGTTATACCTTTCTAAGAATTTGTCCACTTCTTCCAGGTTGTCCATTTTATTGGCATAGAGTTTCTTGTAGTAGTCTCTTAGGATGCTTTGTATTTCTGCGTTGTCTGTTGTAACTTCTACTTTTTCATTTCTAATTTTATTGATTTGAGTCCTCTCCCTCTTTTTCTTGTTGATTCTGGCTAATGGTTTATCAATTTTATCTTCTCAAAGAACCAGCTTTTAGTTTTATTGATCTTTGCTATTGTTTTCTTTGTTTCTATTTCATTTATCTCTGCTTTGATCTTTATGATTTCTTTCCTTCTGCTAACTTTGGGTTTTGTTTGTTCTTCTTCCTCTAGTTCCTTTAGGTGTAAGGTTAGATTGTTTATTTGAGATTTTTCTTGTTTCTTGACATAGGCTTGTATAGCTATAAACTTCCCTCTTAGAACTGCTTTTGTTGCATCCCATAGGTTTTGGATCGTCGTGTTTTCATTGTCATTTGTCTCTAGGTATTTTTTGATTTCTTCTTTGATTTCTTCAGTGATCTCTTGGTTATTTAGCAACGTATTGTTTAGCCTCCATGTTTTTGTGTTTTTTACGTTTTTTTCCCTGTAATTCATTTCTAATCTCATAGCGTTGTGGTCAGAAAAAATGCTTGATATGCTTCCAATTTTCTTAAATTTACTGAGGCTTGATTTGTGACCCAAGATGTGATCTATCCTGGAGAACGTTCCATGCACACTTGAGAAGAATGTGTAATCTGCTGTTTTTGGATGGAATGTCCTATAAATATCGATTAAATCTATCTGGTCTATTGTGTCATTTAAAGCTTCTGTTCCCTTATTTATTTTCATTTTGGATGATCTGTCCATTGGTGTGAGGTGTTAAAGTCCCCCACTATTATTGTGTTACTGTCGATTTCCAGTTTTATAGCTGTTAGCAGTTGCCTTATGTATTGAAGTGCTCCTATATTGGGTGCATATATATTTATAATTGTTATATCTTCTTCTTGGATTGATCCCTTGATCATTATGTAGTGTCCTTCCTTGTCTCTTGTAACATTCTTTATTTTAAAGTCTATTTTATCTGATATGAGTATTGCTACTCCAACTTTCTTTTGATTTCCATTTGCATGGAATATCTTCTTCCATCCCCTCACTTTCAGTCTGTATGTGTCCCGAGGTCTGAAGTGGGTCTCTTGTAGACAGCATATATATGGGTCTTGTTTTTGTATCCATTCAGCAAGCCTGTATCTTTTGGTTGGAGCATTTAATCCATTCATGTTTAAGGTAATTATCAATATGTATGTTCCTATGACCATTTTCTTAATTGTTTCGCGTTTGTTTTTGTAGACCCTTTTCTTCTCTTGTGTTTCGCACTTAGAGAAGTTCCTTTAGCATTTGTTGTAGAGCTGGTGTTGTGGTGCTGGATTCTCTTAGCTTTTGCTTGTCTGTAAAGCTTTTGATTTCTCCATTGAATCTGAATGAGATCCTTGCCGGGTAGAGTAATCTTGGCTGTAGGTTCTTCCCTTTCATCACTTTAATTATATCATGCCACTCCCTTCTGGCTTGTGAGTTTCTACTGAGAAATCAGCTGTTAACCTTATGGGAGTTCCCTGGTATGTTATTTGTCGTTTTTCCCTTGCTGCTTTCAATAATTTTTCTTTGTCCTTAATTTTTGCCAGTTTGATTACTATGTGTCTCGGCGTGTTTCTCCTTGGGTTTATCCTGTATGGGAGTTGCTGTGCTTCCTGGACTTGGGTGGCTATTTCCATTCCCATGTTAGGGAAGTTTTCGATTATAATCTCTTCAAATATTTTCTCTGGTCCTTTCTCTCTTCTCCTTCTGGGACCCCTATAATGCAAATGTTGTTGCTTTTAATGTTGTCCCAGAGGTCTCTTAGGCTGTCTTCATTTCTTTTCATTCTTTTTTCTTTGTTCTGTTCCACAGCAGTGAATTCCACCATTCTGTCTTCCAGGTCACTTATCCGTTCTTCTGCCTCAGTTATACTGCTATTGATTCCTTCTAGTGTAGTTTTCATTTCAGTTATTGTATTGTTCATCTCTATTTATTTGTTCTTTAATTCTTCTAAGTCTTTGTTAAACATTTCTTGCATCTTCTTGATCTTTGCCTCCATTCTTTTTCTGAGGTCCTGTAGCATCTTCACTATCATTATTCTGAATTCTTTTTCTGGAAGGTTGCCTATGTCCACTTCACTTAGTTGTTCTTCTGGGGTTTTATGTTGTTCCTTCATCTGGTACATAGCCCTCTGCCATTTCATTTTGTCTGTCTTTCTTTGCATGTGGTTTTTGTTCCACAGACTGCTGGATTGTAGTTCTTCTTGCTTCTGCTCTCTGCCCTCTGGTGGATGAGGCTATCTAACAATGAAGTTTCTGTTAATGAAGACAAGCTTTGGAAGGTGGAGGCATCTGAAGGCTAGACTCCAGCCGGGAGAGCGGGGCTTCCAGGCTTGTGGCTCCTGCCTGGTGACTGAGGAAAGAATTTCTTGGCTCAGAGAATGGCCCAAACCCTTCTTCCTCTTGAGCACCAGGAATCAACATTTGGTTATAGTGGTGTGAATCCTGCTGCCACTAGGTGGCAAGATAGAGGCAAAAATTCCAGGCAGATCTATAATATTAGGAAGCCTGGTTAGCCATACTTCAGGCTTTGGAGGTAGGGTGTGGCCAGTCAGGGTGCCACAGGGAAAGAACTTGTGCCCTAGAGTTTATTTCTCTACTACTAATTTTAATTCTACCTCTGGTAATGAAGTTTCTGGTGATGGAGTTTAGAGTATAGAATGTGTCATCTTAAAAGCATGAATCACGGGACTTCCTTGGTAATCCAGTGGTTAAGAATCACCCTTCCAGTGTGAGGGACGTGGGTTCGATCCCTAGTTGGGCAACTAAGATCCCACGTGCTGTGGGGAAACTAAGCCTGCGCACCACAGCTACTGAGCCCGCGTGCCACAACAAAGATCCCACTTGCCGCAGCTAAGACCCAACGCAGACGAATAATAAATTAGTTAATTAATTTTTTAAAAAGCATAAATCATAAAATCTTAGTTTTTAGAAACTTTACAAAGCTCTACCATCAGGGCTTCCCTGGTGGCGCAGTGGTTGAGAGTCCGCCTGCTGATGCAAGGAAAATGGGTTCGTGCCCTGGTCCGGGAAGATACCAGATGCCGAGGAGCAGCTAGGCCCGTGAGCCATGGCTGCTGAGCCTGCACGTCTGGAGCCTGTGCTCTGCAACGGGAGAGGCCACAACAGTGAGAGGCCCGTGTACCGCAAAAAAAAAAAAAAAAAAAAAACTCTAACATCAGGTTGGTAAGGCACTGTTATCCCTATTTTTTTAATTTATTTAACATCTTTATTGGAGTATAATTGCTTTACAATGGTGTGTTAGTTTCTGCTTTATAACGAAGTGAATCAGCTATACGTATACATATATCCCCATATCTCCTCCCTCTTGCATCTCCCTCCCATCCTCCCTATCCCACAGCGCTAGGTGGTCACAAAGCACTGAGCTGATCTCCCTGTGCTATGTGCTGCTTCCCACTAGCTATTTTACATTTGGTAGTGTATATATGTCCATGCCACTCTCTCACTTTGTCCCAGCTTCCCCTTCCCCTTCCTTGTGTCCTCAAGTCCCCTATGTTCTTCAGAACCTTTTTTTTTTTAGGTTTCTTATGTATGTGTTAGCATACAATATTTGTTTTTCTTTTTCTGACTTACTTCACTATGTATGACAGACTCTAGGTCCATCCACCTCACTACAAATAACTCAATTTCGTTTCTTTTTATGGCTGAGTAATATTCCATTGTATATATGTGCCACATCTTTATCCATTCATCTGTCAATGGACACTTAGGTTGCTTCCATATTCTGTAGAGCTGCAGTGAACATTGTGGTACATGACTCTTTTTGAATTATGGTTTTCTCAAGGTATATGCCCAGTAGTGGGATTGTTGTGTTGTATGGTAGTTCTAGTTTTAGGTTTTTTCTTTTCTTTTTTTTTAGGTTTTTCAGAGCCTCCATGCTGTTCTCCATAGTGACTGTATCAATTTACTTTCCCACCAACAGTACAAGAGGGTTCCCTTTTCTCCACACCCTCTACAGCATTTATTGTTTGTAGATTTTTCGATGATGGCCTTTTTTTTTTTTTTTTTTTTGTGGTATGCGGGCCTCTCACTCTTTTGGCCTTTCTCATTGCGGAGCACAGGCTCTGGACGTGCAGGGTCAGTGGCCATGGCTTACGGGCCCAGCTGCTCCGCAGCATGTGGGATCCTCCCGGACCGGGGCACGAACCCGCGTCCCCTGCATCGGCAGGCGGAGTCTCAACCATTGCGCCACCAGGGAAGCCCGATGATGGCCATTTTAACTGGTGTGAGGTGATACCTCATTGTAGTTTTGATTTGCATTTCTCTAATTAGTGATGTTGAGCATCCTTTCATGTGTTTGTTGGCAATCTGTGTATCTTCTTTGCAGAAATTTTGTTTTACGTGAGGACTCCTCTGCGAAGACGGTAAGGTTGGGGTCCCACACTTGTGCCAGGCGTGGGCTCCACTGGGTGCGCGGCAGCCTGGAGTAGCTCTGGATGGGAGCCCACTCAGTGGACCTTTCGCGAGCCTCAGTGGTCCCTCTTCACTGGTCTCCTCAGGTCGTAGTGACGTTTCTTCGACATACACCAACCGAAGTTTAAGTGCGTGTGTGTTATCCCTGTTTTATAGATGCACAAATAGATGTCCATTGAAGTTGGTTTTTACAAGATCTCACAGTAAGTCACTGGCTGGTCTTGTTCTTTGAATTACAGTTCTGTGCCAGTTAAGCTATTCTTTTAAGTGCAGTCTATTTATGGGAAAAAGTAGAGACTAGAAGATGTTCTGGATTCTACCTTCTGCTTTTCCATAGTTCTGAATGTACGCCCTGATGCAACCCAAACCAGGCAGGTAGTAATGACCAAAGTTGCCAGTCCTGTGACTATAAGAAAACAACCTTCATTAGATTGTCACTTAAAATGCAAACCTATGAAGTCATAGCAGCTACCACATTGTGATGCTTACAGAATTGTGAAGATTGAGGGAGGACGCCTATACGTGTGCCTGGCGTATAACCTAGCATAATACCTGAATTTAATAAAATGTTTTTCCCTCTGTAGTTGCCTCTCCCCCCATGTTTATCTCTTGTTTTGAAAATATATTAGTTATCTGGGCATATTAATGATTAGTTGGAACCAACATGCTGAAGTCAGGGGGAAAACTTTCTTTTCAAGAGTCCAGGCTTTTAAATTGTCTTCCTTTTCTTTGTCACAGCAATGGACTTTGAAAAAAGTAGTGTTACTGTGGAAACTGAATACATAATGCTTTCCTACTTGTTTTCAGAAGGAGAACAGTCCATAACTATGCTTCTTAATAGTTGCTTTCAAACATTTTAACCACAACCCAGTACAAAACTCTGTGTGTCCATGTGCATGTGTATTTGTGTCTGAAATAAAACTTAATCCTTTCTGTGTGTTTATATACCCTGCTATTTTCTATCAGATCCACTAAGGAGATGTGACCGCAGTTTAAAAAATCTTCTGCCTTAAAGAAAGATAAGAAAACGTTCGTTTTGAGCTTGTTTTTCTATCTTAACTAAAGACCTTTCAGGTTGGCAAATCCAGGGTCAAGTTCAAAATGAGAAGGTTATACCTCTTAGACCATGTAAGTTTGGATCCTAGACCTTGGTGCTTCCAGTAGTACTTGAGGGGTATTGACATTTCCATTAGCTCACCTCACACTTAGTTGTGCCATAGCCATGATTAAAGGCAGTGAGAACAGAAAGAAAATGCAACGTAGGTACTGTGAATCACAGCCAACATTTTTGCTAAAACTTTTACTCACCCTGTTTTTCTTTCATGGGTCGATTTTAACCTTATTTCTTTCAGTTTTTGGATCAATGGGCTTGTGTTAACTCATATCACCTATCAAACCCACTTGAGACAGCTTAGGAAATTCAGGTGTGAATTGTTGGTTTTTTAAAAAAATTTTTAATTGAAGTGTAGTTGATTTACAATGTTGTGTTAATTTCTGCTATCCAGCAGAATGACTCAGTTATACACATATATACATTGTTTTTTATATTCTTTTCTATTATGGTTTATCCTAGGATATTGAATATAGTTCCCTGTGCTATAAGGTATAAACTGTTGAATAAAACAGATTGCTGCCTCAGCTGCTGATGGACTAGGGCAGCAGTGTTGACTGGTGCCTTCTTGTTCATACCCTGGGGTGTGTGATCTCATTTGCTCCCCATAGCCCTGTGAGAGAAGAGATGAAATCGTCTTCTTTATTCAAAACCACCATCACCACTGAAAAACAAACAAGCAAATAAAATCCAAGGATTCAAGAGGTTAGCTAGCTTGTTCAAAGTCACATAGCTATAGGAGAGAGTAAAGCTTCAACCAGGTCTGCCTTATTACTAAAAACCTTGATACCAAAACCCTTCATAATTAAAAATGTTAATGTCAGGAGTACCTTTGTTGTGTATTAAGTACTAATTAAAATACTAACTTTTTGGGAGACAAATTAGTTAAAAGACTATAGCACAAGAAAGAATTATTCAACTATCGTTGTTTAAAGGTAAATAACCATTCTTCTCAACTTTGTACTTCAGATATTCAAGTTGCCTTCCATTTGGAGGAACGTTGATACTATCCCCATAAATATATATTTTTTCCTCTGTGCAGCAAACCTGGAAACCTGTGGTAAATGCCCATGTTTTATGGTTTGTCGCATTTCCCGTTTTTGTTCTGAAAAGCCTGTGAGGTAAGGGGGCATGTGGTGATGATATTGTCGGCAACACTAAGATCTGAAAAGATTGTGTGGGAATTTAAATAAGAACTCTGGTCTTCTGACGGCCTGCCCACTTCTTTGCAGAGGCATTAATCCATGTGGGCAGAGTAATTGAGTGTTTTGGGTAAAGACCCAAGGTTAAAAATGACAGAGGAAGAGGACCTCACCTTGCATTTGTTACTTGGGTTTAGAATGTAGCCGTGTCAAGACTGTTTTGTCAGTGTTCAGTAAAGTAATCCCATGAGGGAAAGGTTAAAGTTCTGCACTTACCAGCTATTTCACATAGCCAATAACAGGTAGAAATATTTTTTAAGTTGTGATTTTCCTTTCTGCCCCAAGTTTCTTTTTTCTTTTTCTTTTTTTTTTTGCGATACGCGGGCTTCTCACTGTTGTGGCCTCTCCCGTTGTGGAGCACAGGCCCCAGATGCGCAGGCTCAGCGGCCATGGCTCACGGGCCTAGCTGCTCCGTGGCATGTGGGATCCTCCCGGACCGGGGCATGAACCTGTGTCCCATGCATCAGCAGGCGGACTCTCAACCACTGCGCCACCAGGGAAGCCCCCCCCAGTTTCTTTTAAAGTTTTTGCTAAACACTTAAAATTTTGCATGTGACCCAGTGAAACATGCTATGTAAATAAACAGTGGATTAGCCTTGGTTTTTATGTGTGTTTGGTCTCATCCAGCTGAAATTCATGATTCTACAAAAGATTAAAGAAAAAGGACAATTTTGAGGAGAGCATTAATTTTATATACCCATTGAAAAGGTGATTAAATAAGAATAAGAATGGATAAAGTGTACTGAGAGTTTCCTGTGTGCTAGGCAGTGTTCAAAGTATTTTACCCATTTTATGTCATGAAATCTTCTCAAAACCCCAGTGAAGGTAGTAACATTATTATTTCAGTTTTTATAGGTGAGGAAACCAAACCACTAATAGTTTAGCTTAATAGTGAGGGTCACAGTTTGATAAGTATTGGAGCAGGTATAATCTGACTTGAGATCCGGTGCTTTTAATAACTGTTGTATTGCCATCCTGTGTAACAGACATTAAGCTAAGAGTTAATAGAAAATGGGTCCTGACTGTAGTTTTACCATTAATTTACAGTCTGAACTTGTACAAGTCATTTCGTCTCTTTTTGCCTATGTCCTCACCTCTAAATTGTGTGATAGTATCTGTTCTACCTACAACTCTACTTTGTGGAGGGAATTAAAGCTGGAGAGGTATAGTGGCCATGGGGAAGGATACATTGTGAAACGAGAGGCAAAGACAAGGAGGTAAAGACAATAGAAAGTGAAAGAAAGTATATTTTTTAAAAGCTTATATGCAAAAATATTTCAAAATATTGGTTTGATGAGGGAAAAGTAAGTGCAAATACGTAAATTGTCAGGGTAGGCTGTAAGAACTACCTTCATGGGATGATGAGTGGGAGGGGCCAGAAGTAGAGCTCAAGAAGTAGAAGTAGATCTGTCAGAGATCAGAGGACTGAGGTAAAGGGCTCCCCTGTCGTGCTGCTGCCTGCAGAGGGTGGGCCAGACTAGACAGCCTCAAGAGGATCTGGGAAGTTAGGATGAAGCGTAACCACAGGTGGTACATTTGTCTAGTTAAGCAAGTGACCCATGGTAAATGTTGGTGAAGGTTTAAGAACTGGGTAGAGAAGTTCCATAACTATTTAGGTACATATTTGATAATATTGAGGTGTTTTGAGGCAGGCATGAATAATTCAGTCCTTATAAGGGAGAATAATGTGTGTGATGCCCCGAATCAGACGTCACTGTGCTTCCTACACTGTCACCTTTACCTTTTTTCTTTTACTCTCATTTCCATAATGACCTCAGCAGGTCATTGCTGAGACTTGTCTAGCTAATTATGTGATTTTCTTTTTCTTTTTTTTTTTTTTTTTTTTTTTTTTTTTTGCGGTACGCGGGCCTCTCACTGTTGTGGCCTCTCCCCTTGCGGAGCACAGGCTCCGGATGCGCAGGCTTAGCGGTCATGGCTCATGGATCCCGTGGCATGTGGGATCTTCCCGGACTGGGGCATGAACCTGTGTCCCATGCATCAGCAGGCGGACTCTCAACCACTGCGCCACCAGGGAAGCCCTAATTATGTGATTTTTATATTATATTTGTGTTTTTAAGCTTTGAGCAGAGTGTGAACTGCTTTCAGGACTCATTTCTCAGGAATCTAGTAAGTAAGGAATAATAATGTGTGTATCCATTCCAGGCATATTCATGCATCTCTAAACAGTATGGTTTTCTGGAGAGCACCATGGTAGGGAGAAAGGTCAGGCATCCCCTAGTCAGGAGAAGCCACTTGTCCCTCATTTAGTGACTCTTCCTGTGTAGTTATTAAACTGCAGGACCCTCTGTACTAGTCAGGAGTCTTTAGAAAGACAGGACTAATAGGTTGTGTGTATACATATATATATATTATAAGGAATTGGCTCATGTGTTTATGGAGGCTGACAAGTCCAAGTCTGCAGTGTCGGTTGGCAGTCTTGAGACCCAGAAGAGCTGGTGGTGCAGCTCCAGTCCAAAGGCCAACAGGCAGAGACCCAGGAGAGCCAGTGGTGCAGATGGAGTCCATAGGCAGTCTGCTGAAGAATTCTCTTTTGCTCAGGGAGGCCAGTCTTTTTGTTCTATTCGGGCTGTCAGCTGATTGGATGGGGCCCACCCACATTATGGAAGTCAGTCTGCTTACTCACAGTTCACTGGTTTAAATGTTTATGTTGTCCAAAACACCCTCCAGGTTGATGCATAGTATTAATACCTCCCCCTCACACCCCGCCATGGGACATGCTAAAGCAAGGCCTCCTTAGAGGATATTGGGAGCCCTCACCACCCCTTGGGAGCCAGATGTTGATCCTATCCCATTCTCAGAACTTCTCTCAAATGCAAACAATTTTAACTAAACACACTAGGAAGAAATCTTATAACCTTTCTGAATCAAATTAATGGATAAGAAAGCACTTTAAAAAATTGTGAAGCAGTTTACAAATGCACGGAATTTAGGGATGTGGTGAGTGAAGAGGGTGTGGGTAGAGTTTAGCATAATTGGGTGGATTGCCACCTGTCGTGAGGATTATAGGTTGGCAAGAGAACAATAAACCTTTCTTTTTGTGACTGGACTGCACGTAATCATACCCAGTGCAGTGAGGCCTTCTTAGAACCTTCTCTTAGGTTTACAGGAAAATCCCATCTTCATTCTATGGGAGGATGGCTTGGGTGGGACCTGGGAATTCTTGTTCTGCTACCCAGCTATTTGAATTCTCACCAACTCTCACTGCTGCTGGTTCTCCAGAGGACTCCTTGTGGTGCTATGTGACCCATGGGTTGAACAACTGAATAGATGAAAAATATTATTTGTTTACATAGCAGCTATCTTTTGAGCCATATTATCTCATATAAACCTTGGGAGAAAATAATAAAATGGACAGGGTGATTTTGTTGCTGTTCATACTGACAGAGTAACCACAATTTTACTTTCTCTAGTCAGTATAGGGCAGCATTTTGCACATTGTTGCTTAATAAATATTTTGCTTGAAAGAAATCTTATTCTATTTCTGTATTCATCCTCTTTTCTCTTACCTCTGATTTTTCCACAGCTCACATTTGAGTCCCCACTATATAAAGAATGCTGTATTATTTTTTAGGAGAAACTAAGTAAATAGAATTAGATCTCCTTCAGGAATTTTTAAATGAAACTAATTTATCTCAATATCATAGTGGAAATATTTAATACTAAATACTATATACCTTAATACTTTTTAAAGTGGAATACTTTTTTTATAACTTAAACCTTTCATTTTATTTTAGAGAATAAGCCTTTCTTTAGTTTAACTTGCAGCAATGGTGGTGTTTCTATTTTTCCAGTGAACTCTTAACAACAAAATGTTCATTAATTAAAAATAGCTGCCCAGTACAGGAAACAGCTCATATAGCAGCTTCTGACACTGTTCTAAAAACAGACCTGAGCTGCTTGTGTGCTGAATAAGAATGAGCACTGAAAACTTGTGGACAAATTCAGGTAAAAGCATGCTTTGTTTTAAGAAGGATCTGTGTGCCTTTACATTAATGTTTTTCTGATTATAAGAGTCATTTGTTCTTACTGTTAAAAGACAGCAACAGCAACAAATGTTATAGTGGTATATTATGTAGAAAGTGGAATTCCCACCCAGATTGTGGTGTCTGTTTAGTCTGGTGGCTTCTAACAGGTTCTTTTCTATGCATATACAACAGTATATACTTACTTTAAAAGTGGAATTATATGTTTTTTTCAACTTGGTTTTTCACTTATATTAGAAATTTCCCACATCAAATCTTTTAAAATCCTCTTCCTTTATTTTATTTATTATCTCTTTTAAGGCAGCATAGTGTTTCACTTTATAGCTGTACTACAATTTGTTTAAACCAGTTCCCTATTAATAGGCTTATGAGTTGATGTTCTTTTAATTTTTTTTCTTTGAAAGTTACTGTTTTTAGGGCAGATGCACTTGTAATTGAACAAATTTACCAAATGTAATTTGTTGATAGTGTAACATATTGAGAGTTTACTATGTGCCTAGAACTCTTCTAAGCACTGTTCTGTGAAAATTAGAAGAATAATGCTACCATGTTATGAGGGATTTACTATTATTGTGCCTATTCTCAAGATGCAGAAAGCCTCCAGCCTCCCTATATGCCATCATGGTCATCCATAGGATGGACTGAAAGAGGGGTGATGGCTCAGACATTTAGGGCTCTTTAAATCCAAAGGAGCTAAGCAGACGGGTAGCAACTGCATCAACACAAGAGAAAGCAGAGCTTACAAATTCTTATTGGAGTTTCTGATGTTAAAAATCTTTGCTGGTTGCCATAACAACAGGCTTTGGAAGACCTGCCATCTTCACTCTTGTGACTGTGCCTTGAGGATTCCCTGGCTGTTACCACAGATTGTTTGGTGTCTGTGTATCCCCTGCTGACTTCCAAATTCCATTGTGAATTTATCTGATACACAGGGCCTTCCTCAGTTTTGTCTGTACCCCTGGTATGCCTTGCTAAGATCTCCTTCCCTGGTCAGTCCTCCCTGATGGCCTGCGTAGGTGCTTATTGTTTTCTACTGAAAATGGAAGCTATTAAGTTTTTGTTATTATTAGTGGCTTAGACTCTAAGATCTGTCTGTAAGATAGCCTCTAAAAAAAGTTTCCTGAGACTTAGAAGGTATGTTTCATTTGCTTAAATGATGGTTAAATTGATCCTAGGTATAATATATATATATTTTAAATTGAAATATAGTTGATTTACAATGTGTTATTTTAAGGTGTACAGCGAAGTGATTCAGTTATACATATATATATATACACACATATATATATATGTTCTTTTTCAGATTCATTTCCCTTATAGGTTATTACAAAATACTGAGTATAGTTCCCTGTGCCATCTAGTAAGTCCTTGTTGGTTATCTATTTTATATATAGTAGTGTGCATATGTTAATCCCAAACTCCTAATTTATCATCTCCCCCCTTTCTCCTTTGGTAACCATAAGTTTTTTTTCTATGTCTGTGGGTCTATTTCTGTTTTGTATATAAGTTCACTTGTATCTTTTTCTTTTTTTTTAGATTCTTCATATAAATGATACCATATGATATTTGTCTTTGTCTGGCTTATTTCACTTAGTATGATAATCTCTAGTTCTATCCATGCTGGACATTAAATTTTTAGAACAAAAAGTTTCGGTTACATTTCTTCATAATTATCTAGTCTGTCATGACTAGAGAGAAGTGAAGTTTAAAACACCAGTAAAAGGGACCTGTGTTTTGGTTCTTTATTGTAGTGTAATAAACCGCTCCAAAACTTATTAGTAGCTTAAAGCAGCAGTTTGTTATTTTGTGGTTCAGTGGGTTGACCAGGCAGTTCTGTTTTCATGTCCTGTCAGCTGGTTGCTAGAAAGGCTATGGTCCTCTGAGGTTTGGATAGGAGCTCAGCTAGGACCCAGTGGCTGCTTAGGTCACCTGAGGTGTCTGGGTTCCAAAATGGAAAAAATAGATGCTGCCCAACCAAATAAGGTCTGGGCCCAGAACTGGTACTGCATCATTTCTATCCTATTCTAATCGTCTAAGCAGTAATAGGCTTAGCCCAGAGTCAGTGTGGGAAGGGACTCTACAAGGACATGAGTACCTAGAAGTGTGTACACAAAATTTTAGAACCACTGGTCTAAAGGAAAAAGTCTATGAGGAACCTAAAATCTTTAAGAGGGGTCAACAAAGGGTTGTACAGCCACATCCTCAAGGCCACATTTTACTGGCAATGCAGGATTTGATCTTTGCCCTGAGCCATTCCTCCCTCCCTCCCTCCCTCCCTCCCTCCCTCCCTTCCTCCCTTTCACAAGAGCCCAGTTGTGTTTTTTTTTTAAGATTATTTATTTATTTTATTTTTATATTTTTGGCTGAATCGGGTCTTTTTGGCTGTATTGGTGTTGTGGAACACGGAATCTTCGTTGAGGCATACAGGATCTTTTGTTGCGGTACACGGGTTCTATAGTTGAGCCTTGCGAGCTCAGTAGTTGTGGTGCGCTGGCTCAGTTGCCCCGCGGCATGTGGGATCTTAGTTCCGTGACCAGGGATTGAACCCATGTGCCCTGCATTGTAAGGCAGATCCTTTACCACTGGACCACCAGGAAAGTCCCAAGAGCCCGTTTTTTTTATTTGATCATTTCTTGCATATGAAGTACTCCTCGATGACATCCTTGGCCTGAGACTGTTTTCCATAGTCCCTAACCACCACACAACCAACCACTTTACGGGGTTTTTCCCTGTCAATTTTACAGAGACCTACTCATTCCCCTAGTTTCTTGTTGTCATCAACCTTAATCAGGTTGATTTGGTGCTCAGCGCAAAGGGCCTGCACCAACTTGACTTACATAGGCTCATCACAGTTGGATTCAAACACACAAAGATGGGCTTGGAGCTTGTCTAAGGCTTTGGCAGCTTCACGAATTCCACGTGCTAGGCCATCGTGGATGAGGGCGGTCTTACAGCACCTCTTGCAGAGCAGTATTAACATCCATTATACCTCTGGCAGCAGTGCTTTTTTCGGCTATGGTGGTGGCTATGGCAGTGGCTTACGGGTGGAGCTGAATCCTGAATGCACCCAAGCTTCCACCTCCGTGGGACTCTGCCACAGCAGGGAAAGAGCTACCTGGAGCCATTTCTTACTTTGAGCTTATTTTTTGCTAAGATGCTGAAATGAGCAATGGTTTTATTTTTGAACCAGTCAAATCTGACCCCTTTATATTTCCTCTAAATTCTGTTTGAAAAGGAACCAAACAGTGCCTTTTTTAGTTCATCTCACTATATAGGCAGTTAAAATGAATCAGTTGATACTTTCAACTTTCTTCCTTGAATTTTCCTTAGTCAGATCATTGAGTTCATTAGGTACCATTTCCACCTTCCACATCACTGCATGCAATGGTTTGGTAATTGTTCTCACAGTACATAACTTGGGTCCCTTTTCTTCAGGCACTGATAACATTTCTTCACTTTTTCAAATCTTTATTAGCAATCTCCTCAAAACTCTTCCAGCTTCCACCCACCACGTGGATCCAAAGCCAGTACATATTTTAGGTTTTTGTTGCAGCAAAACCCACTTTTGGTACCAAATTTTGTTTCAGTTATCTATTGCTGCGTAACAAATCACCTCCAAATTTAGTGGCTTAAAACAACAATGGTGTTTTTGCTCACAATTTTGGGATTTGGTAGGGTTTGATAAGGACAGCTCACTGTATCTCACAGTCTGTGTGCTGTCAGCTGAGACAACTTGATTAGGGCTGTAGGATTTATTTTCAAGATAGCTCATTTTCATGCCTGGCAAGTAGGTGCTGTCAGCTGGGTATTTCTTCTTTTCCATGTGGGTTTTTCTCATTTCATGTGGCTGTTTGGACCTGCTCACAGCATGGTAGTTGGACTCCAAAAAGAAGGAGGCAGAAGTTGCCAGGCCTCTTAAAGATTTAGCCCAGGATTGGCACAATGTCATTTTTGCCCTTTTTCCTTTGGACAGTCATAGGCCCAATCCAGAATCAAGGAGGTGGCAAAATAGACCCCACCTCTTGGTGGGAGTAGTGACAGAGAATATGTGGCTGTCATGAATCCACTCTACTCTGTTAGGGGTTTTTTTTTTTTTTGACAGTATTGAAAAGGCACTCTTGGCTCAAGTTATGAGATGGTGAAAAATAATTGTTTATTATTTGAAGTAAAGTCGTGAGCTCTGGAAGAAGGCATTTCAATATCTGTGAAAATTTTATATGTTATATTTTACTGGTGGACAAAAGTCATTTTGGGGGGGTAGAATTAATTTTTAAATTCCTTCTCATCCACAGGGAGATCAGCTTGGTGCTTTGTGATCACCTAGAGGGGTGAGATAGGGAGGGTGGGAGGGAGACGCAAGAGGGAGGGGATATGGGGATATATGTATACATATAGCTTATTCACTTTGTTATACAGCAGAAACTAACACACCATTGTAAAGCAATTATGCTCCAATAATGATGTTTTAAAAAAAATTTCTTCTCATCAGAATAATACTTTTTTTTTTCATTTAACAAATGTTTATTAATTATGAACTCTGTGCCAGGCACTGCACTAAGCATTGGGTAGCCAATATTTATTTATTTATTTACTCTTAAGCACCTCTGGTATCAAGATTTGTATGCAACAGGGATGTCTGAATGCACTTATGTATCTTATTTGGTCTTAACACTGACCTGTTTATTTTTAGTAAAGGTTGCCTTCTGTGTTACCACATGTAGAGAAATAGTCCCCTTCCAAAGATTCCCCTTCTTGAAATAGGGACAAAATGCTGTTTAAGAGTTGTGTGCAATGAAAGGGGGACTCTGGATGCTTTGTTGAAGTGATTGTGGTAAAGCAGAGGGTGAATAATGGGATGAAAGGATCCCAAGGTTTTCTATCATTTGGAACTTTTGTGTGCAGCTCTTTCCAGATTGGCAAGAGAGGACAAAACAGACGATGGTTGCCCAAGCTTTTGCTTATTCACCCAAATCATCTATTAGGTAAGGTCATACAGGCTAGTAAATGACTTCCTGAATTTGTTAAGCACTTACATTAGTAAATTTTTCGCTATCCAATTTGAAGCTCTTAAAATCAAATTAATGCTCTATTACAATAGTGATTCAAAAGAGTTTAAATACATCTTGTAGCTTTAAAATTCATATAATCTGGTATTAAATCTTTGACCTTTAACTTTAGTTCCTTTTTTAGCTTTGATTTCATGCTTTTGGGTTTCGTTATACGTTATCTTGATAGCACTGATAAGTTGTTAAATATTGAAATAATTTGAGCATGTTTTCTTTAATTTGATTGTTTATAAAAATGTTTGGGGCAACATTGGTTTCCCTCACTTGCTTTTAGTTTTACTCTTCTACAGTAGTTGTCAAGTGTGACTAATAATTTGCTTCCTCTTTCTGTCTCTCCTTCGTTCTTCTTTTTATGTTTTTCTTCTTTATTCTCCTACTACCCTGTGAAGTCTGGTGCAATGATATATTCAGGAATGAGATAATGGGTGGTGTGGATGAGATGATTATTATACATGTATTTATGATTCTGTATGAGGGATCCTTCTAGCTTCTTCTTTTTTTTAAAAAAATTTTTTTTCCAGCCCAGAAGGTCCACCATTCATTTTTTCTTTTTAAAATTTATTTATTTTAATTTATTCATTTTTGGCTGCATTGCGTCTTCTTTGCTGCGTGCGGGTTTTCTCTAGTTGTGGCAAGCGGGCGCTACTCTTCATTGCGGTGCACAGGCTTCTTATTGCTGTGGCTTCTCTTGTTGTGGAGCATGGGCTCTAGGTGCGCGGGCTTCAGTAGTTGCAGCACGTGGGCTTAGTAGTTGTGGCTCGCGGGCTCTAGTGTGCAGGCTCAGTAGTTGTGGAACACGGGCTCAGTTGCTCTGCGGCACGTGCGATCTTCCCAGCCCAGGGCTCAAACCCGTGTCCCCTGCATTGGCAGGTGGATTCTTAACCACTGGGTCACCAGGGAAGCCCCTAGCTTCTTCTTGATACTCTTCAGCATCAAACTTCCCTGGCATGATATCATTACCAACAGTTTGGAAAATGATGCCTGTGCTCTTCGTTGTCAGAAAATATCATCTTCTGTTTCTTTACAAATTAAAGTTCCACATGTTTTGGGGTGTCTTAGGTACTCATCAGTCCATCAAGCAATTAGTGTGAGTGTGAGAACTAGTAAAGCATTCTGGGGACACTTAGGTGAATAGGAAATGGTCACTGTTATTTGCTTCTTACTCTCCAGTCTTCAAATTCTTCCTTCCCAGTCAGATTTGAAAGCTTGGCATGGTTTTCTGAAGGCTTGGATTAGACACCTGTAGAATGTTGGTGGGGGGTGGGGGGGGGTTGCTGTCTTCACAACTGTACTTCACTAGTCATTAAATAGGATCTTACTTATTTCAGGGTTTATACAGCCTACTGTAGTCTCACTATTTTGAACTCCAGTTGTTAAGAATGTATTTTTGTATGTATTTAAAAATTGTCCTTTATTTCCCTTGGGTAGTTCCTGATTACCTTCCAGGTATTTTCATAGAATACTCATTTCTGGACTAACTAATTTTAATCCCCTTCAGATTTTCTCATATCCCGCTTTTCCCCATAGCTTTAGTAAATTGTCCAAATAGCTACATATATTTACATTCAACAGAATTATTTTTCCACTTGACCTGCCCTCCATAGATACCTAAGCAGCAAAATTCATAAAACCTTTTTAACCATGAACTCTTTAAAAATATAATTCGTAAAATAATTTAATGTGGGGCTTGGAAGGGACCTTTGAAATTATGTGATTTAGAGCCCTTCTCTTCTGTTGTTGCATAAGTAATGCACAGGTTTGATACATAGAATTAATATAATCAAAAAAGGGAGGAAGACAGTGCTGCATGTAATTGGAGGATACTTTATCTGTTTTATACCTTTAATCTGCCTTGTTTATTGTTTTAATTGCACAATGCCCTATGGTGCCCTTTCATTTCTTTGTAAATTATATAAAGCCAGTCTTTCAACAAAATCTGCTTATTTGCCCCAATGGGTATATTTGTTGTGCTTGTGGTATTCTTGATTTTTAACTCTAGTTAACCAAGATAATTTTGACTCCCAGAACTTGTTTGAACTACCACTTTTTATTTTGGTAGCATTTACAAGCTATTTCTAGTTCTTCATTTGGGCTGCTTTTAAAAAATATACCCATGAAATCTATAAAGTGCTGATAAATGAAATCAAAGATCTAAATAAATGGAGAGACATACTGTGTTCATGGATTAGAAAACTCTCAATATAGTAAAGATGATCTCCCCAATTAATATAAAAGTTTAACACAATTCTTATCAAAATTCTGGGAAAATTTTTATAGGTGTGGATAGATTATTCTAAAATTTACATAGAAAGAGTAACTAGAATAGCTAAAACAGTTTTGAGAAAGAAGAACAATGTTGGGAGAATCACTCTATCCAGTTTTAAGACATGTGGCTACAGCAATCAAGACTATGGTATTGCCAGAGGGATAGACGAATAGATAAATGCAACAGAATAGAGAACTTAGAAGTAGCCTCACACAGGTAGAGCCAGCTGATTTTTGACAAAGCTGCAAGAGTAATACAGTTTGTCTCTTCAACAAATGCTGCTAGAGCAATTGGATATCTACAGACCAAAAAAAAAAAGCAAACCCCAAAACCCTAAACCTTAGAATATATCCATAAATTAACTCAAAATAGGTTATCAATTTAAATGTAAAACATAGGGCTTCCCTGGTGGCGCAGTGGTTGAGAGTCCGCCTGCCGATGCTGGGGACACGGGTTCATGCCCCAGTCTGGGAAGATCCCACATGACGTGGAGCGGCCGGGCCCGTGAGCCATGGCCACTGAGCCTGCGCGTCTGGAGCCTGTGCTCCGCAACGGGAGAGGCCACAACAGTAAGAGGCCTGCGTACCGCAAAAAAAAGAAAAAAAAAAAAAGTTAAATCTTAAAAAAAAAAAAGTAAAACATAAAACTGCAAAACTTTTAAAAGACAGCATAGGAGAAAATCTTTAGGACTTAGGGCTTGGCAAAAAGTTATTAGCCATATATACCCAGAAAAAACCATAATTTGAAAAGATACGTGTACCCCAATGTTCATTGCAGCACTATTTACAATAGCCAGGACATGGAAACAACCTAAATGTCCATCAACAGAGGAATGGATAAAGAAAGTATGGTGCATATATACAATGGAATATTACTCAGCCATAAAAAAGAACAAAATAATGCCGTTTGCAGCAACATGGATGGACCTAGAGATTGTCATACTGAGTGAAGTAAGTCAGACACAGAAAGACAAATATAATATCACTTATATGTGGAATTTTTAAAAAGGGTACAAATGCACTTATTTACAAAACAGAAACAGACTCATGAATGAACTTATGGTTACCAGGGGGGAAGGGATTGATAGGGAGTTTGGGACTGACATGTACACACTGCTATATTTAAAATGGATAACCGGGACTTCCCTGGCGGTCCAGTGGTTAAGACTCCACGCTTCCATAGCAGGGGGCATAGGTTCGGTACCTGGTCAGGGAACTAAGATACCACATGCCGTGTGGCATGACCAAAATTAAATAAAATTAAAAGAAAATAAAAATGGATAACGAACAAGGACCTACTGTATAGTACAGGAACTATGAACAACCTAAATGGGAAAAGAATTTGAAAAAGGATATATGTATATGTATAACCGAATCACTTTGCTGTACACCTCAAACTATCACAACATTTTTAATCAACTATACTCCAACATAAAATAAAAAGTTAAAAAAACAGAAGTAGAGTCACAGATGTAGAAAACAAACTTATGGTTACTGGGGAATAAGGCGGGAGGGATAAACTGGGAGATTGGGATTGACGTATACACACTATTACATATAAAATAGATAAGTAATGAGAACCTACTGTATAGCACAGGGAATTCTACTCAATACTCAGTAATGGCCTATATGGGAAAAGAATCTAAAAAAAGAGTGGAGGGCTTCCCTGGTGGCGCAGTGGTTGAGAGTCTGCCTGCCGATGCAGGGGACACGGGTTCGTGTCCCGGCCCAGGAAGATCCCACGTGCCGCAGAGCGGCTGGGCCCGTGAGCCATGGCCTCTGAGCCTGCACGTCCGGAGCCTGTGCCCCGCAAAGGGAGAGGCCACAACCGTGAGAGTCCCATGTACTGCAAAAAATAAAAATTAAAAGAAATTAAAAAAATTTAAAAAGTGGATATATGTATATGTATAACTGATTCACTTTGCTGTACACCTGAAACTAACAACATTGTAAATCAACTATACTCCAGTAAAAAATTAAAAAAGTTATTAGCCATGTGACCAAAAGCATGAATATAAAAGAAAAGACTGATAAATAAAATTTCATCAGGGGACTTCCCTGGTGGCACAGTGGTTAAGAATCCGCCTGCCAACGCAGGGGACTCGGGTTCGAACCCTGGTCTGGGAAGATTGCACATGCTGCGGAGCAGCTGAGCCCATGTGTCACAACTAGTGAGCCTGCACTCTAGAGCCCTCGAGCCACAACTGCTTAGCCCATGCGCCACAGCTACTGAGCCCATGCAGTGCAAATACTGAAGCCCACGTGCCCTAGAGCTTGTGCGCCTCAACTACTGAAGCCCGTGCGCTCTAGGGCCCGCATGCCGCGACTACTGAAGCCTGCGCTCCACAACAAGAGAAGAAGCCACCGCAGTGAGAAGTCCGTGTGCTGCAACGAAATGTAGTCCCCGCTCGCCACAACTAGAGAAAGCCTGCGCGCAGCAACGAAGACCCAATGCAGCCAAAGAAAAAATTCATCAAAATTTAAAACTTTAGCCTGTTAAAAGGGTGAAAAGAAAGGCTATAGACTAGAAAAATATTTGGAAATCCTATATTTGACAAAGGACTCCTATCTAAAATGTATAAAGAACTGTCAAAACTCAACAGAGGGCTTCCCTGGTGGCGCAGTGGTTGAGAGTCCGCCTGCCGGTGCAGGGGACACGGGTTCGTGCCCCGGTCCGGGAAGATCCCACGTGCCGCAGAGTGGCTGGGCCCGTGAACCATGGCCGCTGAGCCTGCGCATCCGGAGCCTGTGCTCCGCAACGGGAGAGGCCACAACAGTGAGAGGCCCACATACCGCAAAAACAAAACAAAACAAACAAACAAAAAAAAACTCAACAGAAACAACTCAAACAGTCTAATTAGAAAATGGGCAAACAACATGAAGACACATTTCACCAAGAAAAGATATACAGATGACAAATGAAAATAAGCACATGTGGACACTCATCATATAATCTAGCATTTGCACTTTGGAGCATTTATCCCAGGGAAATGAAAACTTAGATCCACACTAAAACCTGTGCAAAATGTTCATGGCAGTTTTATTTGTAATAGCCCGAAGTTGTGAACAAACTCATGTTCATTAACATGAATGGCTAAACTGTGGAACATCCACATTATGGAATTCAACACACCAATAAAAAGGAACGCACTATTGATGCATACAAGAACTTGAATGGATCTCAAGGGCATTAGGTTGAGTGAAAAAAGCCAATCTCAAAAAGTCACATACTGTATGATTCCACTTACAAAGCATTCTGTAAATGACAGCATGATGTGGAGAACAGATTAGTGGCTGCCAGGGGTTAGGGACGGTGAGGAGAAGGGTGTTGGGTATGACTAGAAAGGGGTGGCATGAGGGAGCTCTTCATGATGATGGAATTGTTCAGTATCTTGATTGTGGCAGAGGTTACACAAGTCTATTCAAGTGATAAAATGGCATAGAACTAAACATACACATTGTACAAATGTCAGTTTCTTGGTTTTGGTATTGTATTTATGGTTATATAATATGACATAATGATTAGGGGAAACTGGGCCTCTGTAGTATTTTTGCAACTTCCTATGAGTCAATAATTATTTCAAAATACACTTATGTACTTTATATATTTTATTCAAAATATATATACATATACCCAGACTTAGCCATGTGTGGTCCACTAGCCCCAAGTTGCTTTTAAAATTAAAATTAACTAAAATAAAATTTTAGTTCCTTGATCACACAAGTCATGTTTCAAATGCTCATGTGGCTACGTTATACTATAGCACAAATATAGAACATTTCCATCAACACAGAAAGTTCAATTGGCACAAATGCTTTAGACAAATCAATAATGCCATTTGCCATACATGTGGGCACCTACACATTTCTTAGTGAACTATCTTAAATTTATAAATCAAAAGACATTAGTATGTACCAGCAAAATTTAAATAGAAAAAAAATGGATTTAATGTGATGCATTTAAAAGCTACCATGATTTTTGAGGCTATATCCCATATTTTAATAAGAAAAGGGAATGAAACATTTGCTTCATGTTTGAAATAGGGATAGGTTTTTTTCCTTATCTGCCAAGGCAGTTGCACTTTCTTTCCATAATCACAATATAGAATATATAGGCAATGGGCAAAATAGAAGGGGTGGACAGGTAGGGGAAAGAGGTATCAGCAGGAAAAATACTTTAAACATCCCATATTTTTTGTTATTTTCTGTTTCTTAGTGACCAGTTTACCAATGGTAGCTTACTATTGCAGAGGAAGCATGGTTTAGCGACCAGACCTTAAACCAGAATTCTATTTCTGGTTCAAAGTGACCCTGAGGGAAGTGACTCTTCTCATTCTCATAACTAATAAGCAAATTAAGATAAAACTGACTATTGCTCTGGTGGACTATAGGATAAGTTATTCTAAAATTATTCTAATGTTTTAGGCTATGTATAAAACTCTTCACTTACAAGTAGATTAAATACAAAGTTTTGAGGAACTTACTTATGGCAAGAGTCACATGAAGTAGAAAGAGGAAGTTTGTTTTAGCAGGCATGAACAGTTTTAGTATTTGAATTTGGGGGTTAAAGTCAAGAAAACTCAGACATAGGGTAAAAGTTTTTCTTATCCTTTCACAGGTTAGTAATTTTGGGAAAACTTTGGGAGAATGGCAGGCAGTTTGCATTTTAGATATCAGGTTTTGAAGTTAAAAAGTCCAGGGTTTGAATTGCAGCTCTGCCAGTTACTGTCTAAGTTATTTAACTTTAGTTCTCAGTTTTACCATCTATACAATGGGACTAATTAATGCCTTTTTGTTAGGGTTGTTATGAGAAGGGTATATAATAATACAGAGCTGTAATTACTGATGATAATATTAATTTTATCAAGACATGGAATGGAATGATGGTGGTGTTAGGAGCAAACAAATAGCTTTGTTTACTCTTTTATGAAGATTTATTTTTAGCCACGTAATAATGGTTTTCTTGGGGGAGTACTAATTTTGGCTTTATAACAAATTGGTTGATATTGTGGTTCCTAAAGCTGTTCTTAATGTGTGGCTAAATGGATCAAAATCACTTGATTTAAAGCCAAGAGGGATAAATCTGTTTTTGTAAAATCTAGCAGACCAAAGTATAAGCAGAAAACTAAGACAAATAAAAGCACACATTTATGAAATTTTATTTCAGTGCAATACCTGTAACATGTTTCTACAGCTATATTCACATAATATCTGAATGAACAGTGAAAGGGTTTACTTAGGGGCTTCCCTGGTGGCGCAGTGGTTGAGAGTCCGCCTGCTGTTGCAGGGGACATGGGTTCGTGCCCCGGTCTGGGAAGATCCCACATGCCGCAGAGCGGCTGGGCCCATGAGCCATGGCCGCTGAGCCTGCGCTCTGCAACGGGAGAGGCCACAACAGGGAGAGGCCCGCGTACCGCAAAAAAAATAAAAATAAAAATAAAAAAGAAAGGGTTTACTTAATTATAAAGACATATTAAAAATCTACAATGTACAATGTCAAATTATCAGAAAATGTTCCATATGAATTTTCTTTTTCTTTGCCTGCTAAACTGCTAAACCATTGAAAAAGAGGCCAAGAACCAGAGCCAACATACTTATTTGGATCCTTCCAGCCCTGGTACACTGTAGCAGAGCAGAACAGTTCCAGTTTCAGCCAGTCGTTCACTGGCATGTGGTCAGTTTGAAGTTTCCTGCTGTATTTCTCTGAACTAGAGAGAAGGAAACAAAAATGCTGACGTCCTCATTTGACTTCATCACTCATGCCTGAGCACATACACCAACACTTCCTGTGCAAAACCTACCCTGACTCTGCAGAGGACACTCTCAGCCCTCAGCTGATCTGGGTGGGGATGCTGGCTTGGGTTGGTGAAGTTTGGAAAGCATTATCCCTCGGTTGGATACCTCACACTGTATGAACATGCCATGTCTCATTACTATACCTTTCATTTCATAGAGATAAGCTTTCAAAGCTTATAATAACAATATTCATTGATAGTAAGTGATTGTTACAGGCCAGTTAGTAGCTCTCAAGACCACCACCCTGTGAAAGTAGTATACTGGATGACAGCACGTTTAAGAAAGAGCTAATTTAGAAATATAATGCTATGGAAATTGAACTGAAAAAAATCTATCAGAATATCTGAAATGTATATATTTTGTCTCCCTAATATCAGTATGTCCATATCTATCCTACCTTAACACTCCTGGCCTCGGTTTTCTTATCCATACAAAGGGAGGATTTCTAAATTTCTAAGGCTTTGTGATTTTAGCATGTGTTTCTCCAAGTAGTTTTCTCCATGTTTCCACTTCTTGGTTCATAAGCTACATTAATGTTTATTTTATTCTACCTGTCAAAATGTCCTCAAGTACTTTAAGGTAATACACTATTTTCAGTTTGTTATTCTTTCAGAAACAGAATAATTTGAAGAAGTGCTGTTGCAAAGTTGTACTGCGTCTAGATATTATAGTTTGATTCTGACTACACCATCTAAATATCACATGAAAGGAAAATTAGAATTTGGGTTATTATGTAAATGTTAAATCCATGTGGTGATAAACCTTAGATGTTTTAAGAAGTCTATGTTATGTGATACATTATCTAAAACATTGACTTTAATTAGTAATTTTCTCTTACAAGCATGGCAGGGATGGAAAGTTTGCTCATTGGTGCCTCTCCTTTAAAATCCTGATTTTTTTTTTTTAAATGAAGAAGTCATTTGGAATTGCTAGTAACCTGGGAAGGAAACAAGGTCCCTTTGCTTGGGGGGACCTTGGTTTTGCTATTCAGCATTTCTTATGACTTTCTTATGACCATGAAAAAATATGCTAAGATTCTTTATGACCTAGTTTTAAAGGATAGTTTGTTATAAATTTAAAGACTCTAACTACAATAAAATCACAGGTAGTTGGCCCCATCCTTCCCATTTTACCACAGTATTCTAGAGTTCTCTCACCACATTTTGAAATACCTTCGTGGAATTTTGAAATTCGTTACTTGCGTAGTTCTTTGAGGCTGCATCAGTGCTAGAAGAGGAGTTATGAAACATAGCTGTGCACTTCCCCTTAGTTGGTTCTTCACCATGTTGAACAGAAGATGTGTGCGTGTTTGGTGTCTAAATACAGAATGCCTATAGATTGTACCTACAAGTTGTATATCCAACGAGTTCCTCCACAAGCAGGAAATAAGTATGATTAATCAGAAGAATAAAAGGCACTGCTGGATGTTGTTTGAAAGGAATCCTTTATGGGGGTCTGTGAGTATTGCTTTTGCAGTTTCCATTTTTGAAATATCTTAGGTTAAAAACATTTGAAATTTTTGAGTATGCAAAGTATATGAGTAGATGAAGTAACTGGTATTTATCTCTTTGTTTACTACTAAATTATAAGTAATTTGTATCATTATTGAAAAATTATCCTGGCTCTTGTCTAGAATGGTTTCATACTGTGATTTTAGCACAAAGGTACACTTTTTCTTATTTTCATGGCCCAAGTACGATTACTTGAGATAATGGCATTTCTTCCTGAGGATTCATAGCATAGCAGTGTTCCCTGAGAGCAGTGAAAGTGAACTGTGCTTTAAGTGCAATTGCTGTTGACTTTTCTTAGCTGAGCCTTTTTATTATAACCTCATTCCTTCTGTTTCTAGTTTCTATTTCTCCTCCTTCCTTCTGTTTCTAATATGTAAAAGCTACACTTCAAGTTTCTTAGAACTTATTTGTGCACTTAATATTCTCTCATTCATCAGTTATTTGGGGAAAGATTCCCTCTACTTCTAAAACATCAGCAAGGTACATTGGTAACACACAAGGTTAAGGATTTCTTGAAATTACATATGATTTATTGGACTCTGAAGTCAGTTGACTTGCCTAGATCCTCCTAGCGTTGTAGCTTTACTGTTCTCATGGTCTTTTTCTATTTAACTGAAAAACAACGTTAGATGAATGTTTTGTTCAGAAAAACATTTTTAAACAGATTTTTGATTTGTAGTAAGGAGAAAGAAAATAAACATTTAGGTGTAACTACTGATAACATTTTGATGTGTTTTTCCTCTTTTGTATCTGTTGTTTGGCAAAGCTGAGGTCGTAATTTACATGGATTTTTAAAATCATGCTTTCCCCTTCCCACATAACATTAGATGTTTCACATTACAAAACTTCCTAGTAAAAATTCAATAGCTGTATGATATTCTGTTAAAAAGTAGTACTTTAATTTAGTTAATATATCCTCCATTGTTAGATATTTAACATCTTTCAAGTTTTTGGATTATAAATAACTGAGAGAACACCACCATTTTTTAAAGACTGTCTTTGCAAGGTGCCTTGGGGAGGAAAAATCCCATTGTGTTTGTATTCTTCATTTAAGATATTAATAATACCTATACCTTAGAATTTTAAAGACATTGAATTAGGATTTTAAACAAACGTGTTAGGTTCCATGTTGGTTTAAACTTACGAATCACACATTTTAAAAACTTTTTCTTCTGTGTGGCAGGGAGCCCATGTGCTAGCTATTTTTCAAATGTAGATGACATTGCTTTCTTCATAGAGAAAAACTGGAGTGGTTTCTATAGAATATTTGCAGATAGGTGATCACTGAGGAACATTGAAAGAGAACTTCCCTAACTAAGGCAGGTTCTTCTATGCCACAAGCCTCATGTGAATGGAAAACTAGATCTATGCATAAAAGCATGGGCTATGAAAATACTGGTGCTGGGGAAAACACAGATTCACAAGACTTTAGCCAAAGCCTTTAGTTTTTCTTTGTTTCACTAGGTTAGAAATGGCCTGAGATTCTCCCAATAATTCAGCCACAAAAGAAAGAAAAAGCTTGTTGTTCTTCGTTCCCATTGTATAGAGGCCCCTATGTCACAGACTTGCACCAACGTGGAGTACTGACCTACCTTGTGGAATGAATGGAACTGAGTTTAGAGTACTTTGAGTTACTTATAAATTCTTAAATGTGTCTTGCATTTAAAACTTTATAGGCATGATGATAAATTTTAATAGAATACAAATAGCTAGAGTAATGTGAATATACAATCAAAATATGGAAGTTTGGAGTCTTATTCTTCAAGTAATTATTTTGGATTGGAAAATTTGATTTCAGGATTTTAGGAGTTTTATTTTTTCTTTGCCCTGCTCTGCGTCCTCCTCACTAGTTTAGATGGTAATATAAGTTACTATCCGACTTTTCTTTATTATGATGAGTAAAATTTTATTGAACATGTATTATACTTAGAAATAGTCATTTCTCCTAATTTTTATTGTAACTTTAAAATTTAGGATCTGGTTGCTATTAAACACCAGATTATATGTATACATATATATTTTACATTAAAAAAAAGTCAAAGTAGGATTTATTATAGGACCTGTAGGTTTTATTCTCTAATAACAAGTATAAATAGAGCTATTTATAAGACAAAAGGGGACTCAGAATTAGGCTGAAAACCACAGTAGTTCAAGGGGGGGTTTTTTTGGCCCCCATTGTTTTTCAGGCATGCCAACCTGTGTATGCTTCTTCGGAGCGTGCATACAGTGCACACAGTGTTCTCAGGATCAGCTTTGTCACTGAACCAATTGGACTCCTGTCCAGCCGTTTACACACTTCTTGGCATTTCTCCTGCACATTTGTTTTCATCTTTCCAACTCATTTGCTCCTCTGGCATTAGGACCAACAGCTGCAGTTGCACATGGGGTCCGTAAAGTAGCTGAATAATAAAATGCTATGACCTGGTTCTTGTATAGTTTCAATGATGACTGTGTTGGTAACTCAGAAATGCTGCAGATATGTTTGGCAGGTCAGGTGAAACATCATCTTTATTTTACAGGAAGAAAGTTTATGTATAAAAAGTATTGGTAATTGATACTGAATGATATAAGTTATATCTCCTAAATCCTAGTCTTATTGTTTACTGAGTACCTATTAGACACAGTGCTTGGTGTTATATGCACATTATTTCGAATCCTTAGAATAATCTTGTAAGATAGCTGATATGACCATATTTTTCAGGTGGAGAAAGCAGACTCAATGAGGTTATATACCCATATCTACATATTCAGTATTACATGGTAAATAGCAGAACTGGAATTCAAGTCCAAGATCGTCTGTTCCCAAAGATTGTAGCCTATCCATTACACACTGTGCAGCAATTTTTTGTGTGTATGAATAGTATTTTATTTCCATTTTGCTGTTGATGAACATCAATTATTATGTAATGAAAGGTTCTATGAACATTACATCTTTTAGTGGAATTATTGTGTTATGCGTATGTTCAGCTTTAGGAGACGTTGCCTAAAGGTTTTCCATAGTGGTTTTAGGGTGTGAATATTCTAGTTCCCCTTCCTAGCCAATACTTTGCTTGTCTAAAAAAATTTTAGCCATGTGGCAGGTATCTAGTGGTATCATTTTGTGATTTTAATTTGCACATCTCTGATTAATGATTTTTATATGCTTATTGGAGACCTTTTGTGAGGTTCCCAATCGAAGCTTTTGTCCATTAAAAAATAGGGTGGGAGCCGAAAGTAAAAAGAGTAAAAAAGAAACATTTAATATAAAGTTGGGCAGCGATAAGTGCTATTAAATAACAAAGAACAAGGTACTAGGATCGATAGAAATGGACAGATGGGGTTGTGAGGAAGGAAAGACCTACCTGAGACAGTGGCATCGAAGTGCAGATTTGCATGAATTGTGTTACAGAAGCAAGAGGAAAATCTAGATGAAACGTTCTAGGCAGAGGGAACTGCAAGTGCAAGGGACTTGAGGCAGGAATGAGGTTTGGCAGTGAGAACTTGGCAGGGAAGTAAGTATTTAAATTCCTACACAACTGTTCAGTTTATGAGGGAAGGGAAGGTCTTTACTTTTACCCACCTCCAACCATACACTCAGTAAGATATTATTTGGCTTTTTTTCTTGTTTATAAAGATCAAAGGCTTTTATTCAGTCAGTGGGGTTCCATGTTTGAACTCATAACTTCATATTTGGCCAACTAATTGCTGTATAATATCTAAACACATTTACTGGAGATGTTTTATGAATGTTTATTCAGTGAACATTTATTGAACAGACCTGATTGACTGGATGTATGGAGGAGGGAGAAGGTGGAGAAAGAGTTGCTGATTAAAGCAAAGAAGAAAGGAGTTACTGGAGAGAGTCCTAGGGAACCAGGAGAGTTGGTTGTGAGGCGGCCCAGGAGGAAAGAATGTCAAGAAGGAGAACGAGGTCAGCACTGTCAGGTGCTCCCAGAGAAGTGTAGGGGTTCAAGAACTGAATGGTGGGACTTCCCCGGTGGCACAGTGGTTAAGAATCCGCCTGCCAATGCAGGGTACACGGGTTCAAGCCCTGGTCCAGGAAGATCCCACATGCCACGAAGCAACTAAGCCCGTGCGGCACAACTACTGGGCCTGTGCTCTAGAGTCCACGTGCCACAACTACTGAAGTCCACGCGCCTAGAGCCCGTGCTCTGCAACAAAAGAAGCCACCACAGTGAGAAGCCCGCGCACGGCCACAAAGAGTAGTCCCCGCTCGCCGCAACTAGAGAAAGCCCACGTGCAGCAACGAAGACCCAACGCAGCCAAAAATAAATACATAAATTAAAAAAAAACCAAAAAAACGAAAACCTGAATGGTGACCTGTGGGTTTGCTGATTGCAATGTCCCACTGGCTTTGGTGGGAGTAGGATCAGGTGCATGTTACACTGGTAGGCTAAGGAGCAACTAACTGGTGAGAAAGTGGAGGCAGTGACCTTGGAGTTCCCACTTTTTGAGAACTGTCAACAAGAAAAGCGATGCGATTAGATAGCTTGACAAGAATATAAATGGAGCCAAGAAAGGACTTTTTTGTTTTATTGGTATTTTGGGTTTTGGGGGAAGGGGGGGTTTGAAAGAGACTTAAGGTTTTTTTTTTCCCCGTAACAGGAAGTCATCCTTTGCTATTCTTGTCTCAGAGTAGACAGTTGTGTCTCCCTTCCCCCCTGCCCCTTTAAACATGTTTAAAACTTCTTACAGCTATATAGTTTTCTAGGTATTCATAGGGGGTTCACCTATGTGGTCTAACTGATCTTCTTGAGAGGGAGGTACCAAATATTAATCTACCTGTTTCTTAGATGAAAGCCTCAAAGCTCAGAAGTTGTAGCTGAGAAGTCATTCCCCACTGATAAGTTGTGGGGCAAGAAATTTTTAAGTATACCCTATCTTGCCCAGAGTTTGGGAATCTGTATTCGCAGCACTAACTGACCATGATTTGCCCTGTATTCAAGTGGTTATCCTCTGGTTACCCGAAAAGTAAATCCAGGGTGTTTAGATATAATTCATAAGGCAAACTAAGAAGCTTTCCCAAATCCCCCTGCACACACACCCTTCTCACCCACCTGTGTACCCTCATATATACACACACACCACTCATCCCGCGTACATATCTCTGCCACACACACAGCCTCAAATGTTCACAGTTGGATACACCTTAGTCCTAGTCTCAAAGGACCCTTGCCCACAAAACTAGACTACTTTCCTCTTTCTGGGGTTGGATTTGGGATAAAAAGGTAAAGTTAGGTTAGAAAGAATTGATTTTATGAGATCAGATGAGAGACCATACATATAGGCATACCTTGTTTTCTTGTGCTTCACTTTATTGAGTTTTGCAGATATTGCATTTTTTACAAACTGAACGTTTGTGGCAGCCCTGCGTTGCCAGATGATGGTTAACAGTTTTTAGCAATAAAGTATTTCTTAATTAAGGTATGTACATTGTTTCTTTAAGACATAATGCTATTGCACACTTAACAGACTACACTATAGTGTAACCATAACTTTTATATACATTGGGAAACCAAAAAATTCATGTGACTTGCTTTATTGCAATATTTGCTTTATTATGGTGGTCTGGAGCCAAACCTGCACTATCTCAGAGGCATGCCTATAAATCCCTAGGTTTCAACAGTAAGAGTTCAGTTGATCATTCAGTTTTTGCTGAATTTGCTTTCGTTCCCAAGGGAGACCCTGTAGAACTTATGCTAAACAGTTTTTGCTTAGCTTTGATCTAGAGCAATAGATGTTTGTATGCTTTGGTCCTTCAGGATAATTTTTGAGTTGTGGGGATTAACTGTTCAGCGTTGGATTTTATGAGCACAAAACTGGGATTGACATAATTTTCATTGTGGCGTGATCTCAGCACCTAAAGTATAAAAAAGAAGGTTCATAATGTTGATATTTTGATAATTTTTACAGAGTGATGTTTGTGTGGTATATCTTTTTCACTTACCTAGTGCTAGACATCTATAACAGTTGTTAACACGTTTCCACCCCTCACCTCTCAAAAAGGTGAAAGTCTTTGTTGTGTGAACATATTAAAAACTCATCAAGAGGAAGGAACCAGTGTCTCCTTTTTTTGTCTGTAAAGTTTAGGTTGGAACTTTGCAAATTGTAGATCCCCAATAAGTCTTGTTTATAGAACATTCTTTGTTCTTAATCCTTTTTCCACTTGTCACAAATATTTGTAAAAATATAGTTACTAATATAATTAATGTATTAACATAAATATTTATTATGTTATATATATGTACTCCCCAAAGAGAGTCTTCACTTTCATATATTTCAGAAAGTTTCTTAGACAAAGAAAAAAGAATTAAAACATCTAGATTCCGATTTAGATGCATCACTTCTTAAAAGAATGTGGATAAGAATGAAGAATGGGGAAGGCAACAGACTAGGACCCAGATATTTGTATACTTTCCTCCAGCCTCTGTTCTAGAGTCAACATTAAATATATGGAAAGAGAGGGACTATTACCCTAATGAAGATAGCAATGATCTCATGATGTGAAGAATTGGATCCAATTATTCTCATTTGACTAAGATATATTATCCTTCTGATTTTAATAAAAAAATATCCCTGGGGCATTGGTAGATCTGGGTTCAAGTCCCAATGGTTGGACTTTGACGAAAAAGGGCTAGAGACCCTCTGACATAGACTTATCTTCAACACTTGTTTTCTTTGCAGTGTGGTAGCTGGGAAAGGAAAGTACTTCTCTGATATGCTAACCATATCAGAGGAATGATGGGCAATTAAAAAGAAATGCTTCTGATTCCGGAAGTTGCGTTTTGAGGTAGTGTGCGGGATAGTGTGGTCTTTGTGAGCTTCCACCATGGCATACTGGGGCCAGGGCCAGAAGGTGCAGAAGGTGATGGTGCAGCCAGTCAATCTCATCTTCAGATTCTTGCAAAATTTCAGATTCAGGTGTGGCTTTATGAGCAAGTGAATATGCGAATAGAGGGCTGTATCATTGGTTTTGATGAGTATATGAACCTCGTATTAGATGATGCAGAAGAGATTCATTCTAAAACAAAGTCAAGAAAACAACTGGGTCGGATCATGCTAAAAGGAGGTAACATTACTCTGCTCCAGAGTGTCTCCAACTAGAAATGATCAATGAAGTGAGAAATTGTTGAGAAGGCAATACAGTTTTTTTAGGTGTCCTTTGTTAGAAGTGTAGTTCTGAAGCATTTATTCATATTGTTTTGCTCACCTTTATGTTGTTACCAGATGACAATAAATGCTGTGGGATTGTTTTTATTAAAATATTTACATTGTTTCCTTTAAAAAAAAAAGCTTCCACCAAATCAGGGTAGACTTTTTACTCCATCGTTTTTTGTTTTTGTTTTGTTTTTTGTTTTTGGCCGCACCATGTGGCTTGAGGGATATTAGTTCCCCACCTGGGATTGAATCCAGGCCACAGCAGTGAAAGAGCGAAGTCCTAACCACTGGACCGCCAGGGTATTTGTTACTCCATCGTTGTTAACACCTTGCAAACTGGGCAGAGAAGTTTCATTTATTTCAATGTTTTCTTTTGCTTGTCAGGTACTTCGTACCTTGCAAATATATTTTTGCTCTAAATCATCTTCATAGAACTAATTGCAAAACAGTCAAATAAAAAAACTCTTACACAGAATGTTAAGCAAAAATACAAAATTCTTGGTACACACTGAAAATACCTAAGAAAATGTCACCTTTTTCAGACGTTGCATTTTGTGTTTCAGTGTCTGTGACTGGTTAACTCTGTTGTTTAACCTGGTGCTTCTTAGGCTTACATGATAAATTTATCTCCAATTAGGATAGGTAACTTGAGTCTGTTTCATATTCACAGACAAAACCCTAACAATATCCAGTCACTTCATAATATGAACTATTTGTCAAGAAGGAGTTTCAGCAAGAAAAAGAGAATGTGGTGAGAACTGAGCTGGTGGTAATGTTACTCGAAGTGCACCTGCACAGGGCATCTTTGTTGTGGGTACAATTGCCATCTCACCTGGTACTTTAGTAATACCTCCTGCTCAGACCTTTCAGTCACACTACACCTAAGGGTTGTACCCAGAAATTTTTAGTATGCCATTTCATTTTGGAAAACAAATATTTATTCTTGTCCTTGTTGCTCTAGCCCCTTTCTCCTTTTCTGCTGAAACCAGTAAGAATGAGGAGGGATCCTCCTTCCTCCAAAATTCATTCTCATTAGTTTAGAATAGAAGAGATCTTTGAAGATGATCTAACCTAGTGCTCTCATTCTGTGACTGAAGTGCACAGGACCAGAGAGGGCAATGGCTTGCCATATCATACCAGTGGTTAAGCAGGGACTAGAGTCCAGGTTTCTGAATTTCTAATTAGGGAGTCTTTCTATTATTGAGCTTTGTAAAAGCTAAGGGCTTAAAAACATTCCAAAAATATGTGCCTAGGTATAGATTCAATGGTGAAGGGAGATAGAACAATACTCCCAAGGTTATTTGATCACTGCTCAGCTGGCACAGTGGCTACTTATAACAAGTTCTAGGCAACACTGCAGACTGCCCAGTATTTGAAGAAGATAAATTATCAGGCGTCTCTGCTTCCAACACCTTTTTATCTCGAGAACCTTTATGGGGATTATTGGCTATTTGACACGTGTCCTACAGCTTAAGTTTGGGGACCCTATTATTAGATTCTGAGCAGAGTGGCTTGAGGTGCTATTGTGGAGACAATGTTAGAACAGCCAGAGGTGAACCTGGAGCTAAAGAGGACACTACTACTTATTTGCCTTTCTTAGATCTGACTTTTTTTTCTTTCTGAGTAATTCTGACAGAATCAATTTCCTAGAAACTATAAGCCAGATTCTTTTTAGTTTTTTTTTCTTTTTTCGCGGTACGCGGGCCTCTCACTGTTGTGGCCTCTCCCGTTGCGGAGCACAGGCTCCGGACGCACAGGCTCAGCGGCCATGGCTCATGGGCCTAGCTGCTCCGCGGCATGTGGGATCTTCCCGGACCGGGGCACGAACCCGTGTCCCCTGCATCGGCAGGTGGACTCTCAACCACTGCGCCACCAGGGAAGCCCCTTTTTAGTTTTTTTTTATTGTCTTGATAGTTAGTAGATCCACCCAAGAACATAGTGGGGTGAACATTGAAAAATATGTGTAGGAACAATAAATATTATTTTTAGAAAATTATCATTTATGACATTAAAAATTTTGGAAAACAGAGAAAGGAAAACATCACCAATATTTCTTCCTCACAGCTGCTCTTATAATTTTGAGATACGGAGGCTTAGACTTTTCTTCCTAAGAATCTTTTCTTTTTTATGTAGTTGTTCATAGTTAGTACTCAGTTATGTATTTTTTTCCCCTACACTTCCAGGAGGTAGTGTGGCTTAATGATCAGACCCAAGCTTTGGTCTTACATGAGGTTCTAGTCTCAGCAGTGAGATGTAGGGCAAAGAACTTAGTTTCTGAGTCTGCTTCCATAACTGAAAAATGAGGATAGTAATACCTACTTCATAATCTCTGTGAGGTTTAAATAAAATATTTGTAAAGTGCTTATTATAGTTCCTAGCACATACTAGGGACTCAGTAAATAGAACATTTATTATTTTTTTAATAAATTTATTTATTTTTGGCTGCGTTGGGTCTTCGTTGGCTGCGTGCAGGCTTTCTCTAGTTGCGGTGAGCAAGGGCTACTCTTCATTGCAGTGCGCAGACTTTTCATTGGGGTGGCTTCTCTTGTTGCGGAGCACGGGCTCTAGGCGCGCAGGCTTCAGTAGTTGTGGCTCGTGGGCTCTAGAGCACAGGCTCAGTAGTTGTGGTGCACGGGCTTAGTTGCTCCGCGGCATGTGGGATCTTCCCCAACCAGGGCTCGAACCCATGTCCCCTGCACTGGCAGGTGGATTCTTAACCAGTGCACCACCAGGGAAGTCCCCATTGTTAATATTATACCATTCACATTTCCCTTATGCCATATAGTCTTTGTGACCATATTTTAATTTTATTTAAAAAAATTTTTGGCTGCACCCTGTAGCAGGTAGGACCTTAATTCCTCGACCAGGGATCAAACCCACTCCCCCTGCACTGGAAGGCGGAGTCTTAACCACTGGACCACCGTGGAAGTCCATGACCATATTTTTAATAACTGCATGATATTCTATCAAGTTGAATACATTCTTATTTGCATAACCATTCATCTATTATTAGATTCTTAAGTTGCCTCTAAATTTGCCCTAGAATAAAAAATTCTTCAGCAAGCTGTTATTCATTCAGCAGATTCAGTAAGTACTCACTGTGTATAAGGACCTTTGCTTGACACCAGGAGCACAAAGATCAGATTGGCACAGTCCCTGGCTTTGAGGGGCTATTGGTTTGTAAATGGAGATATGTGCAGAGAACTCTGGCCTGTAGTAAACACTGTCACTGTCCAAGTTACTGAAAAGGTGCTGAGAAGAGACAATGTCAGACTCTGCCTGGAGAGCTCACGGAAGGGAGGAGAGGGTTGTGGGAGACGAATCAAGTGAGTTAATGGGGGTGAGGTGCAGGTTATTAAGGGCTTTTTTTTTTTTTTGTGGTACGCGGGCCCCTCACTGCTGTGGCCTCTCCCGTTGCGGAGCACAGGCTCTGGACGCGCAGGCTTAGTGGCCATGGCTCACGGGCCCAGCCGCTCCGCAGCATGTGGGATCTTCCCGGACTGGGGCACGAACCCGTGTCCCCTGCATCGGCAGGCGGACTCTCAACCACTGGGCCACCAGGGAAGCCCTATTAAGGGCTTTTTAAGCCCTCATACAGAATGGAACTTTCATCCTCAGTGCAAGGGGAAAGTCAGTTTCGAGAAGAGAATTCTCATTATCTGCTTAGGTTTTATAGCCTGTACAGGGCAAAGTGGAAGCAGAGAGTTTAATTAGGAAATTATTAAGGAATCCAGGTGAGAGGTGGTATGGCCTAGACCAGGTGGAAGTGGTGGAGGGGCCATATTAGAAGTGGCCGTATTGGAAGAAATAGCCCATGTCATGAGCTGTCAGGTTGTATGTGAAGATGTCTGAAAGAGAGAAGTCAAAGATGGGTTCTCAGGCTTTCAGCTCGAGTGATTGGAATGTTGGAGTTGCTGTTTCCAAAAACAAGGAAGGATTCAGGAGGAGCAGGTTTGGGTGAGAAATTGGGAGTTGAGTTTTGGGATGTTATGTTGGAGATATTTATTAAACATTAATCAGGCAGAGATGTTCAGTAAGTAGTTAGATGTAGGAATCTGCAATTCACGGGGAAAGAGATTTGTCCTGGAGTTATAAATTTGGGAGATAGCTGTATATTTATAGTATTTTTAACAAGTTTAAAAAACTTGGTACAGTTATTTTACCCATTACTCCTCTCATAGAATTTTCATTGGTATTTTCGTTTTTTTAATCCACATAAACTTCAGAGTCACTTTGTTAAATTTATTTCCTAAAGTATGTTGGAAATTTTACTGGAAAACTATATATATATATACACACACACATATATACATATATATGTAAATTTACTAGAAGACTGACTATCTGGTAATTTGAGAAGAATTGGCATCTTTAAAATGGATCTTTGTATCTAGCAGTGCATTATTTCTCTCCATTTAGTTTTATTTCTTCTGATAAGAGTTCATTTCTTTGTTCCCCAAATAGTTCATACACAGTTCTTGATATTATTCCCAAGTGTTGTATGCTCTTGTTCATAAATTTCACCAGTATTCTGATAGTTTTTGCCTTATAAAGGAATTATATTGATATGTTTGGCCACATCACTAAATTTTGGGTATTATAAATAATATCCTTGATTTCTTTGAATTTATTTTTCTACAGTAGAATTGTATCATTTGCAAATAATAATTTTGTCTTTTTCCTTTCAACATTTGTGTCTCATTTCTGTTCATGCCAAGAAAAGAAGTCCTAAATTTAGGATAGTGGGAAACCATAGAGTACTGAGGTAATTAAGACGTAAAGGTCTAGTCACAGCTCACAATTTTTGTTTTATTTAGTTTTTGCTTTAAGATTATATCCTAATTATTTCTTTTCCTTGCCTTTAAAAAATTTATTTCTGATGGATTTATTTTGAGTGCTTAGTGTTTATCTGTTTTAGATTTATGCATTATTTCCAGTAGTTGGTTTAGGTGTGGTATATATTTGGTTTTCAGCCATTTTGCTCTTCCAAGGACGTATTCTCTGATTCCTTGAGCACCACGGATTGGGGGAAAGCTCTTTTCCTGCTGAATTGACATTTAACTTTCATGGATGCAGAAACAAATTAAACCCAGTAGAGACTACGTAACCAAGAGATTTCAATCCTATAATTGCATAAGCCCCTTATGAAAATTTGAAGTTTAGTAGCCTCTCCCTCTCCTTCCAAATCAACAAAAACAGTAAAAATGAATTTATGTAAGTTTAAAAAAATTATTACGTGTACATTTATAAGACAATTGATTTTGAAAACTTTTATTTTCAAACTAAGTTTTGCAAATTTCAAAATTTTATTTAAGAAGATCTAAATATAAAACCAGTTTCACTTCTGATGTGGATTGTAAATTGGAAAAGTACTGATGCAGCTTAGATTTCTGGAATGCGTTATCTTGAATTTTCAAGTTAACTTTCAAGTTTTATTTTGTTTGTCAAGTTAAGCCTCATGTGACCTTTCTCCCTGAATGAGCAGTGGACGCTATCTGACATGTTAGGACTTTGTACCTCCAAGGGTAGATTTACAGGACAGCTTTTAATTGGCCCGTATTGCCTTGTTTAAATAGCCAAACACCTGCTAGGCAAGCCCCTGCGCATGTGAGTGGCTATATGTTCGTTCTTTCCTTTAGGATTTGCAAGGCTGGAGCACAAAGACAGCGATTGTTACCCAATAAGCAGTAGTCACACACTTCTACCAATCGCCTTAGGAGGGCTGGTTTCCATGGAATCCACCATCTGTTCACTCCCCGCCGGAATGTGATTATCCTTGCTGGGCTGGAAACCGGGAGCGTGTGCTGTGTGAAATTATCTGCAATGGACTGGGTTAATGGGAGGCTAGATTTGGCTCACTAGAAGAACAAATGAAGGGAGTTTTACTTCTTAACCATTTGTGACTTCTAACCAAGAGGAATAAATTCAGCTTTTATAAGGTAAGTAATCCTAGTACTGTGTATCCAGTTTGTACTACATTTGGCGTGGGGCATTATCTCTATGTGGTCCAAGGAAAGGGAGCTATAAGCTTTTCTGGAAGGAGCCTCCAGCATTACACACTTCTGTTGATTGATTTTAAGCAGCTCAGTTATACCTATACAATTACAAGTTGATGTTGGAAAAATGAAAGAATTATTCTCTAATCTTTAAAAATTTTTCATGCCTGTGAAATTGTATTATGACCACTGAAATTGGCAAAAAGACAATCATTTTAAATGGTTTCTCAGAGTGAATTGTACCAATATGCTTTTTGAAATACACCCATGGCCACAACGTGTTCAATGTCTTCTTCAAGTAAAAAAAATGTCTCAGGTCAGGGACATTTGTAAGTTATGATTTTATTAATCATTATTCTGGCCCACATGACTGATCTACTATTACTAGCTCATGTTTTGTAATGTGATGTTTATGCAGTTTTATTTTGCAATGCTTTTGCACAAGTTTCAAGGGCCTGAGCATGTGGAAACAATGTGACAGTGCTTTAACGGCAGGCATGTAGGCATAAGTGATAAAGGAAGGGGCAAAGCTAGGAAGATCTGCTTCTATTTCAAGGGCTGCCTTTGTTTTTCTGTTTGAACAGCCCCTTAAAATGTGTGGTGCATATTGTAAGCAGTAGAAGGAGATTTTGGTGCTAACAAATGGATGACTGACATTTTTCTGTGTGGCTAAGAGGTTGGTAGCTCAAACAAGGGACTTCTATGTCCTTTGTAAAGCAGCATTGTATCCCCTTCCCCAAAACTGTGCCCTAAAACATGAAAGTGAAAAACAAAAAGAGTGCTGTCTGTACTCTGGATACTTCTTTTGTGTAAGTTTTCCTATCATTTAAACTGTAGTGCCAGGGATCTGTGAGTCTAGCTGGGTCTGCCATTTTTATTTGATATAGGAAGGGGTTGCAAGGAGAGGATTTGCTAATGCAGCTTTAGTTCCTCTAATTCTGCTGTTCTGCTGTTATCTTGGACATTCATGCCAGTGGGTCAGTGGCTGCCCAGAGAGCTAGAAAGGGTCATTGCCAACAGGCCCTACTTGTTTGATTTTTTTTTATTATAATATAAAATTAGATAACCTTGAATTGGTCAAGGACTCATGTTCTTACTTCAAGAAGAGGTTTTCAGACCTGACTGCTAATTGTGGGTTCTTGGTATTTATTGTAGTTGACTTATTGTAGCTAAAATTCTTACTTTCTTTTGTGCTTACTGGTCTAATTAATACATTATATTATTCTAAAGTTTTTTAATATGCAAAATTAGATTAGGTGCATACTGGCTCTTAAAAAGCATCTTTTTCAGTAATAATAGATATGTATCTGCCTGAAAATTTCCTTGGCAGCATCTGTAAAAAATTTTAAGTGAATGTTGTATTATTTAGATGAAATTTTCACCCATAAAAACAATTGTTCATAAGCAATATAAGTTTGGGGAGGAAATGAGATAATTTAAGAACATTAGGCTGTTTATGTTGCCTTAATTACCTTGTGTCTTAGAAACCTGAAAAGCCTATGAGTGAATGGGTATGAAGTGTGTGAGCATCTGTGTGCCTGGGATGTGGTTACTCAAGCAGTTGAGGTGAACTGGGCAAATCAGTACACTTCTAAAGTTCTCTAAGTGTTTGTGAATTTCTTTACTATTTTGATTGTTACTAAGTTAAAGTTATAAGATTGTGTTTTTTTAAGTGGGTATTTATGTCAGAATGTATCCCAGTATTTTATAGGTATTGGCAGGCATTTAATCATTTGTTTTCACTTATAAATATGTTTATTAATATGTTTCTTTTTTTTGAAAAGTCCATTCATAAAACTTTTATTCCACTTACATGAACTTAATACACGTGTTCTTAACAATTATGCTTGGATTGTTCATGAAAATCTCATAAGACATTAAACAAAGCTAGCCATCATCTCAAGTTATTTCCCTGGTAACTATTTTTACAGCACATGCATGTTAGGCAAGTATCAAAAAACACACACACACACAAAAACACAAAAAACAAAACAAAAAAACCCCACAAAAGCAAAAAAAAAACCCTAAAAAATGTTAAATACGTGGGTTTTTTGTTTTACTGTTGCGCTTGATATACGTGAAGTAATGAATATCAAGCAATTCATTTTTACTGCATCTTTACTTGTACATTTGTTCTTAGGTTGCCTAAAACATTTAAATACAAATAAAATGAGTGTAGCAAAAATAATGAAAGCAAACAGCAGGTAACTTTACAAATAATGGAATGTGAACCGTTTCTGCCCTTATCCAGAGTAAATTGGGTCACAACTAAAGGAGCACTTCTGTAGCTGTAGTCAATGGTGTGCACATTGAGACTGAGTATTCCACAGATAACACATGGTTTAACATGTAATATCCATGGGATATCTATTTCTACTATAGCCTTGTAAGTGCTCCAAACCTAAAAGTACCCACAGCTACACCCGTGACTGGAACCAATTATCCCTTTTATTCCCCACCAGGACAAAGCAATACGAGGCAGTTTTCTTTGCTTAGACATGGAAGCAGTTTTAACACTGGACCTTGTGAAGCCACAATGTACCAAAGGTACTATGCCAAACATTTATAACTTGTATAAAAATTCCACATCCCCATATTGGCCACCTCAAGATGAAAACAGATAACTCCCTAAATGTTAACTGGCTCTACTCCCCTAATATTAAACATAAAAACCACATGGGAAATAGAGAAATTCAAATAGAAGTAACATAAACCTGTCATAAATCATAAACAAAAAAGTGTTTGTGGGACAGCATGGATGACAAATGGTCTACTGTGTAAATTTTAGAATGAGGCAGACAAAAGTTGGAAGGCCTTTTAATTTTCCCCTCCTTCTCCTTCTTCAGCTTCGTCTCCTTGGGTATCTGATGTCCACAATGTCAAGCTGTCTTTCAGTAACTGCATTATTATTAGTGTGCTGTCTTTGTATGACTCTTCACTTAATGTATCAAGTTCAGCAATGGCTTCATCAAATGCTGCTTTTGCAAGAGAGCAGGCTTTCTCAGGGGAGTTCAGAATCTCATAATAGAACACAGAGAAGTTAAGGGCCAGACCCAATCTGATAGGATGTGTTGGCTGCATTTCCTTTTTGCTGATTTCAAAAGCTTCTTGGTATGCTTGCTGTGATTGATCCACAATCCCTTTCTTGTCATCAGCAGCAACCTCAGCCAAATAGCGGTAGTAGTCTCCTTTCATTTTCAAATAGAAGACTTTGCTCTCTGCTTGTGAAGCATTGGGGATCAAGAACTTTTCCAAAAGAGACAGCACATCATTGCAGATATCTCTTAGCTCAGTCTCAATTTTCTCTCTGTATTCTCGAGCCATCTGCTGTTTTTTTCTCAGCACCTTCTGTCTTTTGCTCAATACTTGAGACGACCCTCCAAGATGACCTACGGGCTCCTACAACATTTTTATAAGCAACTGAGAGAAGATTCCTCTCCTCATTGGATAATTCAGCTCCTTGCTCAGTTAGAGACTTCATGCAGGCCGCCATGTCGTCATATCGCTCAGCCTGCTCGGCCAGTTTGGCCTTCTACACCGGCTCATTTTTATCCATGACTGGATGTTCTGTGTCCAGAGTGGGTGACGAAGGACGGATGGGGCTCAGCAGTCTCCTATTAATATGTTTCTTGCATGATTTTTCTGAGTAATAAAGAATAAAGCCACAGGGGTGTTCAAAATGTGTTGAAAAACTTTGTTCCATCAGCCACTGACAAGACAAGAAGCTTAGGGTTACACTTTCTGAAATTGGTGAAGAGGAATGGGCAGTGGGACAGTCCCTGAAGCACCTGTGATCCCTACTAGTGAGTCCCATGACGTTAGTTTCCTCGAGGGGGTGTGGGTTTTGGACCTGGTGTCTCTTATTGCTCACGGTGATGTGTTCACTTCCATTCACAAACATTGTCAGTGGTCAGACCCACCACCATGTCCACAGTCTTGTGGTAACAAGTTGAGAATGTCAGGTCAGCTGTGAAGCACTGCTTCCTGGTTCCCACTGTCCTTGTCTCTGAGGGTGGAGGGAGGTGCTAGATTTCAGTGCTTTGTGACCCTTCTTCCAACTCTTCAAGCTCTTCGATGGCATGACACTTTTCAGTCCTTCAGTACAACTTAAGATTTTACTAAATGGCAAGTTTAGATTTATGTTTGTAAATATGTAAAGCAACCCTTATTTAGAGTTATTTCTTATAAAAGTATTATATAGATGACAAATTGGAAACTCTGAATAAAGTGCCTGGAATGATTCAAATCCATAACAGTCTGAGTAGACAGCATGTCAACCCACCACTAGTTCGGGACAAACAGTCAAGTCTTTCTGCTTCTTTGACACATTATGCTGGAATGCTGCCTGACTTAACTATTTGAATAAGTAGACCAAAGAGCTCATAAACAGCAGTTAAATTATTACATTTTTCTTCCGGTTATTGCCACGTTCTGTCTAACTTCTAAATTGAGTCTTTTTTGCTTTTGGGATACAGATTTATAATCCATTTTTGCCGTTCATTATTTTTGGCCATGGTGGTCCATTTGGCCCTTGTGCTGAGACGATGGAACACTAGGGATTTGAAGGAAAGGAGTGCCTGTTGATGCTGTCATTGCTGATGCTGCTTTGTTCACATGTCCCCTGGTATTGAAGCTGTTTGCATAAAAATGTGACTTTTTTAAATAGATGTAGTAAAAATTGCCTTCTTTTGCCCTCTCCTACAGTTCCATATTGCCATGGTTTCAAGAAACGCTTAGAATGAGTTAATTTTGTGCATCAGTAAAAATTTTGCATTGCTGTGTTAGTTATAGAGCTACAGGGTGTGACACCTATATACAATGTGCACATGAATGTTGTAAACTCACCCAAAAGCTATGGCTCAAAGGTGGTTGCATTTGGCAGGATTTTTCTTTCTGTGAGTGTGCCATATATTTGATTATCATCAGTTTCTTCTGAGATATTCCTTCTTCTGATTTTATACCTGCTCCTATGCTTCTGTAAAATAAAAAGGCAAACTTTCTATAAATTGGCAATGGACCTATGTAGGCAGCAGCAGATCCTTGGAACAGTTTTGTGTAACACACTCATACCTTTCTCATTCAGTTGTCACCGCTTTAAGCCCAGTGATGGCTTGATAGAGTTGTATGAGGGTATCTAGCAATACCTTATCCTTAGAAAAATTCCATATTTTTACAAATAACCCCTACTCTGTGGGGGCTGTAATTGTTCTATTGTAATAAAGGTGTTGAGTTACTGACTTCCCCTGTAAGCAGTTGTTTCCTTCCTCCCTGTCTGCTTAAACCCTGTGCTCTTTTAAAATTTTTGCCTGTTTCCTGATCCTGAACCCAGATTTATTTCCATAAAGATGTATTTCCATAAGGCAAACAGATGGAATCTATTAGAGATTTTTTAGATCCCTATTATACATCGCTAGATGTTTATTTTCACATAATTTAGAGATTGGGAGGATCTGTCAGAGAAGAATCTGAGGTCCATAAAGATTAAGCAGCTTGTCCAGGGTCACAGAACTTGAGTTGCAGAAACAGCTAATGTTCAGTATTGCATGAGGAATACAAAGATATGGGTAAAGCCAACTGACTTCCTACATTGTCACCTTGATGAGGCACAGAACATAGGGGGTATCACCCTAAAGCCTCACAGATGCAATTTTCAATGTGCCCAGGGGGAGGGCAGCTTTGAAAGATGATTCCCTCAGTAACCAAGGTCATAAGAAACATATTTTTCATAACTGCCTAAACTTTTTTTAAAAAATGTAACTGCCAAGCCAACTAGATGTTTGTGTTTTTTAGTTTGCAGGGTCTCGCCCTTGTATCTGTATCTATAGAAGTAAAATCATGATCAGGACGTTGCTTGGTGATTATGGAGCCCAGAGCAGGTAGTGGTGGAGCACTGAGGAAGGACAGCCTGAAGGACAAATACAGTTCCATTCTAGGGCACACTTGTCACCTGGTTAGTATATTTCTCTTGTGAGTTAATGCACTTTCTTCTGTGGACATTGCTGGAGACATACAACTTGTGTTTGCTTATCCAGCCTCCCTTCCCTCTGCTCTGCTCACCCCACCCATCTGCTTCACCTTGCTCAGGACCACCCTACTGCCTATTGAGACATTGCTTCTTCGGCTGTGTTACTATTATCAGTGTTAACCTTGCATTCACTTATCAAATATTTATTGAACCTGTACTCTATGCTGGGCAGTGTTGCAGGTGTGGAGGACAGGGCATGGAACACAATGGGTGCAGGGTCTTTAGTGAACTTACATAACAGAGGGGGAGACAGATAATACACAATTAAACAAATAAATGAACAGTGTAATTTCTACGGTTGGCAGTGAAAACCTGGGAGTACTACTTGCCTTCTCTCTATAGGATAAATTTTTCTTTGATCTCTTCCATTCACTCTCTCACTCCTCACATTCATTTATTCAACAAGTGATTAAAAGAAAACAACACTTTATTGAGGCATGATTGACATACAAAAGGCTGAACATATTTAATATATATAACTTGACGAGCTTTGGAGATAAGTATACACTTGTAAAACCATCACCCTAATCTATGCCATAAACATATTCATCACCTCCAAAAGAAGACTTTTTGCATGTCCATCTGCCTTTGCTAGGTTCTGGATAAAGAACATGATTAGAAATGGTCTGTACTCACATGGTGCTCGACTAACAATCTGTTAACCATTCAGTTGCATTCAGTATGATTGGTGACACAGTGGAGGGGTGTAGGAGACAGGAACAGGTGATTGACTACAGGTGAAGTGGGCTGGGAATTATAGTCTGAGGCAGCAAAAGCAAGGAGGCATGATGGGCCTGGGAACTGCTGGTAGCTGAGTAGAATCTGAGCTAAGGTAGGGCAGGATTTGAGAATGGAGACCTTGGTTTGCATAGAAATTTTTACTATAAAGAATGAGGAACCTTTGAATAGTTTTAAACATTCAAGGAATAGATCTTCAGTTTTGTCATCTAAAAAGATAACTGGCAGTTAAAATGATGGAAACGTTGGAGAGAACAACACCCAAGGCAGCCTGAGTTGTTCTTTTTCTCATCTTCATCTTCATCCATAGCAGGCCAGAATTTTTCTTCATCTATCATTACCACCACAATATAATTAAGTCATATCTTATTCTTATATTTAGATTCTAAAGTCAGCACATTAAGTAAAACTTGTATAGAATTCAGAAAGTCCTTGAGAATTCCCTTAGGAAGGCATAGCTTTGGAGATCAACTCTCTCGTTAAGACCAATCCAGTATGTGTGTTTTTTTCAGGATTGGAATAGATTGCTGCTTCTTTGCTTTGGCACCAGAAGAAATAATTTCTTTTGTATTTCGGGGTCATGCTGTATGCAGTATGAGGGAGCAGCAGGTTCATGATCTCTGGGTCTCACTCCTACAACAGAGCACATGAGCACTGTTGCCTGAATGACTTAAACTATTGCAACTGTGTTTGTGCGCTCTCTTGTGCAGCTGTTTTATATTTGCAAAGCATATGTAGTTCAATTTGAGCCAGTTTAAATACACTTATAACACAACTGCTGTAATTGCGATACCAACTTTCAGTGTTTTCTGTATGTCAGACGATGCAAAGTACATTTATCATCTCATTTAATCTTTAACAAACATTTGAGATAATTGGAATTTATCCTCATTGAACAAATAAAACTTGCTATTAGATACATACTATTTTCAAGTTCACTAGTAATTAAATGATTAAAACCCTGATCTATTCTGCTTCAATCTCATATTCTTAAAAGCTCAGTTTCAATTAGAAAGCCATTGCATTAACCTAGTCAAAAAAATATAAGAAACTTAAACATCATAGTAGCAGAGTTGTATAGAAACAAGATTCTAAAGAGATGAAGGGAGAGAATTAATAACTACTGTCTTTAAGAAGCCTTTAGGTAGTTAGTAGTTGTCCAGGAACATGAACAAATATTTCAAAAAGGAAGAAACACAAATGCCTAATAAATGAGAAAAAAGTTTTATATAACTGGCAGTCAAAGAAATATATAAAATATTCTTTTATTACATTGGGAAAAATTTCCTGAATGGTTATATTTTGGATTGGCACCCTTATATACGTCAGATAACCATGTAACTTCAGATCACAGTGTAAATTGATATAACTTTTTGGGAAACAATGTAGTAATATGTATTATTTGAATTAGAGAACATTTTGTTGCAAGGAATAAAAGAATCCCACTATAACTCAAGAGAAAAGGGGGATATATAGAAACAATAAAAAAGTGTCTCTAGGAGCCAAGGGACAGTAAGTTCATCCAGGCCTCACAGGAGCCTGGAACCAGGACAGTTACAACTCCATGTCCTTCAGACCGGCCTCTTCTGCATCTCTGTGTGGATGGCAAAAAAACATGGCTACCACAAATCTCAGTTATACCAGTTCTTAGTACCAGTGCCTAGCAGAAACAGAAGTTCCAATTACTGATTCCTTGGAGCTAGACTCTGATGGGCTAAGCTTTGGTCAGCACTTACCCTTGGTCCCATCAAATGTGACCATGGAACACAAGGTCACTTGACTTAACTACCTACTCAGAATGTCCTGTGAAACAGGAACTCTTTGAAAGGGGAATAATTAAAACAAGGAAATAGAAGAACACACTTGCTCCATGTGTCAGTAGAGCTAAAGATGTTTATGTCCTTTGATCTCACAGTTCCAGTTTTAGAAATCTACCAGTAGTAAGTTATTAAGTGATCACAAATGATTTATCACATCACATCAGGTGCTCCAGTGGGAATGGGAAGAAATGGGAAACCACTGGCATGTTCAACAACAGGAAAATGGCTAAATGAATTATGATCTGTTCATGAGATTGTAAATTATGCAAATATTAAAAACATGTTCTCAAAATATATAGGAAGATGCTTACAATGAAATGTAAATGTATATACATGTTGTATGTATGCTGTACTAGGTTACATTTTATATAATACATAGAAAAATACTAGAGGTAATTACATCAAACATTATTACTAGATTTTAGAATCACTTTTTTTGTCTTTATAATTTTTCTATAGATTTTAAATGATTAACAAAAGCCACGTAGTAATTTTATTTATTTACTTACTTATCAAAACTTATATATTTATTTTTGGCTGCGTTGGGTCTTCGTTGCTGTACGTGCGCTTTCTCTAGTTGCAGAGAGCGGGGGCTACTCTTCATTGTGGTGCGTGGACTTCTCATTGCAGTGGCTTCTCTTGTTGTGGGGCACGGGCTCTAGGCGTGCTGGCTTCAGTAGTTGTGGCTTGCAGGCTTTAGAGCGCAGGCTCAGTAGTTGTGGTTCGTGGGCTCTAGAGCGCAGGCTCAGTAGTTGTGGTGCATGGACTTAGTTGCTCCACGGCATGTGGGATCTTCCCAGACCAGGGCTCGAACCCGTGTCCCCTGCATTGGCAGGCGGATTCTTAACCACTGCGCCACCAGGGAAACCCATATAGTAATTTTATACTTATAAAAAATACTCAAAAAAGCAAATTACAATCTGGTAGGAAGGATAAACTTGTTCTAGGTAAAGTAATAGTAATAGTAACCAATACCAATAGTAACCAATAGTAACCAATAACTAGTATGTATTAGTGTTATAGATCGTGTAAGAAAAAGTTAAGGATGGATTTCCTAATGTACTTTTTAAAAGTAGAATGGTCTATTCAAGAGCTGTTTTCCTATCACTGGTGTTGTTCAAATAGAAATTAGACAAGCATTTATAAAAGATACTGTAGAAAAGCTTCATCTATCAGGTATGAAGAATTAGATGACTTCTAAAGTCCTTTTCAACCCCCATGTTCTGTTAGGAAAACAGATTTACTTTGGAGTGCTTGTTTTAAAAAATTCCATTAGATGTTAGGGGAAGGTATACAAAGCAAGTAGCTTTTGTGAAAGAGATATGAAATTCTCATAGGAGATGCCAGAGTCTGTGGGATTAAGCAGGAGGAAATGAATTTCAGTCACATCTTGAAAAAGGTGATATGCAGGGATTGGATTATGTGATGGAAGTTCTTTTAAGGTCTACAGTGATTGACACTAAGGCAGAATTACGATTCCACTGGCCATTTATGGATAAAGGAGAGTACTCAAGCTGACTTGACAAATGGGAGAACATTTTCCTTGTTCATCCTCTAGTGAGTGAAGTGGTATAAAACTTACACTTTAGAAAAAGAGAGCAAAGTCAAGCCAGTCTGCTTGTTTGTGGGCCTAACTGCATTCTAGAAAAGAAACTTTAGGATTAGCCGCCATGATTTTTATCTTTTGGTGGTTATGTTAAATTATGGCAGTAATACATTAACAGCTATTCCATAAATTGAACCTGCTTGTTTAACTCTCAGACATTAAAAGTCTTTGAAATTACAAAGAACCGCACAGGAGCCAGACTTTTAATTTTACTGAGGTGTGTGTGTATGTGTTGTTGTCATCTTTTTGCCAAAGTAAAGTAATACTAAAGGTATATTCTTTCTGTTTATTACAAAAAGACATAGCTCCTTAAAGAGTAAGTTGATCTCAGGGTTGAAACTTAGTTTAGCATTTTCTGTAAAGCTGATTTTCCCTCTCTAAAAAATTGGAATAGACATAAAATTATTGCTGTAAAATGATCAATAATATAGCTCTTCCTTGATTTATTTTTCTGCTTTCTGATCATTGTATACATTAAGTCTCTTCTGTGATGATTAACAGCTTCTAGACTAATACTGATGAGTACATCCTAAACTCAAGGTCATGGCCACTTTGAGGGCTCAAGGAGTGGCATACTTATGTTTAAGCTCACTTAGCTTCAACCTTCAGGTATCTATTGGTGCTACAATATTTGGGACTCCTCTTTTCACATTAGCACTCCCATTCCATATTAGAGTTTGTTACTGCTTTCTTGTCACAGAAAATTACCAGAATAGTTGTTTCTTCTTTCAGAAGAACCAGTTCTGTATCATGTAAAACAGCCACTAGCTAATTCAATAGTTTGACTTTGTGAAAGACTGAGCTCTTTGCCTCCCAGGGAGCATATATATTTTAACATCAGTAAAAATTGAGTTATTTTGACCAGGTGGAAATGACAAGAGGACAGAGTAAAGGAGGATGATTTGAAGTATATGCAATGGCTCCCTACTTTTCCTGCATTTTTTCAGCCATCCAGAACTATCCCTTTTGATTGCCCATAGGTATAATACATTTTCACAAAAGTTATTCTGTTGTTTGTGAACACTGGCAGAAAGGGGGAAGGGCATGATATTTGCATAAAATTTCTAGTGGAGAACAGATCAAATGGAATCTCCTTTTGATAAAGTTAGATAGGTTTATCTCCTGGTCCAGGCTTTCCAGGCATTCATTTCATAAACATTTAAGTGTTTTTCTTTGTGTCTAGCAATGGTCTTGCTCTCAGTAACCTCACTTGAGTAACTAAGTATAATGCAAGGTCCTAAGACTATATACAAAGGTGTGTGCAAAGTGCTGTGATTTCACAGAGAGGAGGGACTCATGCCCAGGCCAGAGGATCTGAAAGATGTCACTCTGGAGCCAGCTCTGCGCTGCATCTTAAGGGTGAAGGGAGGGATTTGCCAGGTGGAGAAGGAAGGGCATTTCCTATCAAGGGAACAACGACGACTTTAACAACTGTTTAAAAAAAAAAAAACAACCCACCAAAAGAACAATACACATTTGGAATACAAGAAAGTTGATGTAACTAGAGTATTGGGAATTGGGATTGGGTACAGGAGTGGAGTGGTTAGGATTTGTAAGATAAATGGCATTAGATTGTGTTAGTGTAAACCATGTCTTGGTGGGACTTTATCCTGTTGGCAGTGGAGAAAGCTCTTCAGGATTTTTAAACTGGCAAGCAGGAGGTCCTTTATACATCTTGGAAAAATGACCTTAATAGCACTATAGAGGAAGGGCTAGTGTAGCAAGGTGCAGGAGCCGTGGCATTTTGACAGGCAACAGATGGTCCAGGAGAGAGATGATGAGCTTCTTTTTTTTTTTGTCAGATTTTATTTTATTTTATTTTTTGATTACCAAAGCAAAGACATTGATAAAGCAAATACAATCTGCAATAATAAATACATCTGCAATAGATGCTAAATAGATGATGAGCTTCTTGAATTAAGACAGTGGCACAAAGATGTAGAAGAGATAAGGAACTGAAAAGTATATAGGAGTAGAATTGTTAGGACTTGGTGATTAACTGGATGTGTGGATGGGATGAAGGAGTGCGAAGTGTCAGGGACAGCCCTGAAGTGTCCAACTTGGATAGCTGCCTAGATGTTACATCGTTAGCCACGGGGGAAGCAGGCTTGAATCCTGTTTTTGATTCAGGAACTATATTAGATATCTTCATTACATGTCTAGCTGATTTAAATCTATGGGTGAACTTTATATTTTTTACAATTTTAAAAATATGCCACAAATTCTTAGTATGATTAAAATGTATGTTTCCATCTTTTAAAAAAGGGAACTATGACAGCAAAAGGAAAATAATCAGATGTTTTAAAATGGCTCCTAATTTTTCTTCGTGTATCATACATCAAATTCTAGCACTTTCTACCATTTAAAATTAATTTTTGCCTATCAACAGGTGGTTAAACACATGCTGTGAAGTGAAAGCCAAAATTAACACAGGATTCTTCTGAGTTCACAGTGTAACTTCAAAAAACCAATGTTTATGCAAAATGTCTAAAATATATTCAAGCAGGAAATTAGTTATGTATATTTCAGTAATAAAATACTAAAGCAGTGTGAATGTTGAGGCAAGAAATGTGTCTACAACCAGCAACTTGATTTTAATAAATAATGTGCTGTTAATCCCAAATTAGTATATGATGTAATAATTAAAAGTGTCAAAACCAAAACCTAAACTCTTCTCAGAAACCAGAAGAAAAACAACAATGGTAATCAGGAAAAAAAGCCCTTTGAAAAGTTATAGGGTGTGGAACTAATTTCCCTATCTAGAGCTGGGGTTAATATAGTTAGCATTTTCTATTTGCACTTCATTTGCAAGATCTTTTAGACACCATCCTGGTTAATAGTGATTATGGTGAAACTGACAAAGGTTATCTGTTCTAAACATGAATGCTTGCTTACATTGATGCATACCATAAACTGTGAAATGTGTAAATTATAAAGTGATCTTTTAACATGAACTCTTACATTTAAAATATAATAAAGTTTATATTAATAGAATAAAATCTCTCATTTCAAACTCCAGGGTAGTTATTAAATAATTTATATATAAATGATAAGAGTAAAAATTCTTTTCTAATAGACTGTTTTGGGCATACCAAAGCTTTAATTCATTATTTAAATGAAGAAAAGAATGGGAAACTTAGCACTTCGGTTTGAGATGGCAATTTATCTAATGAATACGTATCTATGACACAATATTGGGAATATTACTACATAATACTGTAGTAGGCCTGGAAATTACCATAATTTCAGGTCTAGTATGTTTTTAGTGAGTACCCCAAAAAGGGCTTAAGTGCATAGTAAAGCTTCTTTAACTCATTCAGATTAGCAAATAAGCAAATATTGTATGGCCTCTTTCTACTTTGAACTGACCTTGTCTTGGGGGAAGGACTAAAGTTATAAAGTTACTTTATTAAACTATTAGATTGCTTCTAATTTTCTCCTTTTCTAAATGATGTTATACATTCATCTTTTTCTTTTTATATATATAGTTTGTTTTTTTAAATAGTCTTTATTGGAGTATAATTGCTTCACAGTACTGTGTTAGTTTCTGTTGTACAACAAAGTGAATCAGCCATATGCATACATATACCCCCATATCCCCTCCCTCTTGAGCCTCCCTCCCACCCTCCCTATCCCACCTCTCTAGGTTATCGCAAAGCATATGCATTCATCTTTATGTGTATACATTGTTTAGGATAGCTTGCCCAAAGTGGCAGAGCTAGGTGATGTGCAGTTTTCTAGCATTTGATATGCATTACTATTTTGCCTCCTCAATGGCTGTTTCATTTTACCTGCCACTGGGTGTGCTTGAGATGACGGTTTCTTTAGGATTGGATCTTATAATTCAATTGCATTTATTCTAATCCAGGGCTAAAAAATTGTATTATTTGAATTTTTTTTTTTTTTTTTTTTTTTGGCGGTACGCGGGCCTCTCACTGCCGCGGCCCCTCCCGCCGCAACGCACAGGCTCCGGACGCGCAGGCCCAGCGGCCACGGCTCACGGGCCCAGCCGCTCCGCGGCACGCGGTATCCTCCCGGACCGGGGCACGAACCCGTGTTCCCTGCACCGGCAGGCGGACTCCCAACCACTGCGCTACCAGGAAAGCCCTATTTGAATTTTTTTCTTTTTATTATGGTGATGACATTCTTTTTGAAATATTTCTTTACCAATATTATTCACAGTTACTTTTAGATGAAAATATAATCATGGAATTTTCATTATCATAATATCCTTAGAATCAAACTATAGGGTTAGGTAGTCTTTATATTACCTAGACTGATCTAGAGAATATGATTAAAATTTTGGAAGAATTCAACTTAAAATTGTTCTGGAGATTTTTTTTTTTTCAAATTACTTTCATGTATTTACTTTTAAATTTACTGTAATGCATTTACTGTTTGTGCTGCCTACTTTCTAAAGTCATAATTTTAACATTGGTACAGTACATTTATGTCAATGTTATGACTTATCTTAATTTTAGGAATAACCTGAAGATTGAAGGGTTATTAGATGAAAGATCCTGTGAAAAACTACCTAGGAATATAAATATTACTTGTCTTCCAGAAGTTTCCTTCTCCAGAGCAATTGTCTATAAAGGGTTATGTGCCCCCGTGGTACAAAAAAATTAACCATTGCAGTGTGGGAAGCAGATCCTAGAACTTAGAACATTTTGCCTAAGGAGTTTAAAAGAAACACTTTAACATTCCAAATATATATAGACTTACTCTTGCACTTTCATTCAGTCCATGTGTCAAATACACCTAGTGTTTCAGGTACAAGTGAGGAATTCTGAGGGAAAACTGAGGGGTGAGCAGTGACAGGTTCATCTGTCTCCTTTCTGCCGTGACATTTTAGGCATTGCTGGTTAAATAGACTGAGATTACATTATCTTAGATGGTGGAATTCTGGCAATACTTAGTAATAAGTGACCATAAACATCTTTTGTACCACCCAGAGATTTGCGAGTTATAGATGACAGTACTTAAATGAGTTGTCAGACATTGTATCTTTTTCTTTTAACAAAACCCACAAATGATCCCCATTTACTAGCCTTTCATGTGAAGAGAAGTAGGCACAGTACATAATTAGCAGGTTCTTAACCAACAGATACGTTTGACAAAAATAAACACAACCTATCTTTTTCAGGTAAAGGTGACATTTGAATCAGTGAGAAAGTAACTGCATTCAGCAGAGGGAAAGTGCTCTATGGACAGAGCATTTTTTAAATGATTGTTTGGAAATGTTTCCATTACTGTGTCATTTTACCACCAAAATTGATATGTGTATCTTCCTTTTTAAAGTTGAAAAAACAGGAACAAAAAAACAAACTCATTTCTGTGCACACATACAAACTTAAATACAGATTTTTTTGTTTTAATTTTTATTGGCGTATATTTGATTTACAATGTTGTGTTAGTTTCAGGTGTACAGCAAAGTGAATCAGTTATACATATGCATATATATATCCACTCTTTTTTCTTTTTTTAAGATTCTTTTCCAATATAGGCCATTACAGAGTATTGAGTAGAGTTCCCTGTGCTATTCAGCAGGTTCTTACTAGTTATTTATTTTATATATAGTAGTATATATTAAATATAGATCTTTTTTACCTTGTTTAAAAATTTTGGAAATAGTTTTAGTAGATTTTAGACCATATTTTCAAAGTTAAGAAATGTGACACCTTTCAAGACATCTGGGAAGGTGGAAGTTTACTAGAAGAATTTCAAGGAAAACCTTTGCATAATTGGTAGATAGGATTGAAAAATGTATAACATGATTTAGTAAGTGCAGCTGATGATGTACTTCTTCCCTTTAGAACAGTGAATCTTTCTCAGTTGGGGCATCATTAAAACCATGTATGGAAGTAAAGTGACTTAGATCTACTCTTTCAAATGTCTGTATCATGAAATATTTAACCAAGACATTTTTAAAAAGCAAAGCAGATTGAATCATACTGTTTTCTCAAAAACAGCATATTATCTTTACCACATCCTATTTTAGTTTCTATTTTTGCGTTTTACAGTATGCATTTTAGTGCCGTCATACTTGTATTTAATGTATATACATTCACGCGTGTGTGTATGCATACATACATATTTGGGAGTGCAGTGCCCAGATTCCATACTGAGAGGATGTGCCATCAAAAAGTTTGGAGAGGGGCTTCCCTGGTGGCGCAGTGGTTGAGAGTCCGCCTGCCGATGCAGGGGACACGGTTCGTGACCCGGTCCCAGAAGATCCCACATGCCACGGAGCGGCTAGGCCTGTGAGCCATGGCCGCTGAGCCTGCGTGTCTGGAGCCTGTGCTCCGCAACGGGAGAGGCCACAACAGTGAGAGGCCCGCGTACTGCAAAAAAAAAAAAAAAAAAGGTCATAATTAAAGAAGAAACACCGTATTTATCAATTAACTTTGTTCCTGCTTTGAATTTAGGTAATATCAATGACCTAGGATTAGTACAAAAGCAAAATTAGATAAAAAGTATGCCTTTATTTTAAAGAGTGGACCACAATGGGGGGAAATGCTGAAATATCACCAACCTAAAAGTGTGTTTATTGCTGAGCTATTTATGTGAACAGATGAAATGAGTGGTGTGATGCAGGAAATCCGTACAGATAAGGTCAGACAAACTATAAGTTGGGGTGAGGATCAATTCCATAATTTAGGTTAAGAAAGAGTGGTTTTATTCTCTAGGATTAAATATTTTTAACTAGAAGAGAATTATTAAGGTGAGATGACACTTCAGATACAAGGTTTCTTCTCCTAAACTGCATACCTAAAATATACAAACTATCCCGATCCACATGTCATTAAAAACATGTATAGCTTCTCAGCATGGGCTTCCAAAGTAGAAGAGTAATAGCATTGAGTTAAAACCCAGAATGGGCAACAGTTTAATCTAGGATTGTGTTGTCATCCATCCAGAAACCCTGGTTTGGGGTCACTGTCTGCTTTAACGGTACTGTGTGGTTGGGACTTTAACTGAACATTTAACCGAAGAATTAATATAAAACATTAACATATGTTAAACTTTAACATATGTTAAATTAAAAAAAATTTTTTTGAAAGAATAGAGATTCAGGGATAATAAGCTTGCTTTGAAGATGTGTATAAAAATAGTTTGGAACGAAATATTCAAGAAACAGGATTTAGTGACTTCCCTGCTGGTCCAGTGGTTAAGATTCCGTGCTTCCAATGCAGGGGGCACAGGTTCGATTCCTGGTTGGGGAACTAAGATCCCACATGCTGCATGGTGTGGCCAAAAATTAAAAAAAAAAAAAAAGAAACATGACTTACCTGGCATGTATTCAAGAACTTACAGGCCTTCATTAAGACTCACAGACATACAAAATGGAAATTAAACATCATTTGATTGGATTTTTAAATTAAAATGTGGCTTTTTAAAGCCACTGAGGAAATTAGTTTAATACCAAATTGTTTGATTTTATTAGATTATTATTAGAATACTAAAGTGTGCAAACTGGGTTAAGATTCAGATTTCATTCTATGAAAATGGAGATTGCCCCCCAGTTAAATATCATTGGAGAATCAGCCTGAGGATTTTACTCCTTAGGTGTGATAACTGAAAGTCAGAAGTACTTCAATTATTTTTTCCTACTCCTCGTTCTGTTTGAATATTCACTTGGTATAATTGTCCTGTTATTATACTGCCAAAATATATTTATTAGTAAATAATTATTTAAGCCAACTTTGCCATTAGTATCGATACATGGAAGTTTTCAATTATATGATAGATGATGTGCTAGGTACCTTTAAATAAAAATGCTGGGGGGCTTCCCTGGTGGCGTAGTGGTTGAGAGTCCACCTGCCGATGCAGGAGACACGGGTTTGTGCCCCGGTCCGGGGAGAGCCCACATGCTGCGGAACGGCTGGGCCCGTGAGCCATGGCCGCTGAGCCTGCGCGTCCGGATCCTGGGCTCTTCAATGGGAGAAGCCGCAACAGTGAGAGGCCCGCGTACCGCAAAAAAAAAAAAAAAAATGCTGGGGCAGGGACTTCCCTGGGCGTCCAGTGGTTAAGACTCCGTACTTCCACTGCAGGGGGCATGGGTTTGATCCCTGGTCAGGGAACTAAGATCCCACATGCCACGTGGCTTGGCCAAAAAAGAAAGCTGGGGCAGACCAACTCAGTCTTTCCCCCACCCCTTAGCATTACAAATTAATAAATTTTAATTCAGGAAGAACAGGTTACATGGTGAAATTTTTGTTTTAGATAATTTCCATTAGAAATGGTAAGCTATTGAAAATAATACAGGTAGCCTTTAATAAAAAGTAAACTAAGTTTAATATAATGAAAAAGCAGGTGGTTATGAAATACCGTGTGAATGTTTGGCAGAACTTTCTATGTTCCTTACTCACTCAACACAATTTGTAAAGAAATAATCTCTCTACAAGGAGGAGAAGCCTAACAGCAGGGAAAGAGCCCATTAAGTCTTCAGTGCACAGGGAATTTTGTGAATAACTGAGTTGGTTAGCATGGATTTCAGGTATTTTTCAGGACTGATGTCTATGACAAATGATCTAATTAAATTATCTAAACATTAATTTGAAAGATGCTTTTAAATACACTATCATAAACTTCATTGTTCACAAATGGACTTTGTGTGGGGAGCTAATTAAGTCACTTTTCAATTTTTCAATATTTTTTAAAAATCACAGGAAACAGATACAATGAACCAGTGATTATCTCTACTATTGATTACAAGAAAGGCAATAGTTGTACCAAAAATCATTATTTTTTTTAAATTAAGGGATACAGTAAAATTCACCCTCTTTAGGGTACAATTCTGAATTTTGACAATGCATACAGTTATATAACCACCACAACAATGCAGATAAGAAACAGTCCCATTACCTTTGAAAATTCTGTCATACCCTTTTGTAATCAGTCAGTTCTTCCAGCCCCCTGCAACCTGGGATCTATTTTCTGTCCCTGTGTGCTTGCCTTTTCCAGAATGTCATATGGAATCGTATATATGTAGCCTTTTACATTGGCTTCCTTCTAATGCCCATGCAAGTGTCCTTAGTTCATTTCTTGAGTGTTATGCCATTGTATGGAGTTACCACAGTTTGATTATCCATTCAGTGATTGAAGGTCATTTGGGTATTTTCTAGCTTTTGATAACTATGAATAAAGCTTCTGTAAACATGCATGTACAGCTTTTTGTGTGAATGTAAGTATTAACTTCATTTGGGTAAGTACTTAGGAGTGTCATTCCTGGGTCATATGGAAATGCTTGTTTAACTTTATAAGAAAGTGCCATGGCTCCTATTGGGTAGCTTTAATTTAGTCACAAGTTTGTGGTAGATTCCAAATATAATTTCAGATTATCCACAGTGAACAATGAGAGTCAATGATATTTTATTTCTCACTTTACTTATCACTTCCTAGCTGCAAATCATATTTTGGTTTTCACTATATAGATTCAAATGTGGATTCCATTATATCTTAATATATTGTGCAAAAGAGAATTGAATTTCTTAAAGGTTATCATTTTACTTGTGTTACTGGCCAAGATTTTTAACATCTTAAACTAGTTTTCTCTTGTACAAAATGGTAATTATTATTCCTTATCTTACCTGTATTATTTATTCCTTTTGTAGGAAAGTGTTCTCTTCTGTAATATAGTGATAAATTATTACCTCACAGTGAAGATTTAAAGAAATGCTGCATGGAAAGTGCTTACCAGAGCACCGGGCACAAAGTAAATGTTAGCTATAAAAAAAAAAGAGGGTGGGGGGGTGTCCCTTGGTGTGGGAGCTCTTCTTGCCCTGCCCTAGACGGTGCCCCTGGGGCATCCAGGTCATCCCTCAGGTGCCTGAGGCTGAGCAGTGGCGTCATTTCCTGTTCCCAGCGAGCCCCTCAGATCCCCACTGTGGTGGTACGTCCAGTGAGCAGCTTTCTTAGGGGTCAAGATGCCATGTGGCTGACAGGGTCTTGGTGCTCCAGCTGAGTGTCAGGCCTGAGGCTCAGGTGGGAGAGCCAAGTTCAGGACACTGGACCACCAGAGACCTCCTGGCCCCACGTAATATCAATTGGTGAGAGCTTTCGCAGAGATCTCCATCTCAATGCTAAGACCCAGCGCCACTCAATGACCAGCAAGCTCCAGTGCTGGACACCCCATGCCAAACAACTAGCAAGACAGGAACACAGCCCCACCCATTAGCAGAGAGGCTGCCTAAAATCATACTAAGTTCCAGGTACCCCAAAACACACCACAGGATGCGATCCTGCCCACCAGAAAGACAAAATCCAGCCTTATCCACCAGAACACAGGTACCAGTCGCCTTCCCCAGGAAGCCTACACAACCCAGTGAACCAACCTTATCTGCTGGGGGCAGACACCAAAAGCAACGGGAACTATGAACCTGCAGCCTGTGAAAAGAGGACCCCAAACACAGTAAGTTAAGCAAAATGAGAAGACAGAGAAATATGCAGCAGATGAACAAGGTTAAAAACTCACCAGACCAAACAAATGAAAAGGAAATAGTCTGCCTGAAAAAGAACTCAGAATAATGATAGTAAAGATGATCCAAAATCTTGGAAATAGAATGGAGGAAATACAAGAAACATTTAACAAGGACCTAGGAGAACTAAAGAGCAAACAAACAATGATGAACAACACAACAAATGAAATTAAAAACTCTCTAGAAAGAATCAATAGCAGAATAACTGAGGCAGAAGAACAGATAAGTGACCTGGAAGATAAAATAGTGCAAATAACTACTTCAGAGCAGAATAAAGAAAAAAGAATAAAAAGAATTGAGGACAGTCTCAGAGACCTCTGGGACAACATTAAATGCACCAACGTTCGAATTATAGGGGTCCCAGAAGAAGAAGAGAAAAAGAAAGGGACTGAGAAAATATTTGAAGGCATTATAGTTGAAAACTTCGGGAAAGGAAATAGTCAATCAAGTGCAGTAAGCACAGAGAGTCCCAACAGGATCAATCCAAGGAGAAACACGCGAAGACACATATTAATCAAACTATCAAAAATTAAAAACAAAACATATTAAAAGCAGCAAGGGAAAAGCAACAAATAACATACAAGGGAATCCCCATAAGGTTAACAGCTGATCTTTCAGCAGAAACTCTGCAAGCCACATGGGAGTGGCAGGACATATTTAAAGTAATGAAAGGGAAAAACCTACAACCAAGATTACCCAGCAAGGATCTCATTCAGATTCAACGGAGAAATTAAAACATTTACAGACAAGCAAAAGCTAAGAGAATTCAGCACCACCAAACCAGCTTTACAACAAATGCTAAAGGAACTTCTCTAGACAGGAAACACAAGAGAAGGAAAAGACCTACAATCACAAACCCAAAACAATTAAGAAAATGGTAATAGGAACATACATATTGATAATTACCTTAAATGTAAATGGATTAACTGCTCCAACCGAAAGACATACACTGGCTAAATGGATACAAAAACAAGACCTATATATACGCTTTCTACTAGAGACCCACTTCAGGCCTAGGGACACATATAGACTGAAAGTGAGGGAATGGAAAAACATATTCCATGCAAATGGAAATCAAAAGAAAGCTGGAGTAGCAATTCTCATATCAGACAAAATAGTAAAATAAAGACTATTACAAGAGACAAAGGACACTACGTAATGATCAAGGGATCAATCCAAGAAGAAGATATGACAATTGTAAATATTTATGCATCCAACATGGGAGCACCTCAGTACATAAGGCAAAAGGCTAATAGCCATAAAAGAGGAAATCGACAGTAACACAATAATAGTAGGGGATTTAACACCCCAATTTCACCGATGCATAGATCATCCAAAATGAAAATAATTAAGGAAACACAAGCTTTAAATGATACATTAAACAAGATGAACTTAATTGATGTTTATAGGACATTCCATCCAAAAGCAACAAAATACACTTTCCTCTCAAATGCTCATGCAACATTCTCCACGATAGATCATATCTTGGGTCATAAATGAAGCCTTGGTAAAGTTAAGAAAATTGAAAATTGTATCAAGTATCTTTTCCGACCACAGTGCTATGAGACTAGATATCAATTACAGGAAGAAAACTGTGAAAAATTCAAACACATGGTGGCTAAATACTATGCTACTAAGTAACCAAGAGATCACTGAAGAAATAAAAGAGGAAATCAAAAAATACCTAGAGGGCTTCCCTGGTGGTGCTGTGGTTGAGAGTCCGCCTGCCAATGTAGGGGACACGGGTTCGTGCCCCGGTCCGGGAAGATCCCACATGCCGCGGAGCGGCTGGGCCCATGAGCCGTGGCCGCTGAGCTTGTGCGTCCGGAGCCTGTGCTCCGCAACGGGAGAGGCCACAACAGTGAAAGGCCCGCATACTGCAAAAAAAAAAAAAAAAAAATACAACCTGGAAACAAATAACAATGAAAACACGATGGCCAAAAACCCATGGAATGCAGCAAAAGCAGTTCTAAGACGGAAGTTTATAGCAATACAAGTCTACCTCAAGAAACAAGAATCTCAGATAACCTAACCTCACACCTAAAGCAATTAGGGAAAGAAGAACGAAAAACTCCCAAAGTTAGCAGAAGGAAAGAAATCATAAATATCAGATCAGAAATAAATAAAGGAAATGATAGCAAAGATCAATAAAACTAAAAGCTGGTTCTTTGAGAAGATAAACAAAAATGATAAAACATTAGCCAGACTCATCAAAAAAAAAAGAGAGAAGACTCAAATCAACAGAATTAGAAATGAAAAAGGAGAAGTAACAACTGACACTGCAGAAATACAAAGGATCATGAGAGATTACTAAAAGCAACTATGTGACAATAAAATGGACAACCTGGAAGAAATGGACAAATTCTTAGAAAAGCACAACCTTCCAAGACTGAACCAGGAAGAAATAGAAAATATAAACAGACCAATCACAACCACTGAAATTGAAACTGTGATTAAAAATCTTCCAACAGACAAAACCCAGGACCAGATGGCTTCACAGGCTAATTCTATCAAACTTTTAGAGAAGAGCTAACACGTAGCCTTCTCACACTCTTCCAAAATATACCAGAGGGAGGAACACTCCCAAACTCATTCTACGAGGCCACCATCACCCTGATATCAAAACCAAAGATGTTACAAAAAAAGAAAACTACAGGCCCATATCACTGATGAAAGTATGCAAAAATCCTCAACAAAATACTAGCAAACAGAATCCAACAGCACATTAAAAGGATCATGTGGGGTTTATCCCAGGAATGCAAGGATTCTTCAATATACACAGACCAATTGATGTGATACACTACATTAAACAAATTGAAGGATAAAAATCATATAATCTCATAAATGCAGAAAAAGCTTTTTACACTCATTTATGATAAAAACCCTCTAAAAAGTAGGCATAGAGGGAACTTACCTCAACATAATAAAGGCCATGTATGACAAACCCACAGCCAACATCATTCTCAATGGTGAAAAAATGAAACCATTTCCACTAAGATCAGGAACAAGACAAAGTTGCCCACTGTCACCACTGTTATTTAACATAGTTTTGGAAGTTTTAGCCATAGCAGTCAGAGAAGAAAAAGAAATAAAAGGAATCCAAATCAGAAAAGAAGAAAAACTCACTGTTTGCAGATGACGTGATACACTATATAGAGAGAGAATCCTAAAAATGCTACCAGAAAACTACTGGAACTAATCAATGAATTTGGTAAAGTAGCAGGATGCAAAATTAATGCACAGAAATCTCTTGCATTCCTATACACTAATGATGAAAATCTGAAAGAGAAATTAAGGAAACACTCCCATTTACCATTGCAACAAAAAGAATAAAATGCCTAGGAATAAATCTACCTAAGGAGCCAAAAGACCTGTATGCAGAAAACTATAAGACATTGATGAAAGAAATTAAAGATGATACAAACAGATGGAGAGATATACCATGATCTTCGATTGGAATGATAAACATTGTGAAAATGACTATACTACCCAAAGCAATCTACAGATTCAATGCAATCCCTGTCAAACTGCCAATGTCATTTTTCACAGAACCAGAACAAAAAATTTCACAATTTGTATGGAAACATAAAAGACCCCAAATAGCCAAAGCAATCTTGAGAAAGAGAAACAGAGCTGGAGGAATCAGGCTCCCTGACTTCAGACTATACTACAAAGCTACAGTAATCAAGACAGTTTGGTACTGGCATCAAAACAAATGTGGATCAGTGGAACAGGGTAGAAACCCGAGAGATAAACCCACACTCATATGGTCACCTTATCTTTGATAAAGAAGGCAAGAATATACAGTGGAGAAGACACAGCCTCTTCAATAAGTAGTGCTGGGAAGACTGGACAGCTACATGTAAAAGCATGAAACTAGAACACTCCCTAACACTGTATACAAAAGTAAACTCAAAATGGATTAAAGACCTAAATGTAAGGCCAGACACGATAAAACTCTGAGAGGAAAACATAGGCAAAACACTATGACATGAATCACAGCAGGATCCTTTTTGACCCACCTCCTAGAGAAATGGAAATAAAAACAAAAATAAAATGGCTCCTAATGAAACTTCAAAGCTTTTGCACAGCAAAGGCAACCATAAACAAGGTGAAAAGACAACCCTCAGAATGGCTGAAAATATTTGCAAATGAAGCAACTGACAAAGGATTAATCTCCAAAATATACAAGCAGCTCATGCAGCTCAATATCAAAAGAATGAAAAACCCGGTCCAAAAATGGACAGAAGACCTAAATAGACATTTCTCCAAAGAAGATGTACAGATTGCCAACAAACACATGAAAGGCTGTTCAACATCACTAATCGTTAGAGAAATGAAAATCAAAACTACAATGAGGTATGACATCACACCGGTCAGAATGGCTGTCATCAAAAAATCTACAAACAATAAATGCTGGAGAGGGTGTGGAGAAAAGGGAACCCTCTTGGACTGTTGGTGGGAATGTAAATTGATACAGTCACTATGGAGACTGTGGAGTATGAAGGCTCCTTAAAATACTAAAAATAGAACTACCATATGACACAGTAATCCCACTACTGGGCATATACCCTGAGAAAAGCATCATTCAAAAAGAGACATGTACCACAGTGTTCATTGCAGCACTATTTACAATAGCCAGGACATGGAAGCAACCTAAGTGTTCATTGACAGATGAATGGGTAAAGAAGATGTGGCACATGTATACAATGGAATATTACTCAGCCATAAAAAGAAACAAAATTGAGTTATTTGTATTGAGGTGGATGGACCTAGAATTTGTCATACAGAGTGAAGTAAGTCAGAAAGAGAGAAACAAATACTGTATGCTAACGCATATATATGGAATCTTAAAAAAAAATGGTTCTGAAAAACCTAGGGGCAGGACAGGAATAAAGACGCAGATGTAGGGAATGGACTTGAGGACACGGGGAGGGGGAAGGGTAAGCTGGGATGAAGTGAGAGAGTGGCATGGACATATATACACTACCAAATGTAAAATAGGTAGCTAGTGGGAAGCAGCCATATAGCACAGGGAGATCAGCTGAGTTCTTTGTGACCACCTAGAGGGGTGGGATAGGGAGGGTGGGAGGGAGATGCCAGAGGTGGGGGATATGGGGATATATGTTTTCGTATAGCTGATTCACTTTGTTATACAGCAGCAACTAAGACAACAATATTAAGCAATTATACTCTAATAAACATGTTAAGAAAAAAAGGTATTTCTTTGGAAACCTAACCTGAGATTATAATTTAAACATTGCTATCAAAATTCAGGAAGCAGAGAATTGGTGCCTTTTTATGACAGGGAAACATTCTACTTTTTATGGTACTGAAACTTGCCCAGGCTAAGTGGTCTTTGGAATCAAATTTTAATAGTTTTCCTGTCACAGTGAATTTTAAACACTGGTGGAGTTCCTGACAGACATAAAGGACAATTCAGGTTTCTTATCTTTCTTTGACTCCTTTTCTACATTTTCTAATTGTCTATACTTTTTAGATTAAAACCTATTCATGCCTAGTATGCAAATTTATTTTATTAAGAATTAAGTTGATAAGTCCATTTCCTGATATGCAGTTGGATGTTACTGTGTCTTATCTGAATGTATAATACATAGTCCCCAATACCGTATCTTGAGTGTTGGCCCCTGCCCTGACATTAAGCAATTCCTAAGCAGGTGCAATTGAGCTAGAGCTTTAGGCCACCAGTGAGTGTGAAGTCTCTGCCCCAGTGGTTCTCCTTGTATGGTCCCTGAAGTGCAGTCCCAGACCAGCAGTGTCAGCGTCACCTGGGAGCTTGTTAGAAGTGCAGATTCTGGGGTTGTACCACAGATTGGTTGAATTCAACTCCTGGGATGGGACCAGGCAGTGTGTGTTTTAAAATGCCATCCTGATGATCTGGTATGTGAGAACCACTGCGTCTGGACACACTAAGGAGGGGTTTGGAGAGGCTACTTTCAACTGTGAGCGTGATGTCTATAGCCCATTACTTCATTGTGATTGTAAACAATGCTCTGAAATAACATAAAATTTGACTTCCTTAGGAAATTTATGAGTAGTATTTATTCACTCTGCACTAAGATCAATGACCTATGGTAAAATGGAAAGTATTAAGTGGCACAAAAAGCATTTGAAATAATTTAAAATGACGTTTTAACATCTTAAGCCTGTGAATCCTGAATCTGTAACCTCTTTGGTCTAGAGCATGGACCCAGTTCAAGTGGAAACAAACTGTTTTCATGTTGGCTTTTTTAGAGCATTACTAATCGTTAAGGAATTATTCAATTTATAAACTGTCCTATTCCCAAATGTATTTCTAGTGCATTTGTTGCTTGCATGGGCCTCCGTTGTTGTTTATTTTCTCTCCATCCTCATAAAGTTGGTCTCATGAAAAGCACTGCAGCAGCCCTCCTCTGGGGAGGTGTGGCATACTATGCATGAGGTTGTCTTTGAGCAGTTAAGGTCTAAGGAGGTCCTGAAGTAAGCAGTGCACCATCAGAGCTCCGGGCTAACCTGTGGGTCTCCAAGCTGTGAGAGGCTTTAGAGCCAGTAGTGAGATTTTATCACATGAACTAAAGAGTAAAGCCAAATATTTTCTTATCAAACCAAAGCAAACTAATTATATCAGTATGTGTGAAATCATGTCCACTGATCAAGGTAAGTAGTTTCATTTTCTGGTTTATCTTTCTCGTTTTTGTTTTGTTTTTTTCACCCGGTTTCTGTGGGTCAATTTATAACAGCATGCTGAGGGACATGAAAGTTGCAGAGTTTGGTTTTAAGTTAAGAATAAGGCTCACATTATTTTTCAACTTTAATGTTAAAATATGTACTGTATTCATAGTTTCTGCTTCTTCCAGGAGGCTGTTTCTGGGTTTAGCGAAATACAAATTTAATAGTTCTGTTTCTCTGACTCATTCTTACTAACATTAGAAGTTTGAAAAGTTAGTCACTGACGGGAGAATACAGACAAAGAAAGCAAAAGTTTTTTCTTCCATTTCTCGTGTGAACAAAGCTAAGAAATGTTTACCACTAATCCTTTTCTAGTACTACTGCATGGAATACTGTTCTGTTCAAGCAAACACACACACACATCCCCACCATCCCAGTCTTCTTGTTTCAGCAAAGTTCAGAAGAGTGAATATTACTTGTTTTTCAATATAAGATAACATCGTAGAGACAGGCATGGATTTTTTGTTGTTGTTGTTAGTGGTATTAAGACACCGTTTTTTTCCTACAATATTCTAGAGAGTATATTAATGAGAAGTTGATTCTTTCAAAGAGGCATGAAATACTGTGTGGTAGAAATGTAATCATGTGACAGGAAATTTCTGCTAAAAATATTTTTTAAAACTGAAATGGGTTCATTTTGTGATGCTATTTTCCCATTGTTTGTGCATGGATATTAACCTTCCTGAGGAATGTCTACCCCGCTGTCTACACTGTTAATTAAATAAAATGAACTGAAACTTAGAACAGGCAAGTCTTCATAGTTACCAAGATTCTCTTCCTTGTGGTGTCACTGTTTCCTTCTTTTTGCCTGGGGGGCAGCGGACCGGGCGGACGGGAGTTGCACTGAGCTTGGAAGCCCAGGGGCGGGGCCAGTCACAGTACTGCAGCTGGGAAGCTGAGGCTCCCTCCCCCAGCTAGAAGGCCTTGACTGGCTCTGTTCCCAGGTTCCAGTAGTTGCTAGAGATTGAGTAGCCCAGCCCATGTCTGCCTTGACTCCCTCCATTATCCAGGAAGAAGCCTCAGTTCCTTCGCAGGGGTTCTAAGTTCAAGGTTTGTGTGATCTCCCCAAGGTTTGTGTGTTGTGTGGGTTTTTTCGGTACGCGGGCCTCACTGCTGTGGCCTCTCCAGTTGCGGAGCACAGGCTCCGGACGCGCAGGCCCAGCAGCCATGGCCCACGGGCACAGCTGGCCCACGGGCACAGCTGCCCCGCGGCACACGGGATCCTCCCGGACCAGGGCACGAACCCGTGTCCCCTGCATCGGCAGGCGGACCCCCAACCACCGCGCCACCAGGGAAGCCCTTAAATATGAAACTTATTTAAAAAGCTGCAAAAGGGATGAATTCACTCTCCGTTAGTGAGTTCTCTCTTTACCTAGAACAATTCTGTCCCTTCTCATTCCACCTTTAAATAATTAGGGATGATTGGAGAGAAGTAGTATTCCTTCCTGAAAGGCAGCCTCAATTGGAGAGAGAAGTGCTACTCGAATTTTCTGCTCTAATGGACAACTCCCTATAGTGAGTGGCCACTACAATAATGTAGGCTTTAGAAGTTCCTTTTACGGTTTTTAAACTGAAAAGACAGTAATGTAGCACTTCCTGCCCACACTACTGGGTTATTTTATTGCTATGAAGTTGTCCAAGAAAATTTGTAAATATGTGCATTTAGTGTACATGTTATTTGTAAACATTTTATCTTTTTTTATGACTTGAAGAAACTTTCCTTTTTAAAACTTATGCTTGTAGACAAAAGCACATAAAAATTGAAGAGAAAAATGGAATGTGAGGAATGACTCAGTGGGAAGTATTCTTAAGTCTTTGCAGGGATGATAACATGGTCTTCAGTTGATATTCATCCAAAGTATAGGTAAATTAAATTTTAATTCAAGATTAAGATTTAAACTTGAACAGTTTTCCTTAGACACTGGAATATACCATTCATTCAAAAAATAAAAAGGCCTTTTCCTAGGTGGTTATAGGCTTATCCATCCCTACCACCTTTCTGATCTACCCTCTGGTAGTCATCTTTACTCTCTGTGCTATTTCTTATATATAAAATAGGAAGCTAATTTTTATTGGTCTGAAATACATTTGTAAGGTCTTCACCCTCATTTAAATATGTTCTCAAACTTATTTCCTCCGACAATCCCTGTTAAGCCGTGTTTAGATCAGATCCTTCTAAGGGTTTTTCCTCTGCTAATTGACCCAGGGTCTGTAGTTGGTCGGTCATGTATTGAAGCAGACCAAAGGAAAGCGCCTCTGAGAAGAAAAATAATGTTAGTCATGGAAGCTGGTCATTCTACATGATGGTTATATTAAAACTTGGCCTGGAGAAAACCTCTCTTTCTCCTCTTAAAAAAACCACTAAGCCATTGTAGCCTGGTCGTCTCCATGCCATAATATAGCAACAGTTATTTCTTATGCTCCGACCAAAAATCTTAGTTTTCCTGAATCTTTTTTCTCTTACCAGTCTGCCAATCCAATCTGTCAATCAGTCCTGCTTCGAAAGATATCAAACTAAGCATGTCTTAATGCCTCCATTGCTACTACCCTGGTTCAGTTCACACTCAACTTTTCCTTGGATTATTCCAGTACCTTCCTATCCACCTTTGGCCTCTTGAGGTCTGTTCTCCACCCAGCAGCCTGAGTGCTCCTTTAAAAATGGAAAACAGAGGGCTTCCCTGGTGGCGCAGTGGTTGGGAGTCCGCCTGCTGATGCGGGGGATGCGGGTTTGTGTCCCGGTCCGGGAGGATCCCATGTGCCGCGGAGCGGCTGGGCCCATGAGCCGTGGCCCCTGAGCCTGTGCGTCTGGAGCCTGTGCTCCGCGGCTGGAGAGGCCGCAATGGTGGGAGGCCCGTGTACCGCAAAAAAAAAAAAAGAAAACAGATATTGTCTCTCCTCTGTTCGGAACCTTTCAGTGGATTCCCATCTCTCTCAGAGGAAAAGCCTGTGTCCTCTCAGTGACGTGCAAGGCCCTGCCTGTCCTGATGCCAGCCTCTACCCTGTTAATTCTCTGACCTCAATGTGTTCCCTGCTCATTCTGATCTGTCCATGAAGTCTGAGAGGCCAAGTTGATCCCAATTATAAAGAACTGAGACAAAGTTTTGGGGGTGGGCTGGGCATGGGTAATGAAGATGCAGCCTGTGGAGGGCTCCATAATTGGTTTTGTATTACGGGGTTGTGTTGAGAGAGGAAGTAGATGGGAGACGTTTCTGAGTGGGAGACCAAGAAATTTGGGGAATGGTTTGCATGGAGAAAATTGTGGCAAGATGAAGAGAAAATATTTAAGATATTTTGTTCTGGTCTAAGGGTATACTCCCTCCCTTTTTTGTTTTTCTTTTTTTTCCCCTCCTGTGTTTAAAACATTTAATTCTTTGAAACTCTCCTGTTATGAGGATGATAGGAAAAGAAAGGAAACAGAATAAAATGTAACAATCTAGAAATGTTTCCTCTTTAACAGTTCTTGTAAAACTTGATTTGAAAGGGTAGGAAACCAGTAAAAGCAGTGACTGCATGACAAGTGTCATAGTATAGGTACAAAATGCGTGTTTGGAGAACAGAAAAAGAGGAGCAACTGACTGTTTATTTGACTCAAGGAAACTTCCTCAAAAAGGTGACATTGGAACTAGATTAATGTGTTTAAAGATACCTTACTGAGCTAAGGGAACCAACATATGCAAAACCATACAGGCATGAAAAGAGTATAATGTGTTACAGGAACCGCAAAGATCAGAATGTGGCTAGAGCGTTAGGGGTGCATGGCTGTGAGAAGATAGATATGAAGCATTTACAGGCTTATGTCTGATGGTGAAGGGTCCTGTATGGAAATTAGAGTTTTTCCTACGGATCTTGCAGTCCCATTAAAGGATTTTAAGCAAGGGAGTAATAAGATTGGTTTCATCATTCAGTGAATAAAACAAACTTTTTCTTTGTAGGATCAGTCATGTTAGACATAACTAAACATGAGTTATGTAATGCAGTTTTAAAACTCAGAATTAGAAAAATGGTTATATTTGATAAATTGGATTATTTTTCTTCCTAATTTCCTTCCTTTGTCAGCCAAAAAATATATATAGGAAATAAACGATAAGCTAGATCAGTATTTGCTTTTTAAGTTTTGCATGACTTGAAACAATCCCCTACACTGTTAGAAGCTAAACACAAATGCTATTGTGCTCCTGGTCTAGAAATGTAGCCAGGGGAAAAATATGAGGCCTGCTGGTCTGATTACACAGCAACGAGTAAGGAAAGCAAATATCCATGTAAGCTGTTAAATATTAAATTTTAGTAAAATGAGATTTATATTAATGTTTGTCTTAAAAGAATATCAAAATAAAAAGGAGAGTTGGGATAGATTAGAGATTGTCACCAAGCCCTTTTTCTAAAACCACCTACCTTGTCAGATTTTTTAAAAACTACCAGTAATCAAGGTCTGCATCTACCTGTGAACTGTGCCTAAGCAATGATACTAGAGCAGTAAAAATTTCTCTAATTTATGAGGAACTTAAGTAACTTTCTCATGGTCACAAAGTAATAATCATGTCAAAATTTTGACCTTTCAACCTCTAGTTTTCCTAATCCACCCTGTTTTCTCCTGGTGGGGGTGGGGAGGGGGGGCATGCACTTCCCAGATAAACATAGCCTTTCTTCCCAGGCCTGGCTGATCTGGGCCTTGGACTACAGTGATAGGATTGGTGCATTTGAAATAGCAGTTCAGGTTGAAGGACTGGCTGGCCCTAAAGAGATTTTCCTACTCGGTAGAGTTCATTTTATCCATTACTACCATGAAGCCAAATTAGGTTTGAAAAATGAATGAACTGTGTCAATAACTGCAAAACAAAGTGGGCTGAGAAGCAGAACTCAGCCAGTAATTTTAAACAGGCAACGTGAAGTAGGCAGGAGCTCATAGAACTTAAGTTTATAGAGAGCGTTAAGCTAGAATGTTTTGGCCATTGGGAACCAGGTTTAGAGAAATCAAGTTCAGAGAAATAAACCAGAAAAGCAGATACAAAATTAATGAAAATCGAGCTAGGTCAGGAAGGATTTGCTTATGAAAAGGGTGTATTTTTCCCTTTGTGAAGAGAAATAGTAGTCCATTCTTGGTTGCTGTGATTGACATTATGAAAAACAATTCTATGTGGTTTTAACAACATCCTTGTCAAACCTTATGAAACATCTTGGCCAGTTTGATTTTCTTCTTCTCTCTGGACCTGCAGATAAATTTACCGTGAATAAATGGAAAATAGTTTGGCAGTGGGTAAAAGGAAGAGGAAAAGCCAAGATTCTGGTTAATTTATAAACCAGACATCTTGAATAAATGAGTTGGCTATAGCTGTTAGGAGAAAAACTAACTTTTGCCCTTCAAGTTCATTTCTTACATCTGTTTTTATTTCTTTCAGAGTTTATAAAGGCAATAAAATTTTTAATTTTATTGTTTTCAGAAGTCTCTTCTTTCAAAGCAAAGCTTGCCATACTCTCCATCGGCCAGAAATAATCTCTCTTTTGAATTCTCAAGGTTCCTAATTAGTAGCTTTTCATATGAACCAGGGGATGTCTATTTTTTTTTCAGTAGTAGATTCTAAAATCAGATAACTTTATCAACCAGATGTTGGAAATCTATTTTATATGGCTTCTACTGAAAATACTAATTTGATCCAAGCCTGTTACCAGGATACCAGGAATGGTGGTTCTCAATCTCAACTGCACATTGGAATCCCCTGGGAAGCTTTAAAACACACTGATACCTGGGTCCCACTCCCTAGAGATAGTGATTTCATTGGCTTGGGTTTCAGCCCAGGTATTTATAGTTTTCTTTTTTAAAGCTCCACAGGTGATTCATGGTTGAGCAGCACTGACCAAGGAGCATGACCTGTTGGCTTATTTGTTCACATGCAATAGGTAGCTGGGGAAGATAGTTCTTGTGAAAAATATTTGGAAGACAAAAGAATCACTAGCATGCTAGGCATGTGGGATTTAGACCAATAACAAACTAAAGATTATACCCTATAACATTGTTAATTTACCAAATACATCCCAGAGTCATCTGTAACTGCAGCTGTGCTAGATCAATTGTGCTATGATGCTGCCAGTGAGTTCCCTGAAACCTAGAGGGTTTTCCTTGCCCAAGGTCACATTGCTAGCTGGGGACAGAACCAAGATTGATTCTGGAAAATTAAAGTACAAATGTATTATAACATAGTGCTATAATAATAGTGTGATAACATTGTATCATTTATAGTACTAATCCATGGTTTGTTGCCTTGATTATTTAGGTCAGGGTCTGCAAACCTTTTCTGTAAAGGGCCAGATGATAAATATTTTAGGCTTTGTGGGCCATATGATTTCTGTTGTAACTACTTAACTGCCAACCTAGCGAAAAACATCATATGCAGTATGTACAAGAACGAATGTGGCTGTATTCCAATAAAACTTCATTAACAAAAATAAGTGGTGGACCAGATTTGGCCTGTGAACTGTGGATTGTAGATCTCTGAGGGACTCACAGGCTGTAGTTTGCAGTTCCCTGATTGAAGGGCATTCTAATCTTCCTACTTGAAAGCAGGTTGAAGATCTTACTGATCCTATACAGTGCCTGGCACTGATTCTGTTAACTGATTCTTGCAAGGTGCTAAATATTTTTCTTCATTTCCTTCATTTTAATTGAAGTATAGTTGAAGTACAATATTATGTAAGTTATAGGTGTACAATATAGTGATTTGCAGTTTTTAAAGATTATACTCCATTTATAGTTATAAGATATTGGCTATATTCCCCATATTGTACAGTTTAGCAAGGTGCTAAATAAATGCTTACTGAATTAATGCATACATGCAACTTTTAACTTTTTTACTTTTATCTCCAGCCTACTCTTATAACCAGTCTTCGGGTAGGAGAAAAGTTGGCACATATTCCAGCTATGAAGAAGAAACGCACTTTAGTTCTTTGAGGTCTGTGGCAGGTTGTAATTGCTGGGTTTAGTAGAATTTTTGAAAGGAATAGAGACCTGATTCCCTGAGGACATTTATTATTATCCTAATTTCTTAGAGTAGATTCTAAGACTTTATTTAAAAACTCAAAATATTTCTTAAACTTGGTTTTGTGACAACTAGCGGGTCATTAACAATTTAAAGAGTATGTTTAGTTTCTCAAAACAATTTCAATTCATTTGGATTTAAGATCACTACAGTGTATCTGGTGAGCGGAGTCTTTGGCCAAGCAGAGCAAATACTGATGAGTCCTCACAGCCCCAGAAATACTGGAAATACAGCCCCAGATCATGAGCTCATTTCCAGTGCAAAATACAAACAAGCCTGACAACAGGGCCATCAGTTGTAGTGGAAAGAGCACTGACCTTGGAATCAAAAACCTGGTGTGACTCTTGGATTTACCACTATTTACCAACCTTACTTTCTTCAACTATAATATGCAGATATCTGTCCTACATACCTTTTATGGATGCTGAAGGTGAAATATGGTATGACATGTGAAAGTGCCTCATGGGGTCTTTCTGACCTCTCCTTGAAGAGGTCCGGGTCAGGTCTAGCAGAAGCGACAGCCGTGTAGCCAAGAGCTAAGTAGGACTAGACTAGCATGGAGTGAACCTAAGGGACTATGCCCGTTGGTTTCCAGAGGGAACGTCTAAGAGTCTGTAATGGAGAGACTCATCCTAGAGCAAAGAGATCAGAAATTGGAAGAACTGAAGAGCAAGTGAGGAGGAAGTTCAAAGCTGGAGGAGGCAAGGAAGTCTGGGACGCTGTTTAGTGACTCCAGATAAGATTCCCATTCTTATCTCATACTTCTTTTTTAATCTCGTATGATTTTTTTTTTAATGTCTTGGATATTTGGAAGCTCCTGGCTGCATAGTGTTTGCTGAAATAAAGGCACAGAGTCATGGCAGATAGCTATACTATAACAGAGATGTAATCACTTTGTTACCTGCTGAGTGAAAGCCAAAGGATTATGAGCTAGGGTCCCAGCCCCGAAGGTACTTACAAACTATATGTAGTTATGACATCTAACACCAGCCTAGTCACTTAACACCACCTCAGTTGACTCATCTTTATAGTGGACATTAAAATGCCTACCTTACTTTATCCTATCATAGGATTCTTGAGAGGAACAAATGAAATAATGTATATAAAGTACTTCACGTACCTCATACTTGGCTCAGAATAGACAATATTGTTCGGTTTTATTACTACCATTATTACTACTAGTAGTAAGAACAGTACTAGCATTTGCAAGCATACTGGTTGTATATTGTGTATGTTTTAAAGCACTATGAAATCCCAAGTTATGATGGTTAATTTTTTTGTGACATTCAGGATAGATATTTGTGTGTGTGTGTTACTGAAGGACATCTTAGCATCAGTGCATCCCTGTCTGAAGCTATGCATTGCACTGCATTTATATAAACTCCTCTTGATGTCTAGAAAACAAATCAGTTAAGAAAAGGCTATTTTGAAAAATTGTTTTTTTCAGGGAGCACAGTCTGTCCTAATACCCTGTTGTATGTGGGTTATAAGTCTTTAGGAAGAAGTCAAGCTTCTTATAAAATGTTTTGCCTGATCTTGGGGTTTAAACACACAGGGAAGTCACAGAACAAAGGGAACAGTTGTATCTGCTTGCCACTCTCCCAATTAAAGGCCAGTGATGTCCTTTTTTTTTTTTTTTTTTTAAATAAATTTGTTTATTTATTTATTTATTACTGAGTTGGGTCTTTGTTGCTGCCTGTGGGCTTTCTCTAGTTGCAGCGAGTGGGGGCTACTCTTTGTTGCAGCGCACGGACCTTTCATTGCAGTGGCCTCTCCTGTTGCGGAGCACAGGCTCTAGGCACGCAGGCTTCAGTATTGCAGTACGTGGGCTCAAGAGTTGTGGAGCGTGGTCTCCAGAGTGTAGGCTCAGTAGCTGTGGCACACGGGCCTAGCTGCTCCGCAGCATGTGTGATCCTCCTGGACCAGGGCTTGAACCCGTGTCCCCTGCACTGGTAGGCGGACTCCCAACCCCTGAGCACCAGGGAAGCCCCAGTGATGTACTTTTATATTCAGAGGTCTTATGATACTTGTCTCAATGAAATGAAACTGCCTGCATTATTCTACATATTACTGTTCTCTGCATTGTTAATTATTATAATACTTTACATCCTGTTTTATAACCACTTTAAGAAAAGAAAAAGTCCCTTTGGAGATTTTTTTGTGTTTACTAAATTACATGTGTTTGTCTGCTAGGCTGTGGGATTATGCGTGTGAGAGGAAGAGGGAGGTGGAGAGAATGGAGAGGAAGTATAGACTGGCAGGATTACAGAATGTAATTTCATCTGATTTTTTAAGCTGAGCGCTGCTCCAGTTTTAGACTCCATGTGCAGGCCTCAAGCATCCTGGGTCTGCCCCTAATGCTGCTTTTGTGGTCAGCACATTATGGGATTGGGCAGCTTTGAAGCTGGGGACAGCAGGGTCATGTCCAAAAAGCCAAGGCCGGGTTGGAGTTTCAGTTCATAATTTGAGAGTCACAGTCATGAGGGCAGCCAAGATGATTATCGGGAAGTCAGGAGCAGTAGAGATGGGAAAGTATGGGAAGTAGCCCAAGCAACAGTTGTTAGAACGGGAGGAGTCCCTGGGGCAAGTTGTCCCAAAATGTGTTCCATGCTCCATGGGATGTTAATTTGTAATAAATGGTGGAAAGGTTTCATGGATGTATACTAGGTTCAAAGTTAAATAGGTTTTTGTTTTTGATTTTTACTGTAGTGCTCTGCATTGGCCTCTAGTATGCCCACTGGCATCATGAGTCTACAAGATAAAACTGTCAAATTTGGCAGGTCACAGATACTTCATATAGAATCATGGTTGGTTGGTTGTGGTGGGGTGGTGGAGGGGGGAATTGAGGAATCCTGTTCACAGAACACACTTTGGGGAAAGTTGTCCTAGCACATGTGACACCTGCTGTGAAGACTCCTGTGACTTTTCACCTGGGCTCTTTTTTTTTTTTTATATCTTTATTGGAGTATAATCGCTTTACAATGGTGTGTTAGTTTATGCTTTATAACAAAGTGAATCAGTTATACATATACATATGTTCCCATATCTCTTCCCTCTTGCGTCTCCCACCCTCCCACCCTCCCTATCCCACCCCTCTAGGTGGTCACCAAGCACCGAGCTGATCTCCCTGTGCTATGCAGCTGCTTCCCACTAGCTATCTATTTTACGTTTTCACCTGGGCTCTTTAATGGACTGCTGAGCCCTGTGGAGTCCTGAAGGAACCCACAAACACCCAGAAACCTGTCCGTGCTCTCAATAAGTGCCTTTTCCCTCCCTCCAGGGAAACTGATATTTGTTACTGTTATTAATAAAATTAAGGAAATCAGTTCTTCTTATAGAAGGAAAGACAGGTGATTTAACCCATAATTACTGAGACCAAAAACAACAACAAAATGGGTCAGAGTCTCTTACAGCTGGCCCTGCATGGGGCAAATAGGCTTTTCCCCCCTCCCTTAATAGTCAATAAAATGATATTTTAAAGAAAATATCAAAGGGAATATGTCCGAAAACTTTAACAAGGAGATTGGAAAATGAGGCGAGTGGAGCGTTAAGATTGGCCAAACCTAATGAACATCAGGGCAGACCGTTCATCCTGAACAGTCTCACAGGCTCCTAAAATATCTCACACAAAACTCAAAACTCTATTCTTCTTGCATTCTTTTTTTTTTGGCTGCGTTGGTTTTTCGTTGCTGCGCGTGGGCTTTCTCTACTTGTGGTGAGCAGGGGCCACTCCGTTGCGGTGCACGGGCTTCTCATTGCGGTGGCTTCTCTTGTTGCAGAGCATGGGCTCTAAGCTCCTGGGCTTCAGTAGTTGTGGCACGTGGGCTCTAGAGCGCAGGCTCAGTAGTTGTGGCGCACGGGCTTAGTTGCTCCGCGGCATGTGGGATCTTCCCAGACCAGGGCTTGAACCCGTGTCTCCTGCATTAGCAGGTGGATTCTTAACCACTGTGCCATCAGGGAAGCCCCATCTTCTTGCATTCTTAAAGTGAAAGGCACTGTTTCCCTGTCATGTTAGTCAGAAGCCTAAGTAAGTGTTATCCTTTCCTCCTCTTTGTCCCTTCCTTCTTAAGCTAGTCCCTTACTGATTCTTTCCTCAGTAAGCCTCAGATCCATTCCTCTCCTCTTCACCCTCTGCCATTGCTGATAGGGTGAATAGTGCAGTTGCTTCCTAGTTGCAGTTAACAAGGGGTTGGGGGCAGGGGGACTGACACCTGTGGAATTGTGCATATCTCTAGGAATTACCTGAGGGTGAGAATTATGTCTTATTTGTCCTCCTGTCCCCAGTAATTAGCAGAGTACCTGGCACTTTTAATTAGGGAGTTATCACTCAGTACATGTAAGGAGGAACAAAAAGAAAAAAAGAATAGAATAAAGTAGAAGCTTGATAAGTTTTCTTACTCATTTTGCAGTTGATCATTGGATATTCTCAGAGCTTACAAAAACAGTTTGTACTTTGGAAGCATAAAGATGAGAGCTATTAAATACTGAGTTTAAGTGGTCATAAGCACTTAAATGTGCTTTTCAGAAAATGATTAATTGTTTAAAAACCAGCAATTGTGCCTCATATTAAATGAAGAAATGTCAAATAGAGGAAAAATGAAGAAAGTTATGGAATCCAGGACACATATTTACAATCATGGTAAAGGGTGAAGAATAATTATTAAATTGTTTGGGATTAAAATGGTCTGTAGTAAATTCTACTCCACGTCAAATGTCAGGCATTAGGGAATTCCCTGGCGGTCCAGTGGTTAGGACCCTGCGCTTTCACTGCTGAGGACTCGGGTTCAGTCCCTGGTCAGGAAACTAAGATCCCACAAGCCGCACAGGGCAGCCAAAAAAAAAAACGTCAGACATCACATTGTCATTACTAATACTGTTATCATGTTTAATGCACCAGGCCACATATTTGTAAATAATTCATTATTGTATTAACTTGCAAAAGAGTCATTAATTGGCCGGAATTTATCCAAAATGACCTATTGGGAATCCCTGAAAGCAGAGGCACTGAAGCAAATGGCAGCTGCTAAGAGAGTAAACCAGCGTGAGCAAGTGCTGGGTGGTAGTAAATCATAATTTAGGCAGTGGTAAGGGCAAATATAAGCAGATAGGGCGGGCACAGAAGGAGGCAAAAGGTAGGGTTCTTAAGAGGCTGGAGGGAGGAGAGAGTAAAGATCTGGTCCCCTGATCCACTACCCTGGCATTATACAGCATTGGGCATTATACAGCATTGCGTATTATACAAGTTGTAACAGTAATAGCAAGTAGTTATATAGCAATTACCGTGTGCCAGCTACTGCTCTAGTACTTTCACTAGAATTAATTAAATCATAATCCTCACAACAGCCTTATGAGAGGGGTACTGTTATGAATCCTATGAATTCTCATTTACAGGTCAGGAAATTGAAGTAAGTCAATCAGCTATTAAACGGTGAAGCCAGGATTTGAATTTAGGCAATTAGAGTTATATTACTGACCTGCCCTGAAGAATGTTTATATTGCCCTAAGGATATATTTAGTATATACAATTACTAGTACAACTGACCTGGAAACAGCCAAGTGTTACGCTTCTGGGGATCAAGGAAAGCTGCCTAGGTGTGCATATGCGCAGCATCTGAACTGACTCCCCTCCCCCCGACATTTATTTATGTATGTATGTATGTATGTATGTATTTATTTATTTATTTGGCTGTGTTGGGTCTTCGTTGCTGTGTGTGGGCTTTCTCTAGTTGTGGCGAACGGAGGCTGCTCTTCATCACGGTGCATGGGCTTCTCACTGCAGTGGCTCCTCTTGTTGCAGAGCACAGGCTCTAGGCACTCAGGCTTTCAGTAGTTGTGGCTCACGGGCTCTAGAGTGCAGGTTCAGTAGTTGTGGCATGTGGGCTTAGTTGCTCCATGGCACGTGGGATCCTCCTGGACCAGGGATTGAACCCGTGTCCCCTGCATTGGCAGGTGGATTCTTAACCACTGCACCACCAGGGAAGTCCCTGAGCTGACTTTTTGATACAGATGATCATATTGGGGAAATCTAACACCAGTTAGCAGGCCCGTATGCACATTAATATACTTAGAGATCTTTTATAGTATGTATGTTCATAGATTTCAAAACTTAAAACTGTTATGAACCTTAGGCTCTGGCAAAAAGTGTGATGACTTCAAAACAGCACTTACTTGATTACATGGATGGGCAGCTTCTCAGGGATATTTCTCATTGTCAGTACAGCAGTAATGCAGGTTCTTTTGACAAATCTAGGGCCCAGTTTCTTCCACTTGGTTATAAAAAAGAAGGAACCAAGAAATGGGTGTTATTATAAATTGGCATCAGTTTATCGGGTAAAGCACAGCAGGCTATGAACCTCTCCAACTCAGATGGTGTCAACTAAAACCGCCCTTTGCAAGCAGGCAGAAGGAGCAGCATGTAATTGATTGTGGTTTCTCTTTACTCCCACCTTCCCCTCTGGTCATGGCTGCAGGCATAGAGTAATATTTTGTGCTTTAAATGGCAAGAACTTTTCTGTAATCTTGACCAACATTCTTAGTTAACTATAGCCGAAAGGGGAATCTCCATCGGTGTATGGTTGGGGGTGGAAGAGCTGCCACCAGCTCCCTTCCCTACGCAGGGGTATGCAGAGGAAGTTTGGTCTCTACCTAAAATAACACCATGCCAAGGCACAGCAAAACGCACTGACCAACCAGGCCCAGCACCAACCCAGAAGGCATCGTGGAATGTGCACTTTCAACACTTTCTATGCGGGGACTCATGGCACCTAATGAATGGTCACTCTGAGAGTGGGGAGCAGGGATTCAGACCCCTAGAACCCATGGTTGAATTGTAGTGATATACATAGTCTGCTATACATACATATATTAATACATAACACGTACTATGGCTGTGGGCCTCATCTGTGCGCTCCTACTCAAAACTGGAATTTTGACAGTCTTAGTGAGATGTGTTTCAGTTCATCTAATAGATTTTACCTTTGAAAGGATCAGTCACAATAGAATTCTTCAGTCACAGTAGCATTCTTTAGAAATTTTACTATCCTTTTCACTACTTTTGAGTAGCAAAAATTTCAATAAAATTATGGAGCATGTTTCAGGAAAGTAAAATATTTCTAGTTTAAAAACAAATGATTTTTGTGTTTTTAGAGGCTGCATTTATCTTATCTCATTACATATGTTGTTGCATATACCTTAGATACAATAGTAACAGTTGCCTTTTTACATATTTTATTTTATCATACAGCAATGGGACCTTTAAAAATAATATCTACAGTCACCTACCTTCAAGGCTTATTTTGAGTTCATATTACTTTTGAACTTCAAAGACCTAAAGCAATCTGCTTTTCCTGACAGTATAACTCTGTACTATACTATAAGTTTAGGTAGCATCAGATGCTGAGTCTGAAACATTGGCAGCCATAGTGCATTTTAGTTAGTGACTCTAATAAATGTAAATAAAATTACAGATTATAATAAATAAAAATATTTCAGTCAGTTGCTGGGATTTTTGGCTGCTACTTTTTTTATCAAGACAAACATCTGGATAGTTCTACAATTCCAGATGTTTAGACATCTGCTGGGTTGTGAGGAAGATTACTTGGGTAAAGTTTTTTTTTCCCCCATGATATTTAGAATTTGTGTATAAATAACCTAGAATGTTTAAAAATTTACCTAAGAATGGAAATGTTTGAAATTTTGTATAGATTAAGCTCTCAGACAGCTACATGTCTCCTTTATTGTTGGAATTTAGAAAGCACCTCTCATGAAATAGAAAATGAGAATGTAAGCAAATGAAGAGAAACTTTCCTGAAGTATCTAGAATTCATTTCTTCAACAGTTATTTACTGAGCCTCTACTTATGTGGCAGGTGGTATTCCTGAGATGTTCCCAGGGCTTACATTCTAACCAGGGCAGACAGACAATTAAGAAAATAAATAATGTAGTCTTTTAGAAGGTGATAAGGGCTATGGGGTGGGGGGCGGGAAACCCTGTGAGTAACAGTAATACTAGAAGGAGTGGTCAGGGTAGCCCATGTTGACAAGATGCAATTTTAGCCAAGATGTGAGGAGAAAGCAGTTATCTGGGGGAAGAGCATTCCAGCAGAAAACAGCTAGACCAAAGGCTGTAAAGCATGCTTGGCCCCTTGGAGGAATAGCAGGGAACCAGTATGACTAGCATGGAGTGAGCAAGGGGGCAATACTAGGCAATGAGGTCAGTGGCAAGGGGACTAAGGTGAGATCATGTAGAGCCTGTCAGCCACTGTGAAGAGTTGAGTTGTTAAACTGTGAGTGAAATGTGGAGCCATGGAAGAATTTTAAGCACAGGAGGGACATGATCTGACTTGGGTTTTAAAAGGGATCTCTGTGGCCTGTGTGAAAACACATACAGAGGACAAGGGTAGGCACAGGGAGACCAGGTGGAAGGTCTTGCTGTAATCCAGTCAAAGACTGTGGTAATTTAGGCCAGAATAGTAGCTGAGCAGGTGGTAGTGGTAGACGGTAGAGTCAACAGAATTTCTTGATGGATAGGCTGTAGAGTCTGAGAGAAAAGGAGAGGACTTTAGGACACTTCCAAGCTTTTTGTCCTAAGCACAGATGAGGTTGCCATTAACTGAGATGGAGAGGATGGTAAAGGCAGTTAATTTTGAGTGAGAGTTGGGAGACAAGGGTGTCAGATTTGGGTGTGAGTTAGTTCTTAGACATACTAGTAGAGATGCTAAGTAGGCAATTGAATATATTAGTATTTTTTTTTTTTATTAAGCAAGGGATATGCATTTTTACTTAAAATTTTTATGTTAAAAATGCATAATATAAAGTTTACCATCTTAACTTTTTTTTTTTTTTTTTTTTGGTACACGGGCCTCTCACTGTTGTGGCCTCTCCCATTGCGGAGCACAGGCTCCGGACGCGCAGGCTCAGCGGCCATGGCTCACGGGCCCAGCCACTCCGCGGCATGTGGGATCCTCCCGGACTGGGGCACGAGCCCGCTTCCCCTGCATCGGCAGGCGGACTCTCAACCACTGCGCCACCAGGGAAGCCCTATCTTAACTATTTTAAGCGCACAGTTCATTGGCATTAAGTACATTCACATCGTTGTGCTACTGTGACAATCATCCATCCACAGAACTCTTTTGATCTTGTAAAACTTAACTTTTGTAAAACAATAACTTCATTCTCCTATCCCTCCAGTCCCTGGCAACCACCATTCTACTTTCTGTCTCCAATTTTGACTACTCTATGTACCTCATTTAAATGGAATCATAAGGGATTTGTGTTTCTCAACTGGCTTATTTCACTTAGCAGAATGGCCTCAAGGCCATCCATGTTATAGCATGTATCAGAATTTCCTTCCTTTTTAAGGCTGAATAATATTCCATTGTATGTATATGCCATATTTGTGTTTATCCATTCATCCGTCAACAGATACTTGGTTTGCTTCCACATCTTATCTATTATGAATAATGCTGCTATGAACATTGGTGTACACATGTAAAGGATATACTTTTAAAAATAATTTGTAGGGCTTCCCTGGTGGTGCAGTGGTTGAGAGTCCGCCTGCTGATGCAGGGGACACGGGTTCATGCCCCTGTCCGGGAGGATCCCACGTGCCACGGAGCAGCTGGGCCCATGAGCCATGGCCGCTGGGCCTGCCCGTCCGGAGCCTGTGCTCTGCAACGGGAGAGGCCACAGCAGTGAGAGGCCCGTGTACCGCAAAAACAAAAAACAAACAAACAAAAAAATAATAATAATTTGTAGTTCATATACTTGGCAACTTTCATAGATTTTTCTCTTTTTTATATAAGTAATTAATAAGTACATTTTCATTATAAAAGATTTAAATGATATTGCTGTATAGACAGCAAAACATAAAAGTTCTCATTCATTCTCTCACCCTACCCCTGTCCCCTTGCCATATTACCTTACATTCATTTCAGTACAGTTATACACGTTTGTATGTATGTTATTTCTTTTTTTAAAGTGGGATCATATTGTACATATTTTTCTAGTTTTTTGTCTTTTATTTAATAATATCTTGGAAATCTTCCCAGTCTTATTTTTGTTTTTCTGTTTTTCACAGCTGCATATGTTGCATTGACTGTCCATATGCACATACTTTTACACACACAAGATTGTTTCTGTAGATTAGATTCCTAGAATTAGATTTTCTAGGTCCAAGGAAATTTCTTAAACTGTCCATCATATTTTCTTCTTAAGATCCTTTGTGGTTTGCTTATTATTTGGCAGGGTGGAGTGGACGTGGGTATGGATTTTATTATTGAGGTCTTGAAGTTTGGGAAACTGAAGTCATTTTCTGAAATAAATTTCCTTGCTCAGGATTTGTTCCTCATTGACAAATGAGTTGTGAACCATGAGTTTTATAATTTTAATTGCTTTTTTAAAAAGTGCAATTGATCTCTTAATCCAGGCATTTTAAATAGCACATGGGAGATATGACCCATATCCAGAACTGTGGGACAGGTGGGGAGACTTTGAAGGGATAATAGGAGAAGACTGTTGAAAAATGTCTTATAAATAGAATATTTTCCAGTGTAGAAACTTGTCAGACATCACCTTACTCAGTGACCAAGGTTAATACCACATGATAATCATGTTGGTATCATGCAGTGATGTAATGCAGTGAGATGGGTACATCACCTCTGTGATGTTCTTCCCCCAAACCTGTAAACCCAGTCTAATCATGAGAAAACATCAGAGAAACCCAGTTTGAGGGACATTCTACAAAATACTTACCAGTACTCTTCAGAACTGCCAGGGTCATGAAAGACGAGCAAAGACTCAGTAACTCTCACAGATTGGACAACTAAATGCAACATGATATCTTGGTTTGGATCCTGTGACAGAAAAAGAATGTTAGTGAAAAAAATGGTGAAATCTGAATGAAATCTGTGGCCTAGTATTGTACCAATATTAAATTTTTAGTTTTGATAACATACTGTAGTTACATAAGATGCTAACCTAAGAGCCTGGGCACAACTCTTATGTAAATCTAAGATTATTTCAAAATATTGGTGTTTTTTTTTTTTTTTTCTTTTTTAAGTATCTCTTTCCTTCTGGACAATATACACCTAGGAAGATTGTTTCCCTTAGAAAACTACTCTGTGCTCTTAAATCAAGAGATCCTCTTGTCCTGAGGGATGGAGTCCATGGAGATCTTCTGGGCTAGAGACGTGGTGCAGTTGGGAGAGATATTATGGTTGGGTGAGGCACTATAGACATGGCCATAAAGATGTGATCTGAGATCACGGATACCATGACAAGAGATCAGGCCTGAAGAATCAAGAAGTGAACGGACTTTGCTTTGGAGTAAATCCAACCTTAATTTGTGAACGAGCCATTCAAGAATAAGTTGGCAAAACGTTAACAACCCAACACAAAATTTTGCAAATAGAAGACAAAGTTACCCTAACCAGTCAGAGAGATTATCTGCCACTCACAAGTACTATGCAAAAGACACATAAATGAAAGTTAAGCCATAGTGGGAACCTCTCCAGTTGGAACAGGGAGGTTTATGCAGTCAAAGATGAGGCTGGATTAACTGAGAATATCTGAGGATACCCTGCAGTTACATCTGTCTAGGCAGTTCTTACAGGAGATATGACCCAGCAAGCATAAGACAGAGGAATGCAAAATGGTTAAGACCAGTACCTAAATAAATTACCAATCCTCAAGAAGAGACAGTAAATAGGACCCCTCTCCCTATGCTAACATAATATAACTGGTTGTATCTGTGCCCAGAGATACGTGTTTAATCACTCATACTGGTTCTTGGTAAATTGGAATCTGAAAACCTCTATAATATAAAATTTCTTGTATAGGTAGACCATCTGGTTACAATTTTGGTTTCAAGTCCCTGTTATGCAACTGGTACCCAAATAAGGACTGTCTCCAAATGTGAATAGGCTGAGTCAGTCATAAACAAGCAAAAAAAAGTATTCCTCTGTGTTGCTAATATCCAGGATGTTAAAAGATGATTTAATGAAATGGTGCTGCCTAATTTTAGTCAAACTTCCTTTACCATTATGTGTTTGACCTAGACCATGGTCAGCAAACTTTTCCTGTAAAGAACCAGATGGTAAATAATAGTAAAGATTTTGGGCTTTGCATGGTCTCTGTTGCATATTTGTCTTTGCTTTTTTTTTTTTAACAACCTTTTAAGAATGTGTTTTCTGTGTCTTTCACCATATTTTCATACCTTGTGATAATGGCTGAAGTTTGGAGATGGGTTTTAAATAATGATCTGAAATGAAGTTTCTGGCTGTGGATTTATTATCACTGGCAAAAGATATGTAATCATGACTTTAATGGATTCAAAAGAAAATAGATGTGTACTTGATCTCCTACTGCAGGCATTTCATCACATTCATCTGAGATGTTCTTTAATAAATATGATCTTGTAAACCCATCAGATCCTGCAAGCTTGCTATCCAGAAATTAAGTGCCTAGTTTTCAATTAAAAATTATTATTTATTCAAGACATGTTTTGTTTCTAAATAGGTTAATTATTAAAGTAGTTTCATCTTTTAATATGTTACAGTGGTGATCTATTTTTTAAAGATTCAATTTAATTTGTTTTCTCATTTACCCCTTAGCTGCCCCCTTTTATAGTTTTGTTGCTATAAATCATCTCTAAAGCTGCATTCTTGCTTTCAGTGTCTCATTTTACTGTCAAGTTACAGTTTCTGCCTCTGATTTGTAGTTGGGCTGTGGCTTTTCACTGTTTCTGCCCCAAGGCCATCCTTCACTAGACCCCAGCAGGTGGCCTTTCAGATACTAAGCCATTCTTGGGATCATTGTGGAACAAACATCCTAATGCCCCTAAAAGGCTAAGTGGTTGGTTGGTACACTGTGGATTTCAGGAATATGCTTTGCCTACTTCATGTGGTTTTTCTAAGAAGGTAGATAGGATCACACATTTAAAGACTGAGCTTTTATTTCTTCTGTTTATAATTTCTTCTGTTTATAATTTATAATATGCTGTCAAATGTTCCTTAAATCTTGCATTCAAGGCCTTTATTTGGCTAAACAATGCTTTATTTAGTTGGCAGCCCATTTTAGCAGAAGGGTGTCTGATGTGTTTTAGCATTGGGTCTCTAATAACTTCTCAGACAATACTTGGAACTATTAATATCTTCTAAAATTTGTTTTACCTAGATATATTTTAAGGGGAGTGCAGAAAATAAAGCAGTATTTTAGTTTTTAATCAATATTACCCAATCAATTGAAGTAAAAGGGAATTTTTTTACTCAACAAAAAGTTGATTGGGTTTTATTAGCTTTTCTTGTTTTGAATAATTATTAAGGCCTTTTATCTCTAATAGTTCTCATTTTAAATATTTGGATTCTGTAAAAATGTAACTGTTTCTTAGTCAAATGATAGTTTCTTAAATGGCATACTTTTATTTAACGATAGTGAATTTCCTGGTAGAAATTTTATTTTCTCCTAAACAGGGTCTAATCTGTTGTTAATATCACCATGTCAACTAGAAGAAAGGAAAATTTAGCATGCGTTTAAAGAGAAAACACTGGCTTATGATTTCTTTAAAAGTCTCTGAAATTCAGTATTTAACTTCTTATATCAGAAATTGAACTAAGAATTGATCTGTTCTCCATCTATGCTTCATGATGTATTTCAGTTTTTTAAAACACTGCAGTGTTTCAAAGATTTTTGAGTTGTAACTAAATATGAATATTATCTACATACCCTCGTCATTCTTTTTTTTTTTTTGAAAACATGGGTATTAATAATACGTTGATTTGGAGTCTGAGTAAGCTTGTGAAAGAGGGTCATGGTGTGTGTGTGTGTGTGTGTGTGTGTGTGTGTGTGTGTGTGTGTGTGATTTCTTCCTTTTTAATCAAGCCATTCTTCTAGAGTCTTTAGGTCAGCTGTCATGTTTGTGCTTTCCTGCTTTGTTCTTTTGAACCACTCAATGACTGGTGACTGACTGGATGCTGGAAAGGAACGCTTTTAACAGATTAGTGCTGGGGCCCTCTGGTCCTCTCCTTCACCTGCATCATAGCAGCTGCATTCTGCCCTTTCCATGGCCCTGCAAGAAAAGGGGTGGGGGCGGGGGTGGGGGGGGGGAGAGAGAGAGTGTGTGTGTGTGTGTGTGTGTGTGTGTGTGTAGTAGTCAGCAGTCTCTGTCAGCGTGTATTATAAGGTTCCTCAAGCACGTGGAATGAGATCTTTCTCAGGAAAACTCTTTGTCAAGGCCAGCACACGTGGGAAAATTATTTCAATGCATACTCTTGTAACTGTGACTGTTTTTGTTTTATGGGGTCAGAAGAAATTAAGTCCTGAGATGTAGTTATGCTCCACCTCTGCATTTACCTGTTCTTTCTTTTTGAACTCTCCCAGGCAGCAGTACCTGTCCAAAGATCACTATAGTTTCACCTTGCTTGAAAAGCAGCACAACCACACTGATTGATCAGAATGTATCTGATGAAGAGGCTCAGGGAATAAATGGGAAAACTCCAGCAAAACACTCAGCTGCAAGTCCAAAGCCACAAGGTATGCTGATCGGGTTTTTTTGATCAGGTTGCATGCTTTCTTCATTGATGAAGGCAACACAGAAGAATGATGATCACTAAGAGTTTTAAGCTCTAAATGGGAGGAACTGGGTGCATTTATTTTTTCAGGAGAAAAGTCAGTCTGTGAACCTACTCAGGCGGGGTTTCTACTCCTAAAACACCTTATATATTTCTCTATTATGGTTCTTTTCATGTTACATAAATTGTTTACATGTCCCCTTAATGGAAATGTGATCTCTTCATGCATTATGCGTGACATAGTACAAGAGCCTAACTTACTGTTTGCATAATAAATATGTAACAAATTAACGTGTGTGTCGGAAAGTCATCATGACTTGCTAGATGTCAGAGGGTCTGTGAAACAGATTGTTCTAAAACAGTGCTTTAATATACTTAGCAAGAATGTGACTTTGCAATATCAAGGAACTGGGGCTTTTCAGGCTTCCTAGTAAAGTCATCCACAGAAATTAAAAGAGTCCCTCTGTCCAGGAATTGAGCATCCAACAAGGGGAAAAATTATATGGTGGAAATCTCTGAATGCTTTGTTCAGTGACCACTTTCTTTTACAAATAAATTTCTAGTAAACTGTGTATTAACTTTAAGAAGCACAGAATTATAATTTTGATGATTAAGAGCAAGGCCTTTTGAAGTGTAACAAACACAAAACTATGCTACACTGTGGCTTAATGTGTAGTTTCTTTCTAATATATTTTCATTTATATCAAATGCTGAACATTCAGCCAAGAAACAATACTAGGCATTTTCAGAATCACTATACTTTGGAAAAATCAATTTTTATTTGGATTATTTTGTATTTACTTTGGTCTCTTTCTTGTTCTTATGTTTTAAGAATTTCTGAAAGAGATCTTTAATGGGGGTAAAATGGAGTCTTCCAGGTTATGGGATATTTTTCTTTTTGTTCTCACTGCTAGCTCTGTTGGTCGTGGTATGGGATATGGCTATCAAACAAGGTCAGATAATTGGAGATTCAAATGACTAGCTCATTCATGAGTTTATAACCTTAATCTTTGGCCACATTCCTTATAACATTGTGAATATGAAAATAGAAATTTTTCTGATCATGATTTAAGCCATTTTATTTGCACAATACAAAATTCCATATTGCTCATTAGACCTGAGCTGACCTCAAATAAGGTAAAAAATATATATAAGAAATAAATACAGTTCAATTTTATGTAATTGCCCAGATCAAAAGCATGAATTTCATTATTTATAAAGACTGTTTTGGAAAGATGCATTGCATTACTTCATTGTTTTTTTAGTTCATTGAGATAAATTCTAGCAGTGTCCTTTCTGACCTGCCATGTGCCAAATAATCCCATTCTTTAGGGGAGAAAACACTGACCTTGCTTTTTGCTGTTTGTAGTTATATTGAAGTCAATGCATTGCTATTTAAATATATATAATTACTTCCTATCTTGAATATGGGTTTATATATATAATTTTACATAACGACAGAGTATTTCCAGATAGTAAATAAACTACATAGAGTACTTTATACTTCTTTTTCAAAATATTCTCACTCATTGTTTGGCCCTTCCCTGGCCCCCCTAGCTAAAATTTTAACCCCACCATCACCCCTTAAATCTCATATTTGATCATCCCTGCTTTGGTTTTTCTCATTCATTACAGATTGGTCTACTATATATGTAACTCATCCATGTTGGTTATTTTTTCTGCCTTTTACACTACTACATCCCCTGTGCCTAGCACACAGCATAGCAGGCCTTCAGTAATACTTACTGAATGAATCCTGCTCCATCATCATGTCTCTTTTAGTTTCGGCTGTTCTTTGTTTAAAACTTAGACTGTGTGCCATAAAGAGAGCAGTGTCCTGAAATGAGGCTACATCTTGGTTTTGTCAGATCAGCTGCCAAATAGATTGAGCACTACTTATTGACTTGCTGACAGATAGTATTTCCCACCCTCTAGTAGAGAGAAGCTACTTTTAATTTCTCCAAATCCTTAGGACCGTTTTGGTGACTGAGGCTGAGAAATGAAGGGGATGCTAACGGAGACTTGCTGCTCAGAGTTAGGGATTATCACACTGACACCCTTCTGCCCACTTCCTTGCAACTCCCTTATAAGTTATGCATGATGAGGCTGTTGAGGCTTCAAGATCCATTATGGAATTTTCATTCAGAAAATGTTATTCGAGATCAGTAGTTCTCAGCTGGAGATAGTTTTGCAGGCCTGTTGCACCCCTCTTGACCCCATGAGTATTACTTGAAGGCTTTTTTGCTTGCGACAACATTTGGGAGTTGCTACTGGCATTTAGTGGGTAGAGGCTAGGGATGCTGCTCAACATCCTACAATGCACAGACCAGCCTTTTCCACTGCCCTAACAAAGAATTATCTGAACCGAAATGTCAGTAGTTTGAGAAACTCTGATCTAGATCCTAAAATGGCTCATACTTGAATCTTATTTATGTGTTTGCTTCTCATGTGGAGTGCTGATAATATCATGGTTACAATTTATTTTGGTGATGCTTAAAAGGAGAGAACTGACTTATTATTGGTGATTATGTAGTAATGTGCCTGGAACAACATCAAGTTTATGTTTTTGTGTTTATTATTTACCAATAAGTAAATAAATCCTGAGGATTTAGATAGTGGCTATAGTCAATAATACTGTATTATATAATTGAAACTCCTTAGCAATTAAAGATAGCTGTACTTTTTCTCTTAGGAGCTTTGATCCACAACATCCTCCATAGTTAATTATTTTGATAAAGTCCACATAGTGTCACTCCTCAATCATTAAGCCTTAATGTTTAAAAAATTTTCATCAACTTTGAAAGCCACATTATTGTTCAAATAATTTAAGTAAATACACTCAATTTACTCAACTTAGTAATTCATTTCATCTGCTTCTAAAGTAAAGCATTCTATGTGTAATGTTTCATTCTTAAAGTATAATATGTTACAAATGGTCGTCCCCAAACTTAAACTGGTGTAAAGAAAAAAAGTGTTACTGCCATTCCAATTCTACAGGAATCAAGCTAATAACCCACCGACTGCACACCCTGAGGGGAATTTAGGATGGAGAAAAACAGGAAGCATTCTTTGCTTGGATATACCATACCCTAGAAAGTTAAGATACCTATCTAAGGAAAAATTTCAATGACCCCAGATTCTTGAATCTTCCCTACATAGAAAAGCACTAAAATCATTAACATGAGATGTCTGTCTATTCTTTGTGATGAGCAGTAATCATTCTGTGCTTGATTACATGTTTTTCCCAGCAAAAAAAAGTTCATATATATCTTGGTTCTTCCCTTACCTCTTTGGAGCAGTTCTTCAGGGCTGAGAGGCTGTCTCCCTGGCTTGAGTCCTTAGTAAGGTCCCTGAATAAAACTTAATTTATAACTTTTCCTTATGCATTTTTCTTTCAGTAGACAGTGGCAATTAGTTTCTTTTTCATTCTCAATAATTATTTTGCATACTTGGAAATTTCTGAATAATTAAATATTTTGGTTTATTTACTATCCGTAAAATTGGCTATAGTAGAGCCCATTTTATTTATAGTCATCTAGATATCTCAAACTTAGCATGTCCTTGACTAGACTACCGGATCTCTCCAGAAATTGCTTTACCTGTTGTGTCAGTTGATGACAGTTCCATCCTGCCAGTTGGGCAGGCCAAATGTCTGAGTCATTCTTGATTCTTCTTTCTTTCTCTCAAACCTCACGTTTAATCTCTCAGGAAAACTACTTCTTTTTTTTCAGGAAAACTAATTTTAAAATATATCTGGAATCTATTTCTCACTGCCTCATTTTAAACACCATTATATAGTAACTTCATAATGAAACCAAGCAAGACCCTGTGGGGCTCCTGGGCACTGAAGCCTTTCTGTCCCCCATTTCTTGACTCCAGCCTTCATGACCTTCTCTGCCTTCCAAAGGACAGATTCCAACCGTTGCTAATCCGGGAAGGGAAGGGATGCAAAGACAAGGGAGAGGCAGCCAAGAAACAATAGTGCAGCCTTGGGGAAAAGTCCTGGTTCCACCTCAAGGGATACACAGAACTATGTCTTTAAGCTTTTTTAGATGTCAGCTTTCTTCATACCAGAGAATTCCAACTGAGGCTGCATTAAAGGAACCAGAGAAACTCATCAAGATTACCTGAGACCAGATTAGAGGAGTGCAGGCCCTGCACACACCCTAATCTTATCAGCAATCCCACCCTTGACCCATTGCTATAAAACTCCTCGTCAAATCCTCCTAGGTTGGGACACAGTGTTTTGGGGCAGGTGCCCTCTGTGCCCCCTTTGCCTGGCAAAGCAATAGAGCGATTCTTTTATACTTCACCCAAAACTCTGTCTCTGAGATTCAATACGGCACCAGTGCACAGAAACCGAGCTTTCAGCATCACTAACTCTTCTCCCTGTTCCTACCCTGATCCCACCCTACTTCCCTACATTCTGTACCTAGCAGCCAGTGTGGTCCTGTTGGAATTTAAGCTATATTATATCATCCCTCAGCTCAGAACTCTACAGGAATTTAAATCCTTACAGCACTCCACAGGTTCTGCCTTCTCAGGCCCTCCCTCTGACCTGAATACCTGCTCTGCCTGTTCCTTTGGCTCCAGTCACATTGCCCTGCACTAGTCTCTAGCTTTCACTCTACCTGGTAGAATGCTCTTCCCCAAATAATTCCCTCAACTTCTTTAAGTCTTTGTTCAAATCTGAATTTCTCAAAGAGGCCCACTCTGAACACCCTACTTAATACTGCAGTATGCCCTTTTCCCCCACTCCCTACACTCCAGATCCCCTGTGTTGTTCTTTTAGCCCCTCCCCTTTCCTCTTAGCATTTACTACCTTCTGATACATGGTTTACTTATTATTTTTTTTGTTTCTTATCTTTCCCTTTGTTCATTGATATGGTCAAGTTCACAGAACTTAATAGGTATTCAATAAATATTTGTTGGGATCAAAAAAAAAGTTTTAAAAAATTAAAAACCCTGTGTAGATATGTAAGAATTTCTCTATGATATATATTTTGGAAATAAATATATATATATATATATGTGTGTAAGTTTGTGTGTGTGTATATATATATATATATAGAGAGAGAGAGAGAGAGAGAGAGAGAGAGAAGGGAGGGAGGGAGAGATCTTAGCTGTTGTATTAATTTATAATCCCTCTCAAAATGTATTAGTTCACATTTCTTCACAGCCTCAGTGACATTTGGTATTGTCAGATTTTGAAATTTTGGTTAATCTGATGGGGCTGAAGTGGTATGGTGGATTTAATTTGCATTTCTCTGATTATTGGTTAGATTGAACACTTTTTTCTGTTTACACCCTTTGGGCTGCAGGGGGAAGAAGTAGTAAGTAGAGTTTCAGACATAATGAACCAGAGGTGCTGATAGGACACCTAGGAGATGTCCAGAGAGCATTTGGAAATGTTGACCTCCATAGTGTAAAAGAAAGATCAAAAATAATGAGAGTAAGAGAAAAGGATCATTTTCACTTGTCAGTTATGTCTTTTCATCAGAGTATGCATTGTTTTCCTCTAAGACAGTATTTCTGACACTTTAGCCATTCATGACCCTCTTGGGATTTTTGTCATATACCATGTAGCATTTGTGCTCTTTTATTTAAAATGTATCATAAACCAGTGAATATACACATTTGGATTGTCTCTCTTGCTGAAATAGATGCCTCCTCTGTGCCTCTAAATTAACTGTGTACCCCGTGCTCTGCTTTATCAACATCTTTAAACTGTCTCCCCATTAGAATATGAGCTCCTTGATGACACATTAGTTTCTTCATGTAGTCCACAAATTTGCCAAGCTCTGTGCAGGTAGTTACTGTGAATATAGTTATGATCAAAACAGACATATTCCTTACCCTAACAGGACTCCAGACTTGTGGAAGAGAAAGCTTTATATCTATAATGTATTTAATATTTTATTGCTGATCTATTATTTAATGCTGCTTATTACTACTTAATAATTATATAACAATTTATTATAAGCACTTTAGAGAAAAAGTACACAGTGCTATGATGCAGTTTAAAAGAGGCATAATTGAGATGGGAAAAGTCGGTGGAGTCATCTCTGAGAAACTGACTGGCTGATACATATCATTTTATTTGCATCTTTCAAGTATCAAAGAAGGAATGTTCACTGAGTAAACTCTAGATGGAAGAGTTATTTTATAACAATCTTTACACACAGAATGATAAAGAACACATTCACTTCTTTGAATATTCTAGTTAGGAATATTGAAATTATTCCTAATATTAAAACTATTTGGGGGGGTGGAATATTGTCCTGGTTTACTATTTGGTATATATTTGTTCTACACAGGAACTTTTTCCTTAAAATGAACAAATGTCACACTTGTGTAAGCCTCTTCCTTTCCAATGGATACTATACTAACCATCCCACCCCCACCCCCAAGTACGTCTTGGAAAATAGTATCATTTTCATAAAAAGAAGCATTTCATTTTTTCACTGGAATTTTCTTCTTGTTTGTGTTGACAGGGAAAGAGGTAAATTGTTACAGCTGTAGCTCATTGTGTGTTTATATATATATATATATGTATATATGCACACACACACACACAGGTATATATGTGTGTGTGTATATGTTTTTTTCTCCCTTCTCTGTAAGAATTGATAACTGGCACAGAAATGATGAAATCTGGGCCAGTGAGCATCAGGCAGCTGTCAGCTAGCTAAGTTCATAAAAGAGATGAGATTACTGAAAACCAGGGTAAACAGCTCTGGGAAAATGGGGCATGTAATTAGAAGAAGACATGATTCCCCACCCTTTTTCCAGAAGTTAGGAAAAGGGTTTAAAAAAGAAAAAAGGAGATGATTCTATTTGATTTGTTAAAACATGTATAGTTATATATTCTTTTACCCAGAACGTTAATTGAAGAGAAAAATGATACTGTGTTGGTTTTCAAAATTGAAGTAATTCCTGTACTGATTAAACATTTGTGACATATTATATTTTCTCATCTACAGAATTTCTCATCTGTTAGGGAAAACCTGTAGATTTTAGTATTTTGGAAATGATCTGTTACTATTCTATTAATTGAGTGGAGGACTTATTAGTAACCAAATGATTTGTGGTATATTAATGCTAGGCAACTATTAATGTAGCAGACAATAGTAATAGAACTTCTATAACCACCTTTTGCAGATGTATTATGAGGAGCAGTGCTAATAATGGAAGGAGCTAGAGTCTGGGTACCAGTTATGAAATATGATCAGCCTTGTTACGCCAGGCCAATCACTTAAGCTCTCTAAGACTTCATAGACATAGGAGGCAAATAATGATCTACCTCAGAGGACTATAAAGAAAAAATTTCATCTAAGGTCAAATGAGATAAGGTGCTTTTAACTGGCAAGATGCTCTAAGTAGTGCAATATTACATTACTGTTGTTCGTTGGGTTTTTTGTTGGCTTTTATGTCTAACCTACTAGCTCTGGTTTCTGGAATATCTGTTATCACCCTGTTATTAGAAAATCTGTTTTATAGCAAGCAATGTATGTCTAGGAATTAGTTTCAAATTTAGTGCTTTCCTTTCTCTGTGTAGATAAATAACTGCTATGTTATCTCTAATAGAGTTTGGAATGTCATAGCCATATGTAGATCCATAGATGTTTAATAAAGCCATATTTAAAGTCACTTAAAATTAAAAGAACCACTTGAATCTTGGAGATGGGATTTCTACAGGACACAGAGTAAATGTCCAAGATAGATAAAGGTCTCTTGGTTAAGGTTCAGTACAAATTTGACAGACCCCTTTACAAAAGGTTGATAATGGTAAAGATTTTTACACTCAGGACACCAGAATTCTTTTGTTAAGGAACAAATATCAGTGAAATACTGATTTCTATTAATTCTTTTTCTACAGTGCCTCCAAAGCCACTACACCTGCAGAATTCACCTTCGTCCAACATACACCAAACCCCCAGGCATAAAGCTTTATCTAGTGCAAAACCAAGGATGGAGGAAGTTAAACCTGCCTCTGCTTCTTGTGTCTCAAAAGAAAAACCCAGTAAGATATCAGATCTCATCAGTCGCTTTGAAGGAGGCAGGTAAGAGCTAACTTACAATGGGAGAAGGCAGGGGGGAGAAGAAAGCTGGTTTTCTAAAAAGTATGATAGAGTTACAGATTTTAAAATAAAAAATAGAGTATTTTATTCCATTAGGTTTGGTAGGCCTTTAGAAAGAGTGAATTTTTAAAATGCTAATCTTGCCCTAATATGAATTCTCATTCATATTATATTATATTATATTGTATATTACCTGTGTGCAGTGCTCTGTGCCCCAGCCTTCTCATCACATTGTGTGCTGTGTAGATCTCATTTCCTGCGCATCTGTGTATTGTTACTCCTTGGGGTCATTCCATTGGTCACTAGATATCTGGGTTGGAAACGTAGGAAGTTGTCTCTGTTTCTTTGCTTCTTACTTCATATGCTTGAATTTAACTCCTGTGGGCCTGTCCCATCTCTTCTTTCTGACCCATTTTATTTAATGTGGGTCTTCTGTATCCATTCAGTCCCTGTTTCCCCTCTCCCCATACCCCTGTACTGTACTAGGATTGTGAAGAGATACTGGCAATAACAAAATTCATGCTAAATTTCCATTCGTATTTATTAGCTATAATTTTATATTCTTTAGTCCTGATGGTTCACAAAGGTAGCCGAAACGTATATTTCTCACTTAAAGATAAAAAAAAGCTCACATAAGTTGCTTTTCTACTTATATGACACTCAATTGTTTTTTCTTAGAATTCCCACCACTGACTTAAATAGAATTTTTAAAAAATTTTATCAGAAGGATTTTTTATGTATCACCAAAAGTCTGTATATAATTAAACAGTATGTATAATTTCACTTTCATCCTTGAAGCCAAATATTTCCATTCATTCTAGTGTAATATTTGGGAATGGTTTCCCATTAGGTGATTTCAGTAGTTATTTGCAGGATGCATTATTTATGTAATGAATCATAGCTTAGAAATACTTTAAGATCTTCTGGAAATTGTGACCAAGTACAAAACTGCAGTGTCCCTCATTTGTGAGACTATATTTACTAACAAGTTCTAGAGAAAAGTAGTTTCTGTTCTTAATCAATTATGGGAACTTGAGTCATAAATATTTAAACTTCAACATCTCCCCCTCAGAAGTAGGATTTTTAATACCTTTGATATCTTAAATTATAGTAATCTTTCCTAGAATGATTTATTTCCATTGAAAATTTTTTTGTTTCTCATGGCAAGTTGATTCAATAGCATGTTTGCAGATTCCCAGGGCCATGTCCAGTGACTGCATAATAAAAGGAGGGGATGGAGCCCTGACCCCTATCCATAGTGCATGCCAGAGCCTGTATCCTCAGATTTGGGGGTAGCTTTGGGGAGCCCCGAATGGGTCAGTATTCCAAAGACTGAGTCCTCTAATCCTCACTATTTTGGTAACCCACTGTTTGTATTCCTCCTCTCCATACACAAAACATGCAGTTTTTCCGTATCAACTTTTTTCAATATATTTTTCCAAATCAGTTTTCTTTTACTCTTCCAGCGTTAACAGATTCAAAGTCATTTTTTGACGCAAAACTTGAAGGTTGGCTCTAAGGAGAGATGTAATGTATGGCATTTTAAGCAAAATTGTTCTAAGAGCAGATAGGATGTAATGTGAGCATTTGGGCCAATCTGCTGAAGGGATGTTACCTGGGGCAGTTCCACTGCCAGTACGAAAAATAATTATATGTTTTTAATGAGGTATTTCCAGTAGGAACAGCCCCTAAAAAGTATGGGTTAGTGTTGCATTGGATCTATAGGACTTGAATGGAAGTTTTTATTCCTTTTTCAGTGAGGTCCATGTGCCTGCAGTGTGGCTGTCCGATTTTACCCCAGTTATTACAGCTTAAACTAGCGCTTGGTAGAATAGAGCGAGATTCTGCAGGCTCTGATTTACCACAGTAAATTGACAGGAAGAACCAATGTCTGTTACAGTGGGGTCATGTAAGACCATATGGCACTATTAAAACCTTACCCATGCGTCATAGTTTTGCTCTTTGTAATAATCTAAGTAGCTCTGGTTTATTGCTTTTGTTTTTTGTGTGTGTGTGTGGTACGCGGGCCTCTCACTGTTGTGGCCCACAGTTTGATTCAAATCTTCAAGGACTTTTGGAGAAATTAGGCCTAAGGTATATGCTCCTAGAAGGCAGATATCAGCGGTGGAGTGTGTCACATTTACTTATACTGACAACCTCCAACTTTTATATGACATTTTCCCCTACCAGATTTTTCCTTTCCTTCCTGTGCTGATAAACTTTACTGTGTCTTTTTTCTTCTCTTATTGCTTTCTTACTTACTTTCTTACTGTTATTCCCTGTTCCGTTCTCCAGTCCAGATCGGCAGTATCTGGGAGGAGTACAGTGAAGGGAGACAGTAACACACATCTCAGCATTGTTCATGGACCTTTCCGCTGTGCCCTTTCCCCACATCCCTCATGAGCCCTCACCCCATAACCTCTGCTTGTGCTGAGGAAGATGCCAGCCCTGGACTTTCTTCCCACATTTTTTTTTTTTTTTTTTTTTTGCGGTACACGGGCCTCTTACTGCTGTGGCCTCTCCCATTGCGGAGCACAGGCTCCGGACGCGCAGGCTCAGCGGCCATGGCTCATGGGCCCAGCCGCTCCGCGGCTTGTGGGATCTTCCCGGACTGGGGCACGAACCCGTGTCCCCTGCATCGGCAGGCGGACTCTCAACCACTGCGCCACCAGGGAAGCCCTCTTCCCATGTTTTGTATGTGGCCTGCTCACCTGTTTCTCACTCCATCCTTCCTATTCCAGTGTATTATTATAATGTGGGGTTAAGACTACAGAATTTAGAGTCAGACTTCACGGTTTGAACACGGGCTTTATTATTTGTTAGCCACGTTACATTGGCCCCATTATATAAGTTTCTAAGCCTCAATTTCTCTATTTGTGGGGTCCCTATTTTGGAATTATTATGAGTATGAAACAAGATAATCAATGTAAAGGGCTTAATGTAGTTTCTGGCAGTTAATAAATGTTAGCTGCTATTATTGAATTACTGTCATGATCACTATCACGATGAGTTATTCATTGCTCCTCAGCTATTTATTGAGCACTGTCACATGTCAAGTGCTGTGCTCAGAGGTGGGGATAAAGCAGAGAACAAGACGAGCACATTTTGTACCGTCACAGAGCATTAGTCTGTTTTAATTTTTTCTCCTCATTAGGTCATAAGAATCTCTTCAAGACTGAAGTCCAGAGTTTTGTGTTTGTCCTCACTGGAATCCTAGATTAAAGTACTATATAAATTTCCATAGGAACATTGTAATATATTGGCAGTTAAATTCCAACATACTATTAGGATTAAGCCTCTTTGAGGTGACGTCTGAGCAGAAACCTGAATGATGGGAAGGAGTAAACCACACCATTGACTTGGGGAAGATTGCCCTGGACAGAGAGAATGGCAGCTACAAATACCCTTAGATATGCACATTTGCTTATTGGGGATGGGAACAGCAGGTGACTAGTATGACAAGAGCACAGTGAGTGAGGAGAGAATAGCATTTAATGAGGCCAGGGCTAGTGGGGGCTATAGTATATAGAGTCTTATAGGCCATGATCAAGATGCCAGACTTACCTTCAAGTGTTTGGGCAAACCCTGAGAGTTTGATCTTTGTGGCCAACTTGGGAAGACTAGATTGGAGGGGATCTGTGTGGAAGCAGAGAGACAAGTTAGGAGGCTATGGAAACGTGCAATAAAATTTTTGAGAAATGTGTTCTGCTTTCCAAAGAAAAATAACCTTTGTTTCTAACCTGTCCATAAATTGAGGGCTAACTATACTTGTTTTTAAAATGTTAAGAAAGTAAAAATCTTGGGATAAGATGGCCTTATTAAATATTTCGCACATCTAAGTCTTCACTAACTAGCTATATCAATAAACAGCCCAAGGAAATGTTTTCAACCCTATACATAAAGCTCAGGCTTATCATCTTTATTTAAATGTTTAGCATCCTAAAAGACTGAGAATTACTCTGGAATATTCTTACCTATGTTTCTAAAACCATCAGAGGGGAAAAAAATGTCTTCACTAAATATCCCTAAACAGCTAGAATAAATTTGTTTTTATTCTAGAACTTGTCCATGCCAACATTTTCATACTTCCTTTGTATTTTATCTTTTAGCTCATTATCAAATTACAGTGATTTGAAAAAAGATTCTGCTGTGAACCTAAATGCGCCTAGAACCCCGGGGAGGCATGGATTGACAACCACACCTCAGCAAAAACTCCTCTCCCAACACTCACCACAGAAGCAGGGAAATGATACAGATCAATCTGAGGGTGCACAGACTTGTGTGGCTAACGGTATGGTAGCAGCACAAAACCAGATGGAATGTGAGGAGGATAAAGCGGCCACTCTTAGCCCAGATACTCCTATTCAAACTTCTGAGCCCTTGCCCGATACAAACTTAGTGAATGGAGAAAGACAGGAAACAGCCACAGACCTTGCATCCCCCACAACAAATGACTGTGATGAAAATGCTTCTGACAGTAGCTGCAGGACTTTACATGTCGGCCCACTGCTCCCCCTGGAAGAAGGAAGAGCAGGCACAGAAGCCAAGGTACAAGAGAGGGAAGATGGAGAAAGCCCCCTAGAACTGGAACAGCTGGACCAGCACCATGAGATGAAGGTAAAGCATAAGTAAGAAGAAGCACTGACTTTTTTTTTTAATATTTATTTATTTATTTAGGCTGTACCGGGTCTTAGTTGCGGCACGCGGGATCTTCGTTGCAGTATGTTTAGTTGTGGCATACAGGATCTTTAGTTGCGGCATGCGGACTTAGTTGCGGCATGCGAACTCTTAGTTGCAGCATGCATGTGGGATCTAGCTCCCCGACCAGGGATTGAACCAAGGCCCCCTGCACTGGGAGCACAGAGTCTTACCTACTGGACCACCAGGGAAGTCTCAAGCACTGACTGACTATTCCACTATGGTTTGAAAACTATTTTATAGCACTTATGTGATGAATAAGTCAGATCACCCACACCACTGGTTGAATAGTTTTCAAGCTCTAGCTGATGATGCATGTTTTCCCTACTCTGAGGAGATATTCCACTTTTTCTTCTATGTAATTTCTGTTGATCTCTCTATTATGATTTCAAGATTCAGAACAGTGTGAAGACTTTGATATAGGAAAACCACAAACATACTGTTTTTACTTACATTGGAAGAAAATGTTATTTGTTGCCCAAATGTTAAGGCTGCATCCCTAATATTTATGGTCTAAGTAACAGGAAATTATATAATCCTGAAGATCATCTTGGTTCATAGTTCATTTATAGAAGAAAAAACAGTCCCAGGAAGCTTAAGTGATTTTCCAGGCTCACAGTAAAAGCCCAGACTCCTTGTGTCCTGACTCTCAGGCCGGTATTGTGTCCTGATGCAAGAAGTCACAAGTGTAAATGCCTAATTGCAGGAAATGTCAATGAATGCAGCAGCCATGAGGAATAGACTAGAGAGAAGTGAGACTGTGGCAAACTAGAAGTTCATTTCCTTTCTAATCAGAGCAGCAGTTTGGTGAACCACCTGAATGGCATTTCTGAGCTAACAAAGAACTGATTTGCTGGTGAAATATGTTCATAATCTACCTGGGCTATAGCAGAAACTTTTATACAATTTCAGTAACAAGACGATTGCATTTGTATTCTTTATTCATGTCAATATAGTGCTTTGGAAAGAGCAATAAATACGGCTTTTACAAAGCACTTGGAATGTCTTGGATCAAAGATGGTATATAAGCATTATCATAGCATTCCCTGGAGTGGGGAGTTGTTTATAATTCTGAAGACAAGAAAAAAGTTTCCATTGTTTAGTCTCTCTTATATATTATAAATAACAATCTTTGTAGGAGAGCTGATAATTGAAAATTGGACAATTATAGGAAAATTTGTAAAGGATAAATCCAAGTCCTAAATCTATTTAGAATTTTTTTATGATGCTGTATCTTAAGTGGCACTAACATAGCCAGAAATTCAAAAGGACTGATACTAAAATATTAGAGTAAAAAATGATTGACTAATGTGTTCAGAACTTTAAAGTGAAGTCTATCTTATAGCTCAATTTACAGTGATCCTGAAAAAAATCACAAATAGGCAAAGAGCCAGTAGCTTATTTTCTTCCAGTTAGTGAATTAATTTTAAATGCTGACTCAAGCAGAGAAAGTTTAAATAAGGAAGTGAGTGGGAGAAAGTGAATCATACTTGGTAACAATATCTGAAACATTAAAGAAACAGGACTTTGCAAAGTGAATCTCTTTACATCTCGATATAGTAGTAGATTTTAGTGTCTCTGTGTTTAAATCACGGTGAATGGAAAAGAAGTTTAGAACCAAGGAACTCAAGACTCACATCTGTCCTTTTACACTTGGGATGATGCCACCAGCAAGTATTTGTAAAACAGTAAGAGCTGTTTTTATTAAGAGAAATATTTTAATTGGTGATGATGCCTGTGGTTGCTGGGTACTACTTTTTTTCCCATGTCATATATTATTATGTATACATTTTCATAGATGAGTCTTCTTTGGATTGGGAGAGACTTAATAGGGCTTCCTATTAAATTAGTGAGACATGGAATAGTACATCTGGTCTTTCTCCTAATGGGCATTTAAGCAGTGGTTGGCACATGCTATATGTGGGAAGAAAAAGGAAATTTTCTCTGCAGAGCTGTTGATCTAAATACTACATGAGTCTCCCACCCAAAAACGAGTATTAGAATGTAATTTCTTCATGGTAACAATGTGTTCTCTTTTGCTGCTTTAGAGTAGCAAGCATTAGTGCTTGTTACATTGCCTTTCCTTGTTCCAAAATGCAAACATAAATGTTAGCAGTGTTAAGGTGATAAGTTTTATGTTAAGTGTATTTTACCACAATTAAAAATAAAAAATAAACTTAAAAAAATTTTAAGTTAGTAGTATATAGTAGACTAAACAATTGGAACCAGGAAATCTTGATGCTACTTCTTGTACATCCACTAACCAACATTATGACCTTGAACAAATCAGTTAAATTCTCTAATTAAAGGGTTCTAAAATTCTTTAGTTGAAGAATATAAACTGAGTCTGAAAGTCTCTCCTTAGTGATAATAATATAATAATCCTGTGCTGTTGTATGTAGGTATATTCCTTTGTTAGCATAGCCCTCCAGATTGTCAGCTGCTTCTTAAACCATCTAATGTGTTGAACTTCTAAGACATCATGGAGTATTTGAGTTTCACTATGCAGACAACTGAAAAAAAGTTACCTCAGTCTTTATATAACTTGATATAGAGGTTTACATCATAATAGTCTTATTGGCTTTCATTTAAACCAGAATTAAATTTAATGGACATTGTGCACCAGGAGTGGAAGACTGAGGGACTGGGGGATGGAAAGTGGGGGTACAATAGAATTGCAAAGATAGTTCAGGAAAGTAGATACATATTAAAATATATCTTGAACAATCATCATTAATAATTGAGTACAGACTTGAAAATAGTCTCAGCTTGTGTAACTCTTTCACTGATTATCTGATGTATTTTGATCAAGAATCACTTACAGTGGTGAATATAGAATAATGTTATTTTTACCATGTAAAAGATAATACCTACCTCATTGAAACTGTTGCCTCTACTATACTTTAGCAAAGCAACACTTTTCCAACGTTTAAACTTTTTGCACCAGTGATCTAAATATAGCCAGACACCTCAAAGTAATCAGATAATTCTTTAAAATCTCAGAATCAAAGAAAAATTTTAGCACCTTATGATACCTTAAGTTTTCAGCCACAATGTGTTAATAGTATCTTTAAATTAAGGTTAATCATGTATTACAGCAGATTACAGATTGAAATCTACTAAAAGGAAGATGTCATTGGGTGAGCCAAAAAGTTTGTTAGGTTTTTTCCATAACATCTATACAATATTATAAGGACACATACTAAAACCCGTAAGGTACAGGAAAGGTATGGGTCAACGACTATCGTAGTGTGTATGCATGTGCACGCTCAGGGATGGTACTTGAGGGCATCAGGGGATATCAACAGTATTATAATTCTTGTTTGTCATGATGAATTTGGGTTATCATAAATAGCTTAAACTATATTAGGAGACTCAGGTAAATGGGTTAGAATGAATTTCATTAAAAATAGTTATTTTTTCTCAGATTTGTAGGCTTCAGTGGGTGAGCTTTAGTAGAAATGCACTATGTTGAATGCTGCACTCGTCAATTTGTGCCGTGGAAATGAAAATTTCTCTTCACGGTTTTCACGAGTCTTTTAATATCCAGGTTATATTTCCATGGGTTGATTGGTAGTTTTTTCTGAGATTTATTCAAAGTATTCCCTTCCTCTGTATTTCATACGGCAAGCCAAATATCAGTGTGTAGATATGCACTTTTTAAGACTAACGTTTATATAAATAACGAATCTCTGTTATTGCCAACATAAGCTCAAAGTAGCAATGTATTAAAACTATAATAATAGCAATTTTATCAAGAATGTAAAAGAAGCAGATTTTTTAAAAGTTAATCTTTCATTTCACCAAAAATGAAAGAAATTATGTAGTGAAGTTGGCAGATAGATGAAGGTGGTGTCCACAATGTAGAGACTTATAGAAACATATATTTTTTAAAAAAACATAAATGTTTATTTCCTGCTTATTTCTGGTTTTTTAATTGCTATTTTACTTATTATGTTTTTATATAAGCCTTGAGGGTTTATAACTTTTGAACATACTCAAAAGTTAAGAAAGATAATTATCTCCTAGGGGGAAAAAATGACGGAAAAGCACATTCAGAAGTAAGTTTCAGGACTTCCCTGGTGGCGCAGTGGTTAAGGATCTGCCTGCAAATGCAAGGGACATGGGTTCGAGCCCTGGTCCAGGATCATCCCACATGCCGCAGAGCAACTAAGCCTGTGCACCACAACTACTGAGCCTGCACTCTAGATCCCGTGGGCCACAACTACTGAACCCACATGCCACACCTACTGAGCCCACGTGCCACAACTACTGAAGCCCGCATGCCTAGAGCCCGCTCTCTGCCACAAGAGAAGCCACCGCAGTGAGAAGCCCGCGCACTGCAACGAAGAGTAGCCCCCACTCGCTGCAACTAGAGAAAGCCCACGCACAGCAACGAAGATCCAATGCAGCCAAAAATAAAAATATATTAATTAATTTTTTAAAAAAGAAAAAGTGAGGCTTGATTAAAAAAAAAAAGTAAATTGCAAACAGAAAACCAGTGGTGTGATACAAGTTAACTCACTTTTCCTCTTTTTCCTTCAATTTCTCCTCACTAAGTTTAATTATATTTCTTAAAATTGTTGATTAATTTTATAGGGTGTAATATGAGATATCAAAGTTCTCTGAGAGGTAAAACATAATGCTTACTTTGCTTATCCATTTCTTATGATGGGCTACAAGTCCTTTCTTTTTATAAAGCTTTACTTTTTATTTTTTAAATTAATTTTTGTTGGAGTATAGTTGATTTACAATGTGTTAGTTTCTGCTGTACAGCAAAGTGAATCAGTTATACATATATCCACTCATTTTCAGATTCTGTTACCATATAGTTCATTACAGAATATTGAGTAGAGTTCCCTGTGCTGTATGGTAGGTTCTTATTAGTTATCTATTCTATATATAGTAGTGTGTACATGTCAATCCCAGTCTCCCAATTTATACCACCCCCATAAAGCTTTAAATTTCTTTTGGTTCACTTCTTGAAAGATAAGGGGACAACTGCTGAGGTCTTGTTAGATTTGAAGGCAAGTATTAAATTACACCTCTGTTTCTTTTGCCAAATCAGCTTTAATTCCAAGAAAGTGAAAGGCAACACAAGCGAAGAAATTACCCAGCTTTACTAATCGATCTTTCATTGTTGCTAGTATTGTAATGACAGCTCCAACTAAAGTCGTAGGCATTTTAAAATGATGTGTAGAATAATGGAAAAGTTTCCTCACTAACCATGTGGATAGTTCATAAATGCCTTGAGGGTAGCTTTTCATTATTCAGTTAGAATTGATGGGGAACTCAGAAACTTCTTTTTTTTTTTTTTTTTCTTGCGGTATGCGGGCCTCTCATTTTTGTGGCCTCTCCCGTTGAGGAGCACAGGCTCCGGACGCGCAGGCTCAGCGGCCATGGCTCACGGGCCCAGCCGCTCTGCGGCATGTGGGATCTTCCCAGACTGGGGCATGAACCCGCTTCCCCTGCATTGGCAGGCGGACTCTCAACCACTGCGCCACCAGGGAAGCCCCAGAAACTTCTTTATATTGTGGTGACTCCGTTTAGTATGTTGGAAAGATATAAGAAAGAAATGAGAAAAAGTGTGCTTCAGAGAGCCTGCACCTGAATAAAACCACCTATTGTTCACTTTAAAAATTCAGTATGCAGGCTCACTCTCCTTGGTGCTGGAAACAGAAATGAACAAGGCAAGCCCTTTCCACAAAACCTCAGTCTGCTGAGGGGAGAAAGACATAAGTAAATCAGCATGATATGTTGCAAAAAGGGCTTGGGAAACACAGATGAGAAAACAGCTGTGCCTGGAGGAATGCTGGTGAGGGGCAGGCTGCTGAGAAGCAGCAGAATTGGGCTTGAAGGAGGAGTGGGAGGTGCTGGTGGTCCAGAATAGGCAGGAACACGGAGGTAGGGAAGATGAGTGCATCTAGGCTGAGAGCAGGTGTGAGAAGTAGAGACAAGAGGGTAGCTGCCATGTTTAGGGGTTTTCTGGCCTCATAATAGAGGCCAGAAGGGCTAGTGAAATGAGTGTGGGAGTAGAAGGATAGGCTTAAAAAGAAAATGTAAGCTAAGGGTAAATTGCAGTGGGTTTGTGTGCCTAAGCTGTACTTTTTCCCCTGAAAACAATGGAGACCTTTTTTTAAAGATTTTTAAAAGTCTGAATAAAAATTAATAATCCTCATAGAAAATCAAGAAAATGCAGCAAAGCGTAGAGAATACAAAATCACTCATAGTTCCACCACCCAGAGAAAAATGCTTTGATATCTAACATTCCAGCTTGTTTTTCTCAGCTGATATTTTAAAAAAATATATGTCAGTAGCATAATGTATGGTCATTCTGCATCCTGTTTTGTAGGATTAAACATAGGTATTTTCCCATGTTATTTCAAACTTTCCATAAGCCTAATACTATCTGGCCTAAGAGGCATTTAATTAAAGCATGGAAGTGACATGATTATACATCTGTGGGTTTTAGAAAAATGACTCAGATGAAAGGAAAAACAGATGGTGCAGGGAACATGGTTAGTAAGCAACTGTTGTAGTCCAGGTGTGAAAGGAAGAGGTCCTGGACGAAGCAGAGGGTTAGGACAAGGGAGAGAGATTTCTGAGAACTGCGTGACTGGATGTAGAGAATGAGTCATGTTCAACTCCGAGCTTGGATGAAGAGGCAGACGGTGTACCATTTACTGAACTACAAGAGAATAGAAAGAACAACATATTTGGGGGGGCAAAAAAATTAATTGGATTTAGACATAATGTATTTAAAGGACTTGTGGGATGTCCAGGTAAAGATACCTAAAACAAAAATGGAATATTCTGGAGACATTATGGGTTATTGGTTAAGGATGAAAGCTTTAGAATTAAGAGGTGAGTTCCAGTCCCAGCCCCATTACTTCCCAGCTATGTGATCTCAGACACGGCACTTCAGTATAACTCTGCAGGCCTTGGTTGAGATGACAGACAAGAAGGAAAGTGATTGTGTTTGGAATGAGGGGAGGGAGTAGAGTTGCTGATTAGGTTACTTTTATGCTACTCAGTTTATGGCACCTGCAAGACATCCATTTGGAGATATTAAATAGGCAGATGAAGTATGGACCTGGAGCTCAGGAAAGAGGGTAGGAATGTAAAAGGATATACATAAGCATGTGATTAATATTGCCAAAATAGAATGTGTAGGAACCAGAAGAAGGCCAAGAACTGAGCCCTAGAGAGCACAAGCATAATCGAAAGGGGAACATAGAGATTTGTCTGAGAGGGGAAAGAAGAAGAGAGAGCAGTATCATGAGAACCACTGGGGTTGAGAGAGTGGGGGATGGGGGGGTATTGGTGAGCTTGTGAGGATGGTCATCATTTAGAATGTGGAACTAGAAGTTAACCCGGAGACCTAGGCCTTTACTGGGACATTATAGCTAAGTAGCTCAGTAAACCTGGGTATTCAGATTAAATACAGTGAATCTATATTGCACATATACTGTGTTCAAGTCACTGCAGTAAATTCAAAGAGGAAACTACTAGTCGAGAAGGAGGATTAAGATAAATAAATGACCATTACTTAAGATATCATGGGGTAAAGGGGAAAGGAGAGCTCAAAGATAAAGCCAAGGTTTGGAGCATGGCTGAGAGGATGAATTACCTGTTGTTAGCAAAAATGGAGAACTCAGGCAGAGTCTGGAAAGTCAGGTGCCTGGAGGTCACAGGGTACACAAAGATTCAGTATGGGTGTGAGAGAAAAGGAAAGGTCAGATCTTGAAAACACAGTGATTGTTGTATGTAGCGTAAAAAAAAACAAAAACAAAACAGAGTGATACAGCATAACCTGGTGGTCAGGAAGATAGGCTCAAGAGCCAGACTCTCTATGTTTGAATCCCAGCTCAGCTACTTACCAGCTATGTGGCCTTGAGCAGGTCACTTAAACATCTCTGTATCTCAGTTTCCTCATCTGTAAAATGGAGGTAATATTACCTACCTCATAACATTTTTACAAGGCATAGAATCATTAAATAGTTGTAAAGTACATAGAACAGTGCCTTGAAACAATGTGAGCTGTTTGTTAAATAAAACATAAAATAAAAATCCTGTTTCCTCATTTGTAAATCTAGATGAATAGATTCATGACCTGAGATGTCCCTTAATAGACCAAAATTCAACATAGCTTACTTGCTGAAGATCCCAGCCCCTCTCTCTCAGTTCTATTTTAAACTAAGGTGCTCCCTTACCGGATACACAGAGATAAGTTTGCATGCCTCATGCCATATGAGGCACTCACTACTGTGTACAAAGTTTTAACTCTGCGGAATCATCACCAGAAATATTTATGTGACCTTATTACTTTGATATTCTGCCTAGGCTTGGGATAGTTTAATTCAGTTATTGATTGTGAGTATATATTACATTTTCTTGGTGTCTGATCTTTAATTTCTGCTAAACCCAAAGGACAGTTTAGTCTAATATACACTAAATTGGGTGTAAGAAGAGCAAAGTTCTTCTCTCTTTGCTGTCACTTCCTGTCTGATCTTGTGCAAGTAACCAAACTGTCCCTCTCAGTGCAGGCTCTTTCTCCCTCCTCCCCACCCTCTCTTAAAAGGATGTAATTTAAACCTTCAGATTAAAAGCTCTCACTTGCCTCTTCTCCTCTTTCGAATTGGGTAAACAGTATAGAGGACATAGATTTGAAAAATATTGGTGCTGGTCACAATTAGGCTTGGATTTTGCTCCCAAAGCTTCCTGAAGGATCATGTTAAAGTACCAGACTGTTTATGCTTGTGACACTATATTATGCAGCAGGGAAAGGAATAATGCCTGCTTGTCGTAGTGGGCGTTCTCTTTTTCTTGTAATGTGAACCTGGTGATAAATTTCTTCCTGATTACAACTCTTCCCTGAGACCACGTGACCTTACTTATGGCATTATTGCATGATCTTAATAGAACACAAAATCTGTGTTTTGTTCCCTTACCTTTTCATTTTCTTGTTCCCCAGATCCAGGGGGAGTTCTCTTAGTTAAAAGGTGGTAGCAGAGTACGAACTTTGTTTTCACAGACCTGCATTGAATCCTAGCTTAGTCACTTACTAGCTGTGTGACTTTGGGCAGGTTACCCAGCCTCGCTAGGACACAGCTTCCTCGTCTATAAAATGAGGGGATAACGCTACCTGCTTCCTGGGAGTATTAAGAGGGTTACATTAGATAATTCATGTGAAGAACGTAGAATAGTGCCAATAAATAGTGGGAGTTGCCCCTGTCACTCACTTATGATATAACTTCCCTTGATTACCTTGCTCTTCAGTATACTGAGAAAGAATACTGGAATGAAGGTGTCTAACACAAAATTAAAGATTTTAAGTTGTGTTTTGAGATGATAGACTAATTATGTGACATTTAAATATCATTGTGATCTAATTTTTAATTATCACCTGGAACCACACTGAAGATTTTGATGTCTGTAAATACATTAAAAAATGACATATCAAAATGTTGATGCATCTCATGAATTGTGGTACAAAATCAAGTGTTTATTTCCTAAGTTGACTCATCTTGCTATGAGAGAATGGACTTTAGGGAATGCAGAGACACATACCTATACAAAACCACATCTTCTTTCTGCATGGTAGAATACAGTTAACTGATGACAGATTTGGATAGAAATTCCGCACGAGCAAGAAACATCCATTTGGTCCTATAAAACATGATAATTTATATAGATATTATTTTAAATATAACATATGGAATATGTTATAAATATACATATGGAAAAGGCTATAAGAACTTTTAGTAGTTTTGATTCAGTGTTTTTAGGGGAAAAACTTCCTGCTTAAAATGAAATCACATGAGAACATGTATTGAAGAGTTATAAAGCCATAGTATCAATATCTGATTCCTTTTTAAACAGTTTAAGATTCTGCCCTTAAAGCATCTTTCAGGAAACAGTTACTCATTGGCATTTGTGAAATTCTTTTCAAAATATCTACTCCCCTGCTTGGGGTTTTGAGACATGTGCAGGGCGTATGGCACTAAGATTCTGAAGAGTGAATTGCTGGCTCCACGCAAGCATTTTCTGCCTATCCAGTTAATGAACTCTGAGAGCTGCTCTTTGTCCCGGCTCCTGCCATATGGAAGAGTCATGCCAAAAGGTCTGAAAAGACCTGCAGGAGCTGGTGACATCTGCAAGGAAGGAGGCAGAACTGACACTGCAACGCTTCATGTGCCAGTGGGTACAGTGACTAATAACTAGGCTGACCCTAACCCAAGCGAAAATGGAGCAGATCTCTACGAAAAGATTCTCAGAGGTGTAAAGGTACACAGTAATAGCCTAGGAATGCATAAGCAGAGAGGAGCAGGGGAAAATAAATTGTATAGTCTATTAGTGTAAGAGGAGTGTATCTTACTTTCTCAGTTCTGATAGTTTAGGTATACTCTAGTGTATTTTTGTTTGAGGCAATACTCTGAGAATCAGCTTTCAATAGAGTATATATTTGCAGGTAAAAAAAGAAAGAAAACCAATCCCTTTATTTTATAGAGGAATATCAAAAGTAAGATACTTTTTAAATAGCATATTTATAATTATTTTGAAAAGTCAAGCCTGTGTATTCAGCTGCAAAAGAATCCAATGGGATTACTCATCAAATCAGTATTGTGTAACCATTATTGTTTTCCAAAGAATCACAAAAATAAATGACTTCTTAGTAAAGTGCTATTTTAAAAAATATCAGGCTACAGCCCCAATGTACCAGCAGCTTTAAAACTACTTTGTGCATTATTTAAGTCTGATAGAGTAATTGACCCTGTACATTATAGTTAAGTTTCAGAAACTAAACTAATTTTTTAAAATTTGGAAGCCATCGTATTGTTACATCAAATATGACTGAATTTTTTATACCTGATAATTATTACTAAATGCTAAAAAGTCTGCTTTAAATAAAATTCATGTTGGAAAAATAATCAGTATATAAATTAAAATGCACATTCCATTTTTAAGTGGATAGTTGGTATCTTGTTAGTCTGTTCACTTGTAGGCACTTAATACAATCTTGTTTTTTGTTGCAAAGAAGGGTTAGAGTGAGAGCCAACTATTTACTGAAGAGTTACTCAGAAATCACATACTCTCTTATGTGAATAAAATCTGATTCATTTGGGTTCTGTGTGACCTTGGGCAAGTTTCCTGGCCTCTTTGAGCCTTGGATGTTTTTTTTTAAGCTCTGGAATTTTGTTTTGTTTTGTGTGTATACTATCTATAAAATAGGAATAATAATGGTACCCATTTTATAGACTTGTTGTAAGGACCAGTCAATCTGTGTAAAATACTTTTTTTAACAGTCTGGCATATAACAAGCAATGAGTGAATAATTGTTAGCTGTTCTTATTATGGTGATGCTATTATTGTTGTGATTAACCTAAAGAAAGGCTCCATGAGTCTGTGATGTCCTCACTTCCACCACAAAATCCCTAGTAACTTTTCACAAACCTTATATGTGAGTGATTAAACCATATGTCAGCAAGTTTACTTTGTGTTGACTTTGGCAAGGTCAGGGACCTAATGTTAGAAGACCATCTGTGTGGAAGAAATATAGCTTTTACTAATAACTTCTGGCATACCCTTGGATTTTGCAAAATATGACCAGGATACCCACAATTTGCCACGTTCAGCTAAAGTATAATTTGCGATCAGCAAAAAGATTGTTTCTTAGAAGCTTCCTATTTAAGATCTCGTAGGATATGGAAGACCTCAGGGGTGACTTCATTGCATAGCAATAATAGACATTATGACTTGTTGTTTAATGAATTCTCTGACTTACAAAAGATGTATTATTTTATCATGGCACAAATTCTGCTGGATTGTTTTCTTTAAAGATATTAGCTAGAACTAGAATTAGAATATACAAAAGAGTATAGTGGGTCAAAAATATATCTCCACTATTAGAATAAAATGAAGGGCTTGAAAAGAATGAACTACTAATAACAACTTGGATCTATCTCAAATGCATTTTGATAAAGCAAGACTCAAAAGGCACATGCTGTGTGATTCCATTTACATGACACTCTGGAACAAGCCAGATCGACAATTACTAGGAGCTGGTGGTGGAAGAGGAGTGGGGTTGACTGCAGAGACCTAAGAAAAGTTTCGATAGAAATGTTCTGTATCTTGATTGTGGTGGTGGTGACATGCTTGTAACCATTCATCAAAACTCCTAGAACTATTCACCAAAAGGGTGACTTTTACTAATTGTAAATTTCACCTCAGTAAATCTGGCTTAAGAAACCAAAACAAATGGCTGTAGTGTTGGTGCAGGTCAGTATTTCCTGTGAGTGTGTAGAACAGCATATCACTTTTTCTGAAATGTTGATGTAATTCTTATGTATTTACTTATTACACTTAATTACATCTTTGAAAGTCACATTTTTAGTTCGTTAAGTATTTTACTTTCTTCTCTATAAATAGTGATTGTCTAAAAATTTATTGAAAGTTTATCAGTTTCATGGAATATACTACATATGTTTCTTAGTATTTAAGTTTTTTATATTAATCAGGATGCTACAAATAACACCAATATTACTCGACCTGGCTTAAACAATAAGGAAGTTTATTGGCTTCATCTCTGTGGTTATGGGATGGCTGCTTATAGCACTCAAGACTACATGTACCCTCATTTACGTGGAGCAGCAAAGAGAGATCTCTTTTTTTATGGTTCTTCCTTAAGAGCAGGGAGCCTCCTTTTCCAAAGCTGCCAGTGCATATTCCCTCGTGTCTCATTGGCCCCCCAACCTATCGCTGTATACTCCTGATTGTGACACCATTCAGGGCTCCCCTTTTGATCTGTGGATAAGGTCAGTTTCCCCAAAGGAAGGGCTACATAGTAGTTGGGTAGACACACGAACCAAATCTGGATACCATTAAGAGATAGCGGGGAAGGGATGCCAGGTAGGCAAGCAGCAATGCTAGTACTTTACTCTGAGTTTAAGTTAAACCAAAACTTTGACTAATTATGGAATTTGACTACTACATAGTTGTTTCTTTTAAAATATTTATTTGGCTGCGCCGGGTCTTAGTTGTGGCACACGGGATCTTCGTTGTTGCCTGCGGGATCTTGTAGTTGCAGCATCTAGGCTCTTAATTGTGGCATGCGGGATCTAGTTCCCTAACCAGGGATCAAACCTGGGCCCTCTGCAATGAGATCGAGGAGTTTTAACCACTGGACCACCAGGGAAGTCCCGATTACTACATAGTTCTTATTTCAGTGTTTCTGAGACCACAAATTATTTAAACGTATTATATTACTTTACCCTAAAGACTTCACATAAAAATACCTCAGTTCTGTAAGAAGCAACGTGGTAACTTACCATGTTAGAACATATTTTGCATATAAAGCATAAAATAGATGTCATATGTGTTTAACACAATGAAGCATTTATACAGCTTAATAGCATTTTATACATAGTTTAAAATGTAGCATTTACACAAATCAGACACTGGTTTAAAGTACACTTTGGTCTGCTTTGGTACTAAAGTTTTTACTAAACTCTTATTATATTTCATAGTCTCCTAGAATGAGAAAAGTATTTCAGTAAAGTAACTAGGTAGAAACAACTCTGGATGGTACGCAGAGTCTGGATTTTATCCTGTCAGTGAGAAGAGGACTATTGAAGCATTTTGGTTTTTCCTATGGGAATTAGCATTAGGTGAGCAGAGCAGAGTTTTTGTTTTGTCTTGTTTTTTAATTGTATTTATTTATTTTTTGGCTGCATTGGGTCTTCGTTGCTATGCGCAGGCTTTCTCTAGTTGTGGCGAGCAGGGGCTACTCTTCCTTACGGAGCACAGGCTCTAGGCATGCTTGCTTCAGTAGTTGTGGCTTGGGGGCTCTAGAGCGCAGGCTCAGTAGTTGTGGTGCACAGGCTTAGTTGCTCTGCAGCACGTGGGATCTTCCTGGACCAGGGATCGACCCTGTGTCCCCTGCATTGGCAGGTGGATTCTTAACCACTGCTGTGCCACAAGGGAAGTCCCCAGAGCAGAGTTTTAGAAAAATTCCTCATACAATAGTATTCAAGGTGGGTTAGAGCCAAAAAAAATAATGGAATCAGTTAATTGGGCAACTAACTATTGATTGGCCTGGGCTTGAGATAAGGTATGAGCAAAACAGGGTGGCAGTGATGAGAGCTTAAAAGATGGATGCTAAAGACAAAATGCCATGAATAGGAGTTGGTGGCTGACTGGATTTTGTGGTAGGGAACTAAGCTTAAAGTAATTTAAGTCAGCTAACTGGAAAGGGATGGAACCATTGCTAGGATGGTAAGGTTGGAGGGTGGTGGTAGAATGGAGATTTTACAGAAATGATGAGTTTGGTCTTAGATTGACAACATGTCAAAGTGGTAATAAATGTCCAGCAATAGTTAGTCATGTGAGACTGCTTCTCATTCATTCATTCAGTGATATTTTATTGAGTGCCAGTGTTTTATTGAAGCACTGCAGTAGATAAAAGAGATGGAGCAGTTAACAACGAAAAAATGTTCCTGTCCTCATGGCACTAGCAAGGTTATACAGAGATATTTAAGAGTTAAGTAAATATAAACTGAAGAAATATTAAAGTCTAGATTTAATTAAAAGTAATATAGATAGAGGGAGGTGGGTGCGAGCATAGGTGAAAGATTAACAATGAATTGATGTTGGATCTTGGTGATGGACACATGGGGGTTTGTTTTACTATTTTCTTTACTTCTATATATGATTGAAATTTTCCATAATAAAAACAGTTTTTTTAAGGTAAAAAGTTCTGTGCATAGAGCTAATAATTAAACAAGATCTTTGAGAGAGTGATAAAAACATGTCCAAAGAGTAGCCTGAGAGAGGTAGGGGGAAAATGAGGAAAGTATAGTGTCTGGGAAGTAAAAAAGATAAAAGAAGTTTCAAAGAAAAGGTGGAAGATAGTGTTAATTGATACAGAGATCAAAGAAGTTATCATAGATTAAATCTAGCTGATTTCTAATTTTGTTCATTTCTGGTTGGATGTTCCTTGATGACTGAAAGGAATTGGGTACCTGAGAAGATTAGGAAAACTTTTGATGAAACCATTTTTTTTAATCAGTTTTTTTTAAATTTTATTTATTTATTTATTTATTTGCTTGATTTTGGCTGCATTGGGTCTTCGTTGCTACAAGTGGGCTTTCTCTAGTTGCTGTGAGTGAGGGCTACTCTTCATTGCGGTGCCCGGGCTTCTCATTGTGGTGGCTTCTCTTGTTGCAGAGCACAGGCTCTAGGTGCACGGGCTTCAGTAGTTGTGACACGCGGGCTCAGTAGTTGTGGCTCACGGGCTCTAGAAAGCAGGCTCAGTAGTTGTGGCACACGGGCTTAGTTGCTCTGCGGCATGTGGGATCTTCCCGGACCAGGGCTAGAACCCGTGTCCCCTGCACGGGCAGTCGGATTCTTAACCACTGCGCCACCAGGGAAGTCCTTGATAAAACCATTTGATAATATTTATTACTTGAGAAATACTGTCCAAGCTTTATTTCCTGATATGTGAATATCTGTTCTGTTTTCAGGAGACTAATGAGCAAAAACTTCACAAAATAGCCAATGAACTTTTGCTTACAGAAAGAGCTTACGTCAGCCGACTTGACCTCTTAGATCAGGTAATATTTTCCCTTTCAGTATTTTATTTTTTGGCATTATACATCATTTTAACTTAGTAATTTAAGTGTTTAAGAAACTGCAAGAAGGACCTAACCATTTTTGGCAAGTGAAAGCTACTTCCTCAAGGAGATCTCTAACATTTTCAGCTCTGTCAGTGAATTCATTAGGTATAAAGTTTTCATAATTCATAAAAAACAGATTGAAGGACTCTCTGTAGGAGTCGCAAAATGCATTTATCTGTGTCTTTCAATCCTAAACACTACTCTGTTTCTTGCCCACTTATTGTGATCCTGAAGGCTGTGTTATTAAATAGGAGATTCTGATACTGACATGAATACATCACTGATTCTTGTCTCACTTGCTGTTGTAAATGATCTGAATTCCTGCAGTCATAGGGCCAGAAGGAATTTTGAGAGTTTGCTTGTTCGGCCTTGCATAAAACGTTCAAAACAGTGCCAGGTGTAAATATTTGTTGAATATGTGAATAACATTTTGTACTTCCATCATGGTAGATGCTTGTGAATCATCTCAAATATACGTTTGCAAAGAAAGTTTGAAAATGCATCATTAAGAATAACTGTTAAACACGATGGCCTCTTAATCCTGTTTCAGTGATAAAAGATCAAGATAATTGGTAGATTGTCTGCTGATACAGACTCCTCTTATTAAAAGATAAAGTTGCCAACTTTGAGTAAATTAGTTGCAAGAAGATGTCCCGCTACTGCAGTTGGAAAAATGGAACTTCGTGGGAACAGGCCATCCTGGACACACCTTTTTATCAGTTCCTAGGGCAGACTACATGCCTGTTAGGGTGAGCCTTAAGGGTCCGGATTAAGACTTGTGTTCTCTGAGATAATGTGTTTGTGACTCAAATACTCACTTTCCAAAGAATTTCGCCATAAGTCAATCAATTCATGTTGGTTTGTGCCTTTGAAACAATGTTTCTCCTCATGGTGATTACAGACCTGAAACTTTTAGGTATTCCCATAGTGGAAATGTGTTTTTTCCACTTACCAAGTTGCATTTTTTTTTCTTTCTTTTTTTTCATCCATATTATCTTGTCAGCTCCTGTTGCTGACCTTTTAGAATTTAATCATAATTACTAAAATATCCTATTGGAGTCTCTAAGGACATAATTTGGTATTCTTTTTGCCTCTCAAGAAAATGCAATGGAGGTGAATTTAGAAAATAGACAACCATCTGGACATTATGAAAGAACAGACCTCCTTCTGCCTACATTTAACAGAATGGCAATTAAGAGGTATAGTAGCCCTACTAGAGTAGAGCTAAGACTGCAAAATTTTTTTTTACTGTCTTTAAGATACCTGTTATTATGTACAAGAGAAGATCTTTTTATCCTCATTTCTGAGTTTTAAGTTACCATGCATTATTATTTACTAAAGCAGGAAAACATGTGAGAACTGAAATAGTCTTTTGTTTATGCATTGACCACGTATTTTTTAAGCACCTTTTCTACTGTGAGAAGTAAATCACAATGTTCTACCTCCCCAAGGAGTGTACAGTTTTAATAGGGAAAATGAGACACATGCCAACAAATTATAATAAAGGGCAATATGTAATATGTGCCATAGAAGTCAATCAAAATATAAAGAGGAGTGGAAAATACCACAGTTATTATGTATCTGTATAGTTTTCCATCTTTTAACTCTACCTATGGATAGGAAGGGTAAATCCTGTTACCCTCAACTGGAAATTCTCTGGAACAGAAAAGATTAACATCCCACAGATAGAGGCATAGCCTAGGTTAGAGTCAAAGCTTCCTAATTCTAATTCCTGGTTCTTCTTAAAGCATATACTCACTCCTACATTTCAAAAATGATTGATTTCTTGAATCACGAGCTTTGCCATTTATTCAACAAAAAGTTACTAAGAGCCCACTATATGCCTTAGCACAGTGCTAGATGGTTAACCAATAACTTTGAAGTAATGTTTGCATTAATTCTCTTATTCAGGTATTTTATTGCAAACTACTGGAAGAAGCAAATCGAGGCTCATTTCCAGCAGAGATGGTGAATAAAATCTTTTCTAATATTTCATCAATAAATGCCTTCCATAGTAAATTCCTATTGCCAGAGCTGGAGAAAAGAATGCAAGAATGGTAAGAGGCATAGATAGCAAATAATATATCTAAGGCAGTCATACTAGAAGCTGTGTTATTCAGCTGTTAACTTGAAATAATAATGCTACACAGAGCTGTAAACAAACATTTACACAAAGTTTTTATGTTAAAGATCACTGAAAGACCTTGTGGTACATTTTTGTCTTTAGTTGAAAAAGGTTTCATCTCTCCTTTCCAAGCTATAGTTTGATTGGTGGAGACAAGATATTAAGGGTAATCTGGAGCTTCAAGATTTCCAAGAGTAAAGCATCTCTCTTTACTGTGTTATTCCTAACCTCCCTGTAAAAAGGTGCTTTTTCGCTTTCTCTCAATCTCACAGCAAAGTGGATCTGACAAAGCGCAGGGTACATGTAGAAAGTGATTACTTCATTTGGAGTCCTGTTAATTCACTCATTCTATAAGAAATCTTAACAACTTGTTTCTATGTTTTATACAGGGAAACTACCCCTAGAATTGGTGACATCCTTCAGAAATTGGCCCCATTCCTTAAGATGTATGGAGAATATGTGAAGGGATTTGATAACGCAATGGAATTGGTTAAAAACATGACAGAGCGTATTCCCCAGTTCAAATCAATAATTGAAGAAATTCAGGTAATAGGACTCTTTTGTTCAAGGCTATAATTACTTTTTCTGTACAAATCATAAGGTCTTCTAGATCTAAAATTTAGATTGAGAGATTTGAGACACCTGGCCAAATTCCATTCTGGTCTGAATTATGCAGAAATCATCTCTGCAAAGTTAAAATATTTATTGAGCACGTGCAATATACTGAACAGTGAATTCTCCATTTGCTTTTGAGACAAGGAAAGTCTGGCTTTATCAGGGTCCACATTAATTTACAAAGTAAGTTCCCATTCAGCTCTGTGTCTCTCTTGCTTGCTTTCAGAGGTTGAGATGTTGGAATGACTATAAATGAATATAAAGAATGATTGCTATAAACCCTGACATTTTAGAAACATAATTACAGTTGATCCTTGAACAATGTAAGGGTTATGGGTGCTGATCCCCTATGTGTTTGAAAATCCCAGTATAACTTTACTGTCAGCCCTCCATATCTGTGGTTATGCCTCATGGATTCAATCAACCATGGATTAGTACTGTAGTACGCGTTTACTGAAAAAAAAAATGTGCATATAAGTTGACCTGTGCAGTTCAAACCCATGTTCAAGGATCAACTGTATTCTGTTTTATTTCATTTTGGGGTGTTTTTTTGGTCATTTTATATATGTGTCCTGACTTAAAATTTCATCAGACCTGGATAATACATTTTAATAATATCATAGTAATTTCTGTTTGATTCTCTAGTCAAAACTGTTAATCATTTCTTCTTTGCTGAAGTTTAAATATTGAAAAGGAATTCTTTAGATCACATAAGGTTATTTGGGTGGGGATTCTTTTTTTTTTTTTTTTTTTTTTTAAGATGTTGGGGGTAGGAGTTTATTAATTTATTTTTGCTGTGTTGGGTCTTCGTTTCTGTGCGAGGGCTTTCTCTAGTTGTGGCAAGCGGGGGCCTCTCACTATCGTGGCCTCTCTTGTTGTGGAGCGCAGGCTCAGTAGTTGTGGCTCACGGGCCTAGTTGCTCCGTGGCATGTGGGATCTTCCTGGACCAGGGCTTGAGCCAGTGTCCCCTGCATTAGCAGGCAGATTCTCAACCACTGTGCCACCAGGGAAGCCCCTGGGTGGGGATTCTTTTGCTCCTTGACTTCTTTTGTGTTACATAAATATATATATATTTATTTTTTACAAATTTATTTATTTATTTTTGGCTGCATTGGGTCTTCGTTGCTGTGTGCGGGCTTTCTCTCGTTGTGGTGAGCGGGGGCAACTCTTCGTTGAGGTGCGTGGGCTTCTCATCGTGGTGACTTCTACTGTTGCAGAGCATGGACTCCAGGAGCACAGGCTTCAGTAGTTGTGGCTCCCGGGCTCTAGAGTGCCGGCTCAGCAGTTGTGGCACCAGGCCCAGCTGCTCCATGGCATGTGGGATCTTCCTACACCAGGGCTCGAACCTATGTCCCCTGCATTGTCAGGCAGACTCCCAACCACTGCGCCACCAGGGAAGCCCCTGTGTTACATAAATATTTTTATATGTTTTTTAAACTCATTAATATAGTGATATGATTACTGTTTTGTACAATTTTATGTCTTTTAAAGGAGTTAAGAGAATATTAAAAAATATCTATACGCAGATCAGTGTGATGCTGACAACATCAACAAAAGAAAAGACAAAAGCCACATGATCATCTCAATAGATGCAGAAAAAGCATTTGATAAAATGCAACATCCATTCATGATAAAAACTCTTACCAAAATGGGTATTGAAGGAACATATCTCAACATAATAAAAACTATTTGTGAAATACCCACAGCCAGCATAACACTCAATGGTGAATAGCTTGAAAGCCTTCCCACTAAAATCTGGAGCAAGACAATGATGCCCATTCTCACCACTTCTATTCAACATAGTATTTGGAAGTCCTAGCCACAGCAATCAGACAAGAAAAAAGAAATAAAAGGTATCTAAATTGGAAGAGAAGTGGTACAATTGTCATTATATGCAGATGACATGATACTGTATATAGAAAACCCTTAAAGACTCCACACAGAAACTACTAGAAACTGATAAATGAATTCAGCAACATAGCAGGATACAAGATTAACATACATAAATCTGTTGCATTTCTTTACACTAACAGTGAAATATCAAGAAGGGAGAGTGAAAAAATAATCCCTTTTAAAATTGCAGCCAAAAAAAAAAAATACTTAGGAATAAAACCTGACAAAGGAGGTAAAAGACTTATATTCTGAGAATTATAAAACATTGATAAAGGAAATTGAAGATGATTCAAAGAAATGGAAAACTATCCCATGCTCTTGGATTGGAAGAATTAATATTGTTAAAACAGCCATACTACCGGAAGTAATCTACAGGTTTAATACAATCCCTATCAAAATACCCATGACATTTTTTACAGAGCTAGAACAAATAATCCTAAAATTTATATGGAACCATAAAAGACCCAGAATTGCCAAAGCAATCCTGAGGAAAAAGAACAAAGCTGGGGGCATAACCCTCCGAGACTTCAGACAATACTATAAAGCCACAATAATCAAAACACTGTGATATTGGTATAAAAACAGACATGTGGATCAGTGGAACAGAATAGAGAGCCCAGAAATAAACCCACACACCTATGGTCAGTTAATCTTCGACAAAGGAGACAAAAATATACAATGGAGAAAAAACAGTCTCTTCAGCAATTGGTGTTGGGAAACCTGAACAGCTGCATGTAAATCAATGAAGTTAGAACATACCCTCCCACCATACACAAAAATAAATTCAAAATGGCTTAAAGACTTAAATATATAAGACATGACACCATAAAACTAGAAGAGAATATAGCAAAACATTGTCTGACAGAAATTGTACCAATGTTTTCCTAGGTCAGTCTCCTGAGGTAATAAAAATAAAAGCAAAAATAAATAAATGGAACCTAGTCAAACCTAGAAGCTTTTGCACAGCAAAGGAAACTGTAAGCAAAACGAAGAGACAGCCTATGGACTAGGAGAAAATATTTGCAAGTGGTACAACCAAAAAGGGCTTAATTTCCAAAATATACAAATGGCTCATACAACTCATAACAAAAAAACAAACAACCCAGTCAAGAAATGGGCAGATGACCTAAATAGACATTTCTCCAAAGAAGACATACAGATGGCCAAAAGGCACATAAAAAGATGATCAACATCACTAATTATTAGAGAAATGCAAGTCAAAATTACAGTGAGGTATCATCTCACACCAGTCAGAATGGCCATCATTTAAAAGTCTACAAATAAATGCTGGAGAGGATGTGGAAAAAAGGGAACCCTCCAACACTGTTGGTGGGAATGTAAATTGGTGCAGCCACTATGGAGAATAGTATGGAGGTTCCTTAAAAAACTTAGAGTAACCATATGATCCAGCAATCCCACTCCTGGACATATATCCAGAGAAAACTCTAATTCGAAAAGATACAACATGCACCCCAATGTTCATAGCAGCACTATTTACAATAGCCAAGACACGGAAGCAACTTAAATCTCCATCGACAGTTGAATGGATAAAGAGGATGTAGTATATATACACAGTGGAATACTACTCAGCCATAAAAGTGAATGAAATAATGTCATTTGTAGCAACATGGATGGACCTAGAGATTATCATACTAAGTGAAGTAAGTCAGAAAGAGAAAGACAAATACCATATGACATCACTTATATGTGGAATCTAAAATATGACTCAAATGAACTTATTTATGAAACAGAAACAGACTCAAAGACATAGAAAACAAGCTTGTGGTTACCAAAGAGGAAAGGGGGGTGCGGGAGGGATAAATTAGGAGTTTGGGATTAGCAGATACAAACTACTATATGTAAAATAGATAAGCAACAAGGTCCTACTGTATAGCACCAGGAAATATATTCAATACCCTGTGATAAACCATAATAGAAAAGAATATGGACAGAGAATATATATGTATAACTGAATCACCTTGCTGTACACCAGAAACTAACACAACATTGTAAATCAACTATTCTTCAATTTGAAAAAAGAAAAATGTCTTCAAATATGTTTTTTGGGGGTTTTTTTTTGCTATGCGCGGGCCTCTCAGTGTTGTGGCCTCCCCCGGACGCACAGGCTCAGCGGCCATGGCTCACGGGCCCAGCTGCTCCGCAGCATGTGGGATCTTCCCAGACAGGGGCATGAACCCGTGTCCCCTGCATCGGCAGGCGGACTCTCAACGACTGCGCCACCAGGGAAGCCCTACAAATATGTTTTTAACCCATATATTTACCATTTCTGGAATAAGTTCCTTTCAGCATGAAAATGATGTGTTTCTTGTGAGGCAGAGTGAATAGCAATGAATTTTCTTGGGCTTTGTTTATTTGGAAAATATTTTTTTCTTCACTATTGAATGATAGCATTGCTAGACACAGAATTCTTGGCTGATAGCTTTTTTCTTTCAGCAATTTGAATGTCATTTCAGTGTTTTCTGTCCTCCCTCGTGTCAGATGAGAAGTTAGCCCTTAATTGTATTGACAGTCCCCTGTATGTAATGAATCGCTTTTCTCTTGCTGCTTTCAAAGTTTTCTCTTTGTTTTTGGCTTTTAGCAGTTTGAAAATGATGTGGATCTTTTTTGTATTTATTCTGCTTGGAGTAGATTGAGCTCCTTGGTTGTGTAGATTTTTTTAAATCAGTCTGAGAAGTTTTCAGCCATTGTTTCTTTGAATTTCATATTTTCATTACCCAAGTTTCTTTCTTTTTTTAATTAATTAATTAATTAATTAATTTTTGGCTACGCTGCGTCTTCGTTGCTGTGCACAGGCTTTCTCCAGTTGTGGCGAGCGGGGGCTACTCTCCGTTGAGGTGCGCCGGCTTCTCATTGTGGTGGCTTCTCTTGTTGCGGAACATGGACTCTAGGCACGCAGGCTTCAGTAGCAGGCTTCAGTGCGTGAGCTCAGTATTTGTGGCTTGTGGGTTCTAGAGCACAGGCTCAGTAGTTGTGGCACACGGGCTTAGTTGCTCCACGGCATGTGGGGTCTTCCCGGACCAGGGCTTGAACCCGTGTCCCCTGCATTGGCAGGCAGATTCTTAACCACTGCTCCACCAAGGAAGTCCCATTATGTGAGTTTCTGAGACCTGTTCAATTTTCTTCCTTTTTTCTCTTTGTTCTTTACACTGTATAATTTCAATTAATATTCCTTCAAGTTCATTGATTCTTCTGCCATCTTGTTTCTTCCGTTGAGTCTCTGGGGTGAATTTTTCATTTCAGTTATTGTACTTTTCAACTCCAGAATTTTCATTTGGTTCTTTTTTATACTGTCTGATTCCTCCTTGAAAATTGCTATGTATGCATGTATTGTTGTTATACTTTTCATGTTCTTCAAATATGATTACCTTTATTTCTTTGAACATACATATAATAGCTATGTTGAAATCTTTGCTATATCCAATATCTAAGTTCACTCAGAGACAATTTTATTTGACTGCCTTTTTTCTTCAGTGTAGGTTAATACTTCACTGTTTATTTGAATATCTCTTTTTGTTTTTGCTGAATGTTGGACATTATTATTTATTTGTTTGTTTATTTTTTAATTTTTGGCTGCATTGAGTCTGTTGCTGCGCATGGGCTTTCTCTAGTTGTGGCGAGCAGGAGCTACTCTTCGTTGAGGTGCGTGGGCTTCTCTTTGTGCTGCCTTCTCTTGTTGCAGAGCACGGGCTCTAGGCGCGCGGGCTTCAGTAGTTGTGTTGCATGGGCTTAGTTGCTCCGCGGCATGTGGGATCTTCCCGGACCGGGACTCAAACCTGTGTCCCCTGCATTGGCAGACAGATTCTTAACCACTGCACCACCAGGGAAGCCCTGGATATTTTAGATAACCTATTTTGTGGGAACTCTAGATTTGGATTTTCCCTACTGAGAGTGGCTGCGGTTACTTTTGTTTTTGTGTTTGTTTATTAACTTGCTTAGACTAAATCTATGAACTTTATCTCTCCTCTGGTATGCAGCCACTAATGTCTCTATTCAGTTTTTTGTTGAATGTTCTTGTGTTTGTATGTGATCTTGGCTTTATAGGGGTTGCCCCTATATCTGTGTAGGTTAAAGATCAAACAGTTGTTAAACACAGGTGCTTAACTACCTAGATCCAGTTAGCTTCTCTCCTCTGCTGATGGCCCTATAATTGTGTGTGGAGGGACACACACTTATTTAAAGATCGGGCCATTTCCAAAGTCCTTGTGGCCCTTTCCCATCTCCTATCTGTATCTTCTGTCTGCATCTCCACAACCTCGGAGTGGCCAGGAGGTTGCTGGCTTGGGCTCTCTTCTGTCTCTGCTGGTTATTCACACAGCCTCAGCCAAGGAAATGATTGTCCGACCACAACACAGCTTCAGGCTATTAAAGTCATTGGTCTTCCCCACTTGCCCACCTCAGAGACCATCACTTCCACTGACAGTGTTGCTGGGCATATGGTTCACCGCTGTAAATCAAATGAGCCCTCTTCAACTTCAGCAGAGAAACTGCCAGTCCTCACAGCCTGCCCCACCCTTGCAGAATCTTCACAGTGACTGAGCTGGGAGAGGAAGAGGTGCAGCCCCAGGCCAGAATACCACAGCTTCTTGCTGTTCTTACCCAAAGTTCAGCAGTTTTTAAGAGAAACACTTTTCAGATTGTTTTGTGCCTTTGGTCAATTTCCAAAGTGCTGAAATGATTGCTGTTGTTGTTAAAATCAATTTTATCCAGCTTTAAAGCTGCTTTTTATTTTTTTTTAATTTTTATTGGAATATAGTTGCTTTACAACATTGTGTTAGTTTCTACTGTGCAGCAAAGTGAATCAGCTATAGGTATACATATATCCCCTCTTTTTTGGATTTCCTTCCCGTTTAGGTCACCATGGAGCATTGAGTAGAGTTCCCAGTGCTATAGTAGGTTCTCATTATAAAGTCGCTTTTTAAAGGGAGGATTTTGCCAATCTCCTCACTCAGCCATAGCCAAAAGTCCTGCTCTTCCCCTTCACTCCTTTTATTGAACATCTCTTTTCTCTCATGATTAAGCACTCATCTACCTTTCTGAACACTGGCTCCTTCTTTGGTTCTTTCACTAACCCCTTTTGTTAATATTGAAATGTGGGCAGAATACAAGGTTTTTGCCCTTCATAGTCTTCTTTCTCTCCACAGTCTCAATGTTGTCATAGTTTCCCAAGCCTTTAACCATCATGTCATACAGATGCTTATAGAGTCATTATTTCTAGTGTATTCCTCTACCCCTGAACTCCAGTTACAAAATGCTGAGTGCTGGCTACACAATTCTGTATGAACATCTTGTTGTCAATACAAAGTCAACATGTTCCATTCCTGTCTTTAGCTTACAAACATTTTTTCCACTTCACCTTTTGTGCCTTGCATAGAGTAGCTTGTGGTTATGGGATTGGATTTATCACATAGCACCAATATTCTTTTATTCACCAGAATTTGATCACTTGGCTTTATCTTTGATTTGTCACTTTTCCTCATTCTCTGTATGTGTTCATTTGCCTGTTAGATAATATTTTCAAGGGACTTAGCATGGAGCTTGTTGCATAGTAAGTGCTCACTACACAATGGTGGTCATTATCGTTGTTTCATCAAATATTAAAACTATCTCAGCAACGTCTGTCTTCTCCATGTTATGAAGAAAGGATGGAGTTGTGAAAGGAATGGTAGATTGAGAATCAACTAATCTAGTTTAGGATTCTAGTCTGCCACTTAGAGCCACTTGACCTTAGAAAACTCCCCTAACTTTTCTGAGCCAGTTTCTTCATGTAAAAATTTGGGGATCAGTAATATTTTCCTGGATATATATATATATATATATATATATATATACACACACATATATGCATGTGTGTGTATATTTACCATAGGCTTGCTGGAGAAAATCAAATGCAATAACTAAACTTATAATATTAATATCTTATACTTTATTAAGGAAAGCCATTAACCCTCAGCTTCCATGCTAATTTCAGGCTCTTTTTACTTTTCTCCTGGGCTACAATAACTTCCAAACTAGTTTCCCGACATCTGCCTAAAGCCACATTGCTGTAGGTTAATCTTAATAGCTGTCATATCTAATGATATCACTCCCCTGCATGAAAACCTGCATTAGATGAAGTAAATCTAAACCCAGCTTGACATTATTGCCCCAGATTACATTTTCTTCCTTATCCCCTATTTCCCTGTAAATATCTTATTTCCGAGCAGAACTCAACTGCCCCCTTTCACTAAACATGCTTCATGCCCCACTGTCTTGGGCCTGTTCTCCAACGTCCCTCTTCCTGCACTTACCTGGTATTCCTCATTTCCCTGCCCAAAGCCTGACCTCACCTGAGTTTATGTGTAAATATTCCATTCTCTATGAAGCTTTTAGTTTCTTGTTTGCTTTGAATGCAAACATCATGTCTTAATACAACATTTTTTACCCTGCAGTGCCCTGATCATCGTCATCAATAAATATAGTAAGAGGGTTTCTTCTTTGTTTAATATGAACAGGAACACACCTTATTTTTCAAGTAATCTTTTTTCTCTCCTTCCATGTTGACAGCTTACTGAAAGCATGTTCTATAGACTCAGTTTTGCCCTAAGCAAAGGAGATCTGTTTAGAGTTTGATTTCTAATGGAAAAGAATGCCATGACCTAATGAAAAATTAAATTTTTCTCATCTTGTCACTTTTCTACATGTGGAGTCTTTTAAGTTAAAAGGTAATGACATTTATGGTAGCCTTATTATGAAATAGTTTCTGCTGAGTCCAGAGTCATTTAATGCAGTGTTACTTAGTGAACCTCATTGAATAGATGCTTCTTTTGAAAATCTCTGGAGTATGATTTAATAATGTGACCTGACAAACCCTTGTAGTGACTAATTGAAGTGGATGTCATCAATCTGGAAATTTCTTGCTTAAATTCTGCTTGATTTTTCTTTCTGTTCTTAACACTAGATTGGTGGTCCTCAAACTTTAATGGAAGAATTGGAGGCGTTTTTATGCATATGCCCAGGCTGTGGCCTCAAAATTGTGGTTTCATAGATTGCGATGGGGTTCAGAATTTCCGTTTTTAATAGCATCCCAGGTATATCTAATGCAGGTGATGCACAGACCACACTTTGTAGTGAAATGCTGCCCTTAATGAAAATTCTATGTTACGTTGAACTTTTTTAGACTGGCTAACCTAATTTTTAAATCTTTTTTTAAAAACCTTTCTCATTACAGAAACAGAAGATCTGTGGGAGCTTGACTTTGCAGCATCACATGCTAGAACCTGTTCAGCGGATTCCCCGGTATGAGATGCTCCTTAAGGACTACCTAAGGAAATTGCCCCCTGGTTCTCCGGACTGGAATGATGCTAAAAGTAAATACTCCCCCCACCCCGGCCCCGCCCCTGCTTTCCATTTTTGGATAATTTAGTGGCCAAGTAGACTTGTGATTTCAAAGTGAGATAGGTCTCATAGCCACTTTAGTAAAATATTGGTGCCGGAAAATAACCTCACTGGAAATTGTCATCAGTACCTCAATTGGGCAAGCACTTTTGAGCCCAAATCATAGGCTTGGAGCAGTGCAAATCACATTTCTCATGCTGGTTTCACGTTAATCGTTAACTCTGAAATATAAAACTGTAGTCTTAGAGACATCTGGAATAGCAATACACAATTACCTTCTCACAGGAAGAATACAACCATTCAGAATTACTAGTGCTGCTGGTTAATTAGGTAGGTTGATACATACCAAGAAAACTAAGATGATATTTACTATGTAAAAATAGCCTAAGCAAAGTGATATCTCTCTACCTTTTTCTACTGTAAGACAGAAGAGGCAATGGTGCTGTTTAATGTCAGTTAACATTTTCCCTGAGAAAACTTTATTCCTGCTCAACTCCTGTGCTACATTAGATCATAATGGAAGACTTTTTAGGGCTTAAGAGTTTCAATAAGAATTTTGTTTTCTTGTGTACTTTAAAAAAAATCAGTTAACTGTGAAGAGAAAATTTAACTTAGATTAGTAATCAACATGTACAAACAATACTGGTGTACAATCTTAAAGCATTGCTACTTTCTCTAATAATTTTTTGTCTGCTGTTATAAGTGAACCTTGTTGAGAGATGAACACAAAACACAATGTTTGGTCTTAGAGACTGGGTCTTTTTCTGAACATAGGCTATCTGTGATGTTTCTCCCACCATCCAAGTGAGTTGGTGACCACAGGAACTTCTTATCTCCCCTTTCTTCCTCTAAAGTTTAGAATTATCCTAACTTGTCTTCTTCCACTTTCCACTTCATCTCCACTTTCCACTCACCTGGCCTGAGTGCTTGGTTTTAGTAGTGGTAGGATTGGAGGTTGGATCACCATTGCTACTTCTCAAACTAGTCTCTTGGGTGGTGGCCCCAGCCCATCTTAATTTGTCTCCCTCTACCTTGGATCCTATGTGGAATGCAAAGAATTGTCAAAATCAGGATAGTTCTGTAAAATATAAATAACAATTCTGCTTCTTCTATACTCAAAAGACTTTGACTCCTGCTAAGGTAGCTATGTCAAAAATCAGAGAGTCAGCAACGTAATAGGGTATTTTATTACTCTTTTTGGTTTCCCATTACTACTTACACTAAAATTGTAAGGAAATCACAGAAGTACTTTTAGAGACCTAAAAGTAGAGGGGAAAGCAACAAAAGTGCATTTTGTTCGGCAGTAGAACGAAGAAGACAGAAAAGTTGGTTCAGAATAATGAGGTTGTTGTGGTAACAGAATTATCCCAACCAGTATTCATAAGATAGGAAAGAAAGGAAGAGAGCAGGACGTGATGTAGGATTGAGAACATTCCCTCAGGTTAATCCAGCAGGAAGCCTTAGCTTCCACATCTCTTCACCGGTAGTCCCGAAGCTCCTACCTTGCCCATATCAGAGTTCCCATTCCCATCTCTCACTACCACCTGCCCTAGCAACAAAACCCTCCATCAACATTGGCATCAGAAAATTCCCTTTCACCTAGACTAGAAATGTGAGTGTGTTTTCGCAGGGAAAAATGATTATGCTTGGTGGTTAATTTGCTCATAAAACTAGTGAAATACTTACTACTGCTGAAATGTTGTAGAAATTTGAGTCAGAAGACTTTGGTTCTAATGTAGCCCTTCAGTATCATAATTTGTGACCTTAGCCAAGTCACATCACTCTCTACTTCTTTCATCTGCCAAATGAAGCTAATATACTTTCCATTCAAGGTTGCATAAGAATGAATTGACCTAATATATATGAAAGCCCCTGACAAAGTTCCTTGTACCGAGCTAGTGTCAGGGTGTTTGTTATTTTGAAGGTCCCTTATCGATTAAAGGTACCTGAGAGCCTACTCACTGTATATGACTTTTAATGAGGCGATACCCTTCAAGTTCCAAATAATCTGCTTACAAATGAACTTTTGAAAGTATCCAGCTTATAAATGCAAATTGCCCCCTGCTTTTATCGTGTATCTTCGGCCTCAGATTTCTTCTTATTGTACTGTATATTATTCAGCTATCTAGTAACATAGTAAAGACAAAATGTATTTACTTTTCCTTTTTTCCATTTAGAATCACTTGAAATTATATCTACAGCAGCAAGTCATTCTAATAGTGCAATAAGAAAAATGGTAAGTGGTTTCCAGAGGAAATAGGAATATTCTAGTTAGATAATTGCCAATAATATAGTCTGATATTATCTACAGGTTTGGACCCAAATGAATTGATACAAGTGAACAAAAAAGATTGTTTATAAAATGTTTAGTGTTATCCCTCTTCTCCCAGGTTTTAACTTGATCATAACTGACATACTTTATACCAAAATTTATGCTTAGTTCCAATCCCTTCTGAATTATGTATATTTTAGCTAAGGTCATTTATTAAAGGAACTAAGGTGAAACCTCCTTATATATGATCTTGTGTGTTTTGTTTTAATTTCCTAGGAGAACCTAAAAAAACTCTTAGAGATTTATGAAATGTTGGGAGAAGAAGAAGACATTGTAAATCCTTCAAATGAACTAATAAAAGAAGGACAGATCCTCAAACTAGCTGCTCGGAACACATCGGCACAAGAACGCTACCTTTTCTTAGTGAGTTTTGTAGTATGAGCAAGTCACATAAGAATAACCCATAAACATTGTTATATGCATCTTGGAAAAGTAGGATGCTTGCTTGCTCTCACCAGAACAATTATATCTAACCTGGTTTAGTCAGTACTGTCAGGATTCCACATCAGGGAATGTCCTTAGTAACTGAAACTTGTTCTTTCAAGGACACAACTCTTTTTTTGAAGTATTTTTCTATAATTTTTCTGTGTACTTACCGTGTATAATTTACTTCAGTAACTCGTAGTGAAGATGATTTAACCTTTCCATGATGATCGTAGCCATCAGTGTATATGTGGGGACCACTATTTTTAATTCTTCTAGTTGAAGAAATATATAGACAGAGTTGTAAAACTTGTGCCTCAGATATCTATGTAAAAGTACATGAGTTTGCTACATAGTTCCTTTTCACTGCAATCAATCTCCATCCCTTTCTTAACTTCTGGGAAATGACAGTTAGTCTAGAACTTATCGAAAATATAGGAGCTCTCCCTGGGGCATCCAGGCCATTATATTTTAGTCTCTGTTAATTCCAGTTCCTTTCTATATCTAATGATATGATAATAATCATAATAGCTAACAATGAGTAACAATAAGCTAACATTGAGTAATAGCTCAGTAAATGTTAGCTATTACTATGATTGTTATTATAGGCAAAGAAACAGACACATTGGTAAAGAGGCTGCCCAGTAACTGGCACATGACACATTCTCAGGATGTTATTCACATCTGACTTTTCTGCTGCAAGGCAGTCATCTCACTAGCCTTAGTATGAGTTGTTGGGGGCTTAGAGGTTTCTGTTGTCTGGTTACAGCTTCCTTTGAAAGGAAGATTTACAGGAACTAATTGTCATGCAGAAGGGTATTCAGTATCTCTCTTGAAAGCGTTTCTACTTCAAGTTTGTATAACTCAAGAAAATTGAAAACATGTCTACACAAAATTTATACATGAATGTTCATAGCAAAAGTGTTCATTATAGCCAAAAAGTGGAAACAAACTAAATGTCCATCAATTGATGAATGGATAAACAAAATGTGGTATAACCATGCACTGGAACATTATACGGCAGTAAAAAGGAATAAAATACTGATACATGCTACATGGATGAACTTTGAAAACATTGTGTAAAGTGAAAGAAGCCATTCACAAAAAGCCACACTGTGTGATATGATTCCATTTATATGAAATGTCTAGAATAGGCAAATGCATAGAGGCAAGAAGTAAGTAGTGGTAGCCTAGGGCTGGTGGGGAGGAGGAAATGGATACAGGATTTCCATTTAGAGTCAGGAAATGTTCTAAAATTAGATAGTCGTGATGGCTGCACAATTTACAACTATATAAACCCATGAATTATACATTTTAAAAGGGTATATGAATTATATCTCAATAACTTTAAAAATTTATAGATATTTTACAAATTAACTATAAAAAATCTTCATTGGAGCTCAACAGAAGAACTTCACCTTTCAGAAGCTTTACAGAGACCTAAATGTTAATCAGGGACATGTGATGTCATGTTAGGGTCCAGAGGGCTGTTTATTTTGAAATGTAGGTTTTGTTATTCAAATATGGTGAGGCCAACACATCAGGAGATGATTGCCATTGAAAAGATAGTTATACTCGCAGATTCCAAAAGGAGGGGGCATGCCACACCATGGAAGAGCTACATGAGAAAGCACCAGAGTTGGTCAGAAGGCAGAGAAAGCAAGCAGCAAATGTGGGCAAGAGCCTGTACTGTGGTTTCTGCGAGAAGGGATAGGCAAGGCAGAGAAAACCAGCTTAGAATTTGCTAGTTTAAATAATTTCATCAGGCTCTGGCACACAGGGACTGTTGACTGGTACCTAGCCTTAGGGTTCTTACGGAAGGGGAATACTGACTCGGAGTGTAAGCGCTCAATAGAGGAGGTGCTTGGGGTGTGAGTTCTGGATCTGTTGGTTTCCATATGGAAGTCATGCTTGCAGGTGAGTCACTCACTGTCTTCAAAGAATTGAGTAGTCCTGAGAGGGGGCAGTCCTCCAATGTCAGCAAGGCCCCAAGATGTCAAAGCATCAAAAATCCAGATTACAAAGACATGCTTAATATACTGTTCTGGGCAAAATGCCTGGGAGTCAGTGTCTTCCCTTTGGCTTTACCTGTAGGTGCTTAGATAATTTTCCTTTCCCCTCTTCAACATCAGCGTCACGGTTTCTGTAGTTAAACTTTCAGCTCTGTGTCTAACCAATGGTCTTGGTTTAATTTTCACATTTGAGAATTATTCTGGAAATAGTTTTGGATTGAATACCTTAATTCAGAGCCAAATTAAACAGCTATTTGGAGGACAGATGGCAAAGAGCCTTGGGGGAATACAACAGTAGTGACTTAGAGAAAAGTACCCATCTTGTTCCAGTTATTATAAGCTATCAAACATATCGTGTCATTGCCTTCCAGGAGAATGGAGTCATACAGCAGAAACTTTAGGAAAGCCTTATTCATCTTTTGAAGACCATCTTAGAAACAGTTCTTGTAGTGTTCAGTCCTTCCCCTCTAGTACTGTACTTGTCACAGAATCTCTCCTCTCCCCAGCACACATTTATTCCTATGGAGCATCTTTTTTTTCTTATATGTAGAAACTTCAGAAGTACCTTTTATTTTTTCTCCTTTCTCTCTAGAAGGAAAATAGTTTTCTATTTCCTATTCTGGGGATATTACACGTGTAAATCTGAAAAACCAAGTTATATTTAGAATTTGATTTCAGCTTTCAAATGATCATCATGTGTTTGCATATTTACTTGCCTCCACATCATGCTTTTTATGTTATGTAGGGTACTCTGTTGAGTAAGTAAATAACCACACCTGACATCTGAAAGTTAAAAAAAAAAAAATCACTGAATTATCCCATAGAATGATAGGAGGTTTTATCTTGGCTCTTTGGAGTTCTAGTCCTTATTTCCTTATACCTTTTGACAGAGTTATATATATTTTTTTCTCTTGACTTATTTAAACTTTGAATACAGGCCGGGCACTGGAAATTTTCTCCAACAATGTATTTTTACCTTCTAAAACAAACTTTAATGAACTGTCACTTGCGAGACATGAAATTGAATTATTTCAATCAAATAATATATTTTAAAGAGACTTGAAATAACTAGTCGAGGAACCCTGGAGATCAAGAAGCAGGAACCTCCCTACACTTTTAATAAAGTTGAGACTTTCTTCTAGGTTTCGGCACAGCCTAGCACTTCTAGAGCTTGCCAGCCAGAGACTGCTTTGTCAATAACTACTTCTGAGCAGGGGGCATGGAATAAAAGGAGTTTCGTTCACTAAAAGGGAAAGTCAGTCTACTTGGTGCTACAGTTGTTATAACTCCCTCTTTTAGCACCAGCAAAACCCAGAGAAGGTGATGGTGGCTTTTGCCACAGGAGCCAGGTTCACCGAGGAAACAGGACTAGCTACTTAATTCCTTTACGTATATGGCATCTTCTTTGTAAGCATTATTACCTTCACCTCTAAGTAGAAGAAAAAGGGTATTTATTGGCTAGTCCTGTCCATTTTGGTGGTGCTTTGCAACTCCTGCAGTACCATTCAGACATGGCCAAATCCCCTCCTGAGAAGGCCTTATAGAAGAGAGAAAGAAATACTAACATGAACAGTTAGCAAGCTGTTGCCTTAATCAAGCTGGGACGGTGATGAGAACCTTTAAGATATTTTCAGATCTTTAAATTCTGTGTACTACAATGAGGCTGTGATTGCCATACTTAGAATACAGTGGACAATTAATGATAAAGCATTATGTTCCCTTCTAGAAATGTAAATGTGAAATGTGGTGCTCAGATATATATGATAAAAATGTATGGGGCTTCCCTGGTGGCGCAGTGGTTGAGAGTCCGCCTGCCTATGCAGGGGATGCAGGTTCGTGCCCTGGTCCAGGAAGATCCCACATGCCGCGGAGCGGTTAGGCCCGTGAGCCATGGCCGCTGAGCCTGCGCGTCCGGAGCCTGTGCTCCGCAACGGGAGAGGCCACAACAGTGAGAGGCCCGCATACCGCAAAAAAAAAAAAAAAAATGCATTTAGTGCCCTTTTATTTCTACATTATCCAGTGTGGAAATGAAATTTATGATGTTGGTTATAGGAAGTTGCAAAATAATGTACGAGGAACAAACTGGTAAAAAATTTGCTTTCAGAATGAGTACAGTGGACATTGTCACATAAACATGTTGAAATGTTTTAAATATCCATCAACATTTCTTTCATGGTTGGAGCTAAAAGGAGGACCTGACAAAACAGGACATTATTCCTCATTTAATCCTCTCAACAACCTGTGACTTTTACAGATAATGATCCTGAGACATGAGAGGTTACATAAGTGTTTTAAGTTCCCAGTTGCTTTTGTCTTACAAAAATATATTTAAGCCTAGAAACAGTGTTAGAAACAATAAATATGAAGTAGAAAGATAAATATGGACCTTCTTTAGGAATCTGCCTACAAATTAACCCCCATATTTAGAGTTTCATCCTTTTGCATGTTTTAATATATTTAAAAGTTAATTAACTGCCTTCCCCAAATCATTGCTTGGTACTGATTAGCAGGAGCTGTTCATTGTTTTGTTTTGTTATAAATTTATTTATTTTTTATTTATTTATTTTGGGCTGCGTTGGGCCTTTGTTGCTGCGCACGGGCTTTCTCTAGTTGCGTTGAGCAGGGGCTGCTCTTCGTTGTGGTGTACGGGCTTCTCACTGCGGTAGCTTCTCTTGTTGCGAGCGTGGGCTCTAGCCATGCGGGCTTCACTAGAGAGGCTCTAGAGCTCAGGCTCAGTAGTTGTGGCGCACGTGCCCAGTTGCTCTGCGGCATGTGGGATCTTCCTGGACCAGGGCTTGAACCTGTGTCCCCTGCATTGGCAGGCGGATTCTTAACCACTGCACCACCAGGGAAGACCAGGAGCTGTTCATGGTTGACTAGAAATGAGGCACTAATTTGATTCAGTTTCAAAATAAGTTTCTTCATTTTAAATAAAGACTTTTTGCTAAAATAAATGACTTTTCTGTTAATTCGTACATGATGAATTCTTAAGCAAGATGTGGGGCAGGGGCTTCCCTGGTGGTGCAGTGGTTGAGAGTACGCCTGCCGATGCAGGGGACATTGGTTCGTGTCCTGGTCTGGGAAGATCCCACATGCCACGGAGCGGCTAGGCCTGTGAGCCATGGCCGCTGAGCCTGCGCATCCGGAGCCTGTGCTCTGCAACGGGAGAGGGCACAACAGTGAGAGGCCCGCGTACTGCAAAAAATTTGCCCACTTTTTTAAACAACATTAAACACATTGGTAAAAATAATTGCTAAATATTAATCTTTTCCTCTAACAGCTGTTGTAGACTTGTTGCCTGACACAACAGTTAGAAATTTTATTGTCTAAGGGCTTCAACTTACATGGTTGAGAACTTCAGTTTCTTGTATATAGAGGTCCTTAATAAATTGTTGCTGAGCTTAATTTCCTTAACTAATTTCCTTACTAATACAAAATGATGATTGGTTTACTTAAATATTAATAAAATATTTATGAACCAACACGGGGGGAATATATGTTACAAATTTTAAAATATGACAATTTTGATACAAGCATAAAAGCTCTCTGGTATTTAAGTAATTTTTCTCACATAGAAAGTATGGTATTCCCTGGAATTTATGTCTAGGGCTACTTTCAATATTGGTCACTTTCCTCTGTCTTCTTTGTTTTCCTTTTTTTTGACATGTGTTCTGCCTTCTTGCAGTTCAACAACATGTTGCTGTACTGCGTGCCAAGATTCAGCTTGGTGGGCTCTAAATTCACAGTTCGAACCAGGGTTGGAATTGATGGAATGAAAATTGTAGAGACTCACAATGAGGAATATCCACACACTTTCCAGGTATCTGGGAAAGAGAGAACACTGGAACTGCAAGCCAGGTAAGAGAACCATTCCTATCTCACAACTTTACAAAAGAATCAGAATAAATCGTAGGACAAAATAATTCTGAGGATCTATCCCATGTCTGGTTGGACATAAATGGAAAGAGGTAAGCTCTTGAAAGTCAAGAATTATGTCTTCCCTTTTGGTTCCTCTGTAGTGCCTAGGACAGTGGTTTTTCAGACAGTAAGCATTCAGTAAATTAAAGTGACCGAATTGTTGCATTCAAGCCAAAGTTTTGAGTCTTCTAGGAAAAAGTTCTCTAACCTTTTTTCTGCCATCCTTCCTTTTGGTCCACAAATGTTGATTGATGTTTATTATTTCATGATAAATGTTGAAGCTTTAACTATCTGTCCTTCAGAGACTCTGCATTTATAGGACTTAATGGCACTTTGATGGAGAGAATGATTTTGGAAATCAATCATTTGGGAGGCATTTTGGAAAAGATGATTCTCCTGCCACAGTTGAGGATACATGAAGGGGGCCATTTGGGGCTCTAGTAGCCTCTAGCAACCAGGACTTCTGGAAGGGGTGGCTCTTCTTTTATGTTTATTGAGTGGGAGAGAAAGAGCTGGAGGCCTAGCATCCATCCCCCTAGCATAACCCTGTTTGGAAAGAAAAAAAATGAAACAAAACATGAGAACCACTGTAGTAGATCACAGCTACCTCATGCGTGAACCTCTAGAAGACAGAGTGCTGTCAGGTTTTAAAATATCTGCTTTAGGAAACTGTCATCCATTTATCCTATAAAAAAAAAAAACCTAGCATGGTGAAAATTGAGATACACCAGAAGTTCACAGATCAGAGGTTAACTACTAATCCCATCTCTGATGGTTTTCATACCCTAGAATCCATGGATAATCAGAGAGCCCTTCTCTTCCTTTCTATTCCTTTGCACCAATAGCATGTGGTTCTGGCTGCTTAGGTGAACTCATCCTGGATATTTGTGTTTAGTAACTATGTACGAGCTTAAACTTCACATTTTCAAAAGAGAATACATTATTTTAATAGGAATCTGTACCCAGGGAGGCAGGGAATTGGTGATTATAGATATGGAACATGTGGCAGGTTAGGAAAGTTTGAAGAAATACCTAGCCAGTTCTTTGATTTCCCACAGAAAATATATAATGAACCTGCATTACTTAGGGAGCTGCCAGGAGGCTGCCCTGAGGGTTAGGAGGCAGCATTTCAAGCATGAGTTCAAATGGTGGAGGACTTGGCTTGGATGTTATGGTTTTCCTACTTTATCATGGTGGGATTTGGACCCCAGCCATCAAACCCAAGAGAACAATTTATGTTACTGTACTTGGAAGCCCCTGACCTAAGTCCTCACTCAGTGGTTGACTCCCTGAATGATTGGCCCTGGCCACAGAGAAGACTCATCAATTGTTCTGATCATCATAGAAGTCTTCATTACAGATGAATGAAGGTTCTGCTGGCTCTGAATATCAGCATAGTTCCAAATCTGCAAACCCAAGAGATGTGTCTGAACAGCAGAAGAGAGATTATCAAGGATTCTTGGGTTACCTGAGTTGAGACGGACTCCAGCCCCCCTCCATTAGCAGGTTGGGCTGTTTTCGCTTCAGGATGGGGCTGATTCATGAAAATTTTTCTTAAGTACAGGCAGTTATCATTTTGTAGAGTTCCAATATGCACTATTGGATACATTCCAGTTAGTACTGAAAACACATTCATTTTTCCTTAAATTTCTTATTCCCCTAATCTCATTGCTTTAGTTGTATTTATGATTATATGATGAATTGAAGATCTGAATGAAGTGTGATTACTTATCTTCTGGTCTATAATGACTCTCTCAAGAAGTTTCTCTCTCAAGAAGAACAAACACTGAATTCTCAGAAAGTCTGAAGGATTACATGGAACCCCAAATTGCGTATATATTTGGTGATATTTAAAGAGAAATCACTTCTGAAGGCAACACAGAAAAAAATGTTCTACTTTTCTTATTAAATAAGTCAGCCTGAAGACTGACCTCTCACACTCTGCCTCCCCTTCCATATTCAAAAGAATATAAACTTTTGAAACAAAATTATTTTATGTAGTTTTTATTCAATGGTTTTCTATTGCTAAATGGATATAAAAATATAGTGATGAGTAAATTAAACAAAGGAGTAAATTTAAAAATCTGCCATGATTGAGAAAGTAAAACAAAAGGCATTAAAGACTTGTCAAGTTACTTTGCATTTAAAAGGCTAAAAGCAGCTAGCAAATAACTATGCTTCCAGAGCAATAGAGCTGATTTTCTGGGGGCGGGGCATAGCATTAGGGAGAAACCTTTTTTGAGGGGCAAGATTAAAGCCCCTGCCCCCACCAAGGTTCTTGGTTCAGGATCCCCAGGTGAAATATAAGCAGAATCTTACATTTGACATGCACGGATTCCAGCAGTATTCCTGGCACATCATGATACTCAGTTTTTGTGAGAAAGATGGATGGTGTCACATGGATGGTATGATCACAGACTTATACATATGTGATACCTGTGGGACTGTGGCATGTGACATTTAGGCTGGGACAGGGACTCAGACTTAGCCCATGCCTACCAAATACATGCAAACAAATAGAGCCCACTCTTCACAATCCCTCAGTTTGGAGATCTTACTGAGTACAAAGTCTACTAAAAGGGACATTTTTTCCCAACAGAAAATTATTAAATACTGGGGTTCATTAATCTGTGAAACCTCCTTCCTACAGGCATTTAAATCTTCGTTGTGTTTTATCTATAATGAATTAGGTATGGTATTGCCTGAAGCCTAGCAAAATAGAATTAAATTGTTTACCAAAGGAAATGTTACATAGCTCCCTAAGGCTTTACACAGATAATTTATAGTCTCAAGGATAATTGCAATCTTTTCTAAGATGGGTTGTGACTAGCAGCCTTTCAAAGCCTCATGTGTTTTCATAAAGGTGAATTGGAAGACTAGGCCTATATCTAGTATAATGCTAGATCTACAGATACCTGATATATACAACTAGATGATGGTGGTTAAACTAATAGAAGCCAAACTTAACTCTCTCCATCAAAAGTTATGTGTACCAAAGTAAGTGGATGGTATAAAACTATGTTTATGAATTCATTTGTTCAATTGCCAGAGATTCTGTTTAATTTTTATTATAACTCCTTCTTGGACATCCCTGAATTTTCCAGAAAGTTGGACTAACATAAATACAGTTGTATGCACCAGGTATAACTCATTAATGTTCTCTTTATTCACTTTAATTTTTCGTTGTTGTTTGTTTTAGTTCTGAGCAAGACAAAGAAGAATGGATCAAGGTAAACCTGATTTCTATTTTCATTTTTGTTTTGTGGTAACCTCTGTATGTGTACCCAGATGTGCACATATTGTTGTATTATGCACATATTGTAGTCATCAGAATAAGGTCATTTAATTTTTAAGGTGATTTCCATCCAAGATATTTGTTTAAAAAAGTGTTTTTATTAATTTGCATGTGATACTTTAATATCTGCCTTGAATTTCATGTATATTTTAGGCACTTCAAGAGACTATTGATGCTTTCCATCAGAGGCATGAAACCTTCAGAAATGCAATTGCCAAGGATAATGACATTCACTCAGAGGTTTCTGTAAGTTGAATTAAATTCTTTAAGTTCTTTTCTCTTTGCAGTTGCAGAAGATCTATCTAGTTATTTTGTTACCCAGTCTTTTCCCTTTGCATTGCCAAAACTGGCTATTTGGACAGGATCTCATTTCTTCTTAGATGAATAAAATAGAATGCCTTTTCATGCTGTTAAATGTCTTTGAACTTTTTTTCTCTCTCTCTTTTTCTGGATCTTGAGTTTCAGAACATGGTATGAGCAATGTTGTTAAAATTCTTTTTAAAATAAATAAATGAATGAACGGATGGATGGATGGATGGAAATGACAGTTTTTGCCATTAAAATTGAATCTCTTTCCTTTTTAGACTGCTGAGCTAGGAAAAAGAGCCCCAAGATGGATCCGAGATAATGAAGTTACAATGTGTATGAAATGCAAGGAGCCTTTTAATGCCCTGACAAGGAGAAGGCATCATTGTCGAGCATGTGGACATGTATGTGAGCTTTCTTGGTCATTAAGGTTGTTAGTCACTATATAAGTGTTGTAAAATCATTAACTTGGAAAAAAACAAAGAAATCATTCAATAAATCACTTAGTTGATAAACTTTTGTTGGTGATAACTTTATGCAAAGCACTGTGCTGGGTCCTGGAGAAAAACTGGTAAGCAAAATGGTAGCCAGCTTCACAGAGCTCACATTCTAATGGAGAAAACAGACCAAATTAACAGACAAGCATTTCAAATGACTATAAATGCAATAAGAAATCAAGAAGTTAAAATGGGGAATAACGGTAATGGAAGAAGATTTGGAACCAATTTCGGTTAGAAAACTGAAGACCTATCTGAGGCGTTTGATATTTAAGCTGATGCCTAAAAGGTGAGAAAGAGCTAACCATAAGAAAGAAGGCAGGGGCTTCCCTGGTGGCGCAGTGGTTGGGAGTCCGCCTGCCGATGCAGGGGACACGGGATCGTGCCCCGGTCCGGGAGGATCCCGCATGCCGCGGATCGGTTGGGCCCGTGAGCCATGGCCGCTGAGCCTGTGCGTCCGGAGCCTGTGCTCCGTGACGGGAGGGGCCACAACAGTGAGAGGCCCGCGTACCGCAAAAAAAAAAACAAAAAGGAAAGAAGGCAGGAAGAGCATTCAGGCAGTGAGAGTTGTATGTCAAAAGCCCTGAGGTAGGATAGAGCTTCGTCTATTCTTTTTAATTTTAAAATTTTTCTTTCTTTTTTTCTTTCTCTCTCTCTCTCTCTCTCTTTCTTTCTTTCTTTCTTTTTGCGGTATGCGGGCCTCTCACTGTTGTGGCCTCTCCCGTTGCGGAGCACAGGCTCTGGATGCGCAGGCTCAGCGGCCATGGCTCCTGAGCCCAGCCACTCCACGGCATATGGGATCTTCCTGGACCTGGGCATGAACCCATGTCCCCTGCATCAGCAGGTGGACTCTCAACCACTGCGCCACCTGGGAAGCCCAATTTTTTTATTTTTAAAAATAACTTTATTTATTTATTTTTGGCTGCATTGGGTCTTCGTTGCTGAACACAGGCTTTCTATTTATTTGCAGTGAGTGGGGGCTACTCTTCGTTGTGGTGCATGGGCTTCTCTCTGCAGTGGCTTCTCTTGTTGCAGCGCGTGGGCTCTAGGCATGCGGGCTTCAGTAGTTGTGGCACGTGGGCTCAGTAGTTGTGGCCCACGGGCTCTAGAGCACAGGCTTAGTAGTTGTGGCACACGGGCTTAGTTGTTGTGCGGCATGTGGGATCTTGCGGCACTAGGGCTCAAACCCATATCCCCTGCATTGGCAGGCAGATTCTGCACCACTGCGCCACCAGGGAAGCCCTGATCTATTCTTGAGACTGCCAAAAGGTCATGTAGCTGGAGCATAATGAGCAATCTAAGAAATAGAAAGATAAATAATAACCAAAGGAGTCAATGACTTTGAGAAAATATGAGATGGAACCTATAGCTTAAGTAGAAGTTCAGACTTTTGATGGGGAGAGGGAAACTTCCCTCCATTATAACGAAAAGGATAAAGGGAAAGATGAGTGGAAATGTGGGTGTGTTTTTGATTTGGTGGTGGGAAATGAGGGAATTTAGGTCTGATAATATCTACATATTCATTGAAGTATGAGGAAGAGTCATCATCTGAAAGTGAAGGGGGAAGTAAGAGGGAGGGGGGAGATTTGAGAAAGAGAGCTAAGTATGTAATAGTTGTCTCTGGGCAGGAAAAAGTGAGCCTACCAAAGAAACAAAGATGCCTATTAGAGGTTTATGGTTATAAATTTAAAAGGACACACTAGTCCATTTAATGGAATGAAATATTTCTAACAAGATTCAGCAACTCAAGCCAGCTAAGGCAGTTGACAGGTTTTCAGGGATTGAATTGTTTCATATAGAAAGAATGAGAAGGAACAAAGCATGACCTGAAGTTGGAGAGAAGTAGCAGCAGGTTTTGGAGGGCCTTGTAAACCAAGTTGAAGATTAATACTTTCTACTAAAAAGCAACACATAAGCATAGAGAAGGGTAGGCATTGTAGTTTCATGACTGAATGTATTATTAGTATGCTTTCGTGCAACAGTTTTTATTGATAGTACATTCAGATTATTCTCAATTACACTGCAGATTTATTCTTCCTTTTTACCTAAGTTTTGACTCAGTGAGACAGTTTTATAATCAAAATCAAATTGATAGCAAACATCTTTTTTTTCCCCCCCCAGTGCAAGACTTTTTTAAATCTCTCATTGAGTTTGCTTGAAATGATTTCAGATATTGACATACTTGCTTTCAGTAAACAAACAAAAATATGAATGTACTGTGACATACTTTGAAAATAAATATTAGTTGATATGAATTTGCAGATACAGACATGTCTAATTTTAAATCCTAGTGTAATTTCATTGAAAGTATGAGAAAACAATGAACAATTTTTTATTATGAATTTTACATGATGTGAATCTAAACCGAAAGTTTTACTAATATTTATATTTCTTAAATATAGTTTGTCCACTATAAATGAGGGAAAATATTCTTCTAGAAGCAAGAAGATAATTTTATTTATTTATTTATTTGGCTGCGTCAGGTCTTAGTTGCACCATGCGGGATCTTTGTTGTGGCATGTGTGATGTTTCATTGCAGGACACAGGCTTCTCTCTAGTTGTGGCATGTGGGCTCCAGAGCATGCAGTTTCAGTAGTTGCGGTGCACAGGCTCTCTAGTTGTAGCACAGGGGTTCTAGGGTGCACGGGCTCAGTAATAGCAGCACGCAGGCTTAGTTACCCCACAGCACGTGGGATCGTAGTTCCCCCACCAGAGATTGAACCCACGTCCCCTGCATTGGAAGGCAGATTCTTAACCACTGGACCACCAGGGAAGTCCCCAAGAAGATAATTTTTTAAACTGCAAGGTTATTTTTTAAACAGTTACTATAAATAGCAAAATACACAAGGCCAATTTCTCATAGAGCTTACAGCCTAGTTAGGTTGACAAACATTAATTGAAAAATCACACAAGTATATGATTACAAATTGTGATCAGTGCATGCAGAAAGCACATGGAGGGCTTCCCTGGTGGCGCAGTGGTTGAGAATCTGCCTGCTAATGCGGGGGACACGGGTTCGAGCCCTGGTCTGGGAGGATCCCACATGCCGCGGAGCAACTAGGCCCATGAGCCACAATTACTGAGCCTGCGCGTCTGGAGCCTGTGCTCTGCAACAAGAGAGGCCGCAATAGTTAGAGGCCCACGCACCGCGATGAAGAGTGGCCCCTGCTTGCCACAACTAGAGAAAGCCCTCGCACAGAAACGAAGACCCAACACAGCAAAAATAAATAAATAAAAATTAATAAACTCCTACCCCCAACATCTTCTAAAAAAAAATAAAAGCACATGAAACTTTAATAGCACAGTGAAAAGAGATGGGCTGTATTCTGGAAGTTGGAGGAGTCTTCCTTGAGGAAGTGAAATTTGAGTCAGTATCTGAAGGATGAGCAAGAGTTAACTCACTGAAGCAGAGATGAGAGAGGGAGGGAGCAGAGCACTCTAGGAGCTGTAAGAAGCCAGTGTCACTGAAGATAGAGTAAGAGAGGTAAATCATGCAGGACTTTATAGGCCATGGTTAAGAATTTGTTCAACATCCAAGAGCAAAGGGAAGACTTTAAAGAAATTTAAATAGAAGAGAAATATATCAGATTAGCATTTTTAAGGAAGCATCTGATACCATTTGGAAAATAGCTTGGAGGGGATCTTAGAGTAGTGGCCTGGACTCCAGTAGGAATGCTACAAGGACCAGTTGTGAGGCTATAATGGTCCAAACCAGGACATTGATAGCTTGGACTCAGGTAATTGCAAGGAAGATGTAGAAAAATGGACAGATTGAAAAAATATCTAGGAGATAAAATCAGCAGGACTTTATAACATGGTGAATCTATGGGGTGAGGTAGAGAGAGGTATCGGGATGACTCCTAGGTTTCTGACTTGCCATAACTGGTTAGGAGGCTGTGCTATTTCCAGCGATAGAGAGTACTCTGAGAGGGGAACAGGTTGGGAGGGACGAGGTGTGATAAGGAGAAAGCTGGGAGCAAGGTAGACCATGAATTCATTTGGGGAAGATATAAAATGTCCAGAGGTATGAAGTGTAATGGTCTGGACCAAGCCTTTGAAGAGCTCCTACCTTTAGGGCCAGGAAGAGAAGGATGAGCAAGCAGAGCCCATCACAAACAGCATTATAATACATGACAAATACTCCAAATGTTCATGGGGATATTGTTAGTCTGATAAAAATTTGCCTTTTACATTTAACTTTTTCTCATTTATTATTACCTATAACTGATTATTGCTTAAATCTTGTTATTTTTAAAATATGATTATTCACTCTTCTTTATTTTTTCTTAATTTAAGGTGGTTTGTTGGAAGTGTTCTGATTATAAAGCTCAACTTGAGTATGATGGTGGTAAATTGAGCAAAGTTTGTAAAGACTGTTATCAGATAATAAGTGGATTCACAGACAGTGAAGAAAAGAAAAGAAAAGGAATTTTAGAGGTATGAAATATTAAATATTGGATATCTTTCAGATTTTTATACTAGAAACAGAATTTTTTTAACTCTGAAGAATACAAATAATATATTTTATTTCTCTTAGTATTTAATAATTTGGACTATGATGAGCAAGATTTATATTTTTGTTCTATTGCTGACTCTTGCAGTCATGCTCAGTTGTACAGAAAGATGAGGGACAGTGCTATGTTAACCAATGTGCATTTGAGAGTAAATCCAGTCCTTCCTTGGCATCTGCAGGGGATTGGTTCCAGGACCCCTACAGATACCAAAATCCGCGGATGCTCAAGTCTCTTATATACAGTGGCGTGATACAGCCAGCTCTCCATATCCTTAGGTTCTACATCCACAGATATGGAGGGCTGATTGTGTATTGATTTTGTGAAGGTAGCTGTGGTCAAATATTAGAGTATTAATTGACATCTCTTCTAATGCCCAACTTACTACTATATATATTTTTTTAAGAGGAAAGCGTTTCTCTCAGTTTCATCATATTGGCTTTGAAAATACTGTATGATATTATTAAAATTTAGATTAAAGTCTTATTACCTGAAAAACTCTTCCAGCTTATTGCATTAAAAGAATCATTTAATGGCCAGTGACAGTAATCTGAGAACTACATTGAAATATTACTGAAGTGTCTCACAAGTAAGTTTGATTCATGTTTTAGATAAATTCAGACCTCCCAGACCTAGGAACTGTAATGCGACTAGTGTCTGAAATAAGTTTTACACCCAAAGATATTAACAACATAAGTAATAAACTACATAATAACGGCTTTTTGACAGAAAGTTCAAGATAGCCTGGAATTATGTGAAGAATAGACTCATGATCAAAACTCTTATGTATCAAAAAAAAAAACTCTTATGTATCTAAAATCATAGACATACTTGGTTTATTAAGAATTTCTACAATTTATTTAAGAATCAATGAGTGTTTATTGAACCCTACACTGTATAAACATACAAAAAGTCATTTCTGTTAACTGAAGAAGGATCATAAACTTCAATGTCCACTTGAGGTTAAAGTACAGGCCCACAAACTATAACTCTGCATTCTTCTAGGATATAGATGTTGCTTGTATGGCAGACCAGAGTGGACTTTCTCTGGCAGGGAGGGTGGAAAGACATGCTTCAGTAGCTTCCAGAAACACAGTCTCGAAAGACTGAACAGCAGCAATGGATGAGACTGGCATAGAATAATGAGTCAAATAACTTGTTTTAAGGGGTGCATTTCAGGCTGTATCTATGAAATAAAAATCTCTAGGTAGTTTTCTAGAAAAACCTGTACTTAGAGGAAAATTAATTACTTATTAGGTTAACACATTTAATCAAATGTACTTATAGTGTGAAGTCCATAAGTAGAAGATAAGTGTGGATGTGTGCATATGCACACATATATACATATATATTTGAAACTTTCTCATGACAACTAGTTTGTTATGTCCTCTAGACCAAGGATCAACAAATTTTTTCTGTAAAAGGGCAGAGAGAAACTATTTTAGTCTTTGCAGGCTGAAAGGCAAAACTGAGAATATTACTTCTAAAACAAGAGAGAAAACAAATTTTCTCAAATTTTTATTGACAAAATTAAAAGTAATAATTTAGTATAATTTTTGTAATATGGTAATAAGGAGTATGGAATTCCTTTGGGGGAGGGGAGATAACATTTCACTTAGTTGGAGTCCAAAGTTTTCGTATTCTAGATCATCAGATTGATTTTAAATGGTCATCTGTAAAAACTCTGCTTAGCTCACAGGCCACATAAAAACAGGTGGTGAGCTAGCAGTCCATTGTTTGCCAGTCAATGCTTCTCAAACTATCTGTGATGAAGGGCCAGTTTTACTTTCTAAACCATCACAGCTCAGTATTTTTGTAAAATACACAATTATGTGCTTGGGTATCATCACAAGTCAGATTGCTATAAAAGTTTCTAAATGCTTACTCTTGCTTTCTGTGCTTATCTCGAACTGGCAGCAAAGCAGTTTGCAAACCAGCACTGTTCAGTGGATGACACTGGATTTGAGAGATAGAAAATAGAAGCAAACCAGTTGCTTTCCATGATATGTGTAATAGAAACCATCATTTAGTCAAAGGGTTTTGTTCCCTTTTTAGCCAGTGATTTACGTATTTGGAGACAAAGCAGAAAACCGTACATGGCTCCACAAAGAGTTATTGCAATTTAAAAAACTTTAAAATTATCTCAGGTATAGGTCAAAGGTTCCTGGTAAGTATTTGCCTTTTTGCTATTGCATTCTTACATAGTGACATTGGTATAGCATTGTGGCTAAGAGTTCAGACTCTGGGTGCAGACTCAAATCCAAGCACACCAATTCCTAAATCTTAGGAAAGCTATTTCATCTCTAAACCTCATAATAATGCAAGTAATAACTTTTTGGTGTTGGTGTGAGGATTAAATGATATAAGTAGTGAGCTAAGAAAAGTGCCTTCATAGTAAGCAGTCAATAAATGTTTAATTTTATTTAAATTACAGGTCTGGTAATACAGTTAAAATTGACTTAATTCATCATGGATCTAGATGAATGTTTAAATAATAATTGCAGATGAACCTTCTCTAGACAATCCCAGGAGACATTTTATATAAACACATTGTAATTTATGAATGTTACCTTAAGTTGAATTACCTCTCTATCTGGTTCATTTTGTGTTCATTCACTCTCTCTCACTGTTTCTTTCCATCGTATTTTCTAGATCGAATCTGCAGAAGTATCTGGAAACAGTGTGGTGTGCAGTTTTCTTCAATATATGGAAAAGTCAAAACCTTGGCAGAAAGCTTGGTGTGTGATCCCCAAACAAGACCCTCTTGTGCTGTACATGTATGGTGCCCCCCAGGTATCTAAACTTCATCTTTCTGAAGGGACGGAGGGAGGCCAGTAGACACTGAACTTAAAATCCTTCCATTACTTCTCTATAGAACAAGAGAATTCACACAGTTTCACTATTTTTCATTATAATTGAAAAATAATAAGTAACTAAAATTCAAGTTTATTTAGACTGATTCCTTCTATAGCCAATAATTTCTTCAGCCTGTGAATCATTTGCCCTCTTCTCTCATTCCTATTTAGTGGGTTTGAGAAAATGTGAGTTGAATTAGGAAAGGGCATAGGGAGAAGAGGTTGAATCAGAGGGAGAGGCAAGAAGAAGGAGCATTTTTAATGATGGGAAATATTAGTAAGCCTTTTTTTTTTTCCTACACGGAGGGATACTTGAAAAAGAAAGGAATGTGAGAAGGTGAATTTAAATCAACCTTGGATTAACATTATCCAATAACAATTTTTTGAGACCTTATTTGAATGGATCTGAGATAAATATATGGGAACAGCAGACATGCACCAGGCACTATGGATTGTGTTGTGCTTAAAAAACAAACAACACTTAAATCAATTGTGCACTCACCTGGAAACATATAAAAATTTTCATGTACCTATTGTGTTTTAGCCTATATCTACATTAAGTGCTAGTAAAACTTTATTTTAGAAATAGACTAAAAATGCTGAGATATGCGTGTGTGTGTGTGTGTGTGTATTTTTAATTGAAATATAGTTGATTTACAATATTGGGTAAGTTTCAGGTATACAGCACAGCTATTCAGATATATATATATATATATATATATATATTTCTTTTTTAGATTCTTTTCCCTTATAGGTTATTACATAATATCGAGTATAGTTCCCTGTGTTATACAGATCCTTGTTGGTTATCTATTTTATACATAGTAGTGTATATATGTTAATCCCAGCCTCCTAATTTATCCCTCCTCCCACCCCCTTTTCCCCTTTGGTAACCAAAGTTTGTTTTCTGTGTCTGTGAGTCTCTTTCTGTTTTGGAAATAAGTACATCTGTGTCTTTTTTTTTTTTCTTTTAGATTCCATATATATCATAAGCGATATCGTATGATATATGTCTTTTTAAAAATTTATTTATTTTATGATATATGTCTTTATATGGCTTACTTCACTTAGTATGATAATCTCTAGGTCCATCCATGTTGCTGCAAATGGCATTATTTCGTTCTTTTTTATAACTGAGTAATATTCAATTGTATGTATATATACCACATCTTCTTTATCCATTCATCTGTTGATGGACATTTAGGTTGCTTCCATGTCTTGGCTACTGTAAATAGTGCTGCAGTGAACATTGAGGTGCATGTGTCTTTTTGAATTGTGGTTTTCTCTGGATACATGCCCAGGAGTGAGATTGCTGGATCATATGGTAGCTCTATTTTTAGAGCTGTTCTCCGTACTGTTTTCCATAGTGGCTGCACCAATTTACATTCCTACCAACAGTGTAGGTGGGTTCCTATTTCTCCATACCCTTTCCAGCATTTATTATTTGTAGACTTTTTGATGATGGCCATTCTGACCAGTGTGAGGTGATACATCATTGTAATTTTGATTTGCATTTCTTTAATAATTAGCAATGTTGAGCATCTTTTCATGTGCCTTTTGGCCATCTGTATGTCTTCTTGAAGAAATGTCTGTTTAGGTCTTCTGCCCATTTTTTGATTGGGTTGTTTGGTTTTTTATTCTGTTTCATTGTTTTTCCTACATTCTTTTCCTGTCCATAAGTAAATTGATGCATGAATGAATGAAACACCAAATAGAACTGCATTTGATAATGAAATCATCATTAACATTTGCTGGTTTTGTACAATAAGATGACTATTCTTCCCTTTTACACTGAATGAAGAACTGAATGGGCTCCCTCACAGGGAAAGAGGTGTGGGGTCAATGAACTCTAGCTGATTTAGGTGTCAGCACTCATTCATCAATTCACTCAGGTGACGTTACGGGTGGCCTCATACACAAGCACTGTGCTAAAAGCACTGGATCCCCATCTCTCTCCATGGAGAGTTCACAGTGCGAGTCTGTGGAATGGTTGTAAGAAAGGGGGTTTAGTGGGCGCCGGATCACATCTCACCATGTTTTTTCTTTATGTACCATGCTTTTTTCTTAGGATGTCAGAGCCCAGGCCACCATTCCACTCCTGGGCTACATTGTGGATGATATGCTGAGGAGTGCAGACCTGCCACACAGTTTCAAACTGACCCAGTCCAAGTCTGTGCACAGCTTTGCTGCAGACAGTGAAGAACTGAAACAGAAGTGGCTGAAAATCATCCTTTTAGCTGTCACAGGTGAGACGCCAGATGGCCCTAGTAAGCATCCAGCCACTTTGGACGATCATCCTGAACCTAAGAGAAAATCAGAATGCTGAGTTCCAGGGCCTACTGCAGTATGGATGGGGGGTCTCAAGATTTACAGCTCAAAACATTCTCAGCTCTCCTTATTCATCTCTTAGCACTTTATGTTGAAAAATACAGGCTCATAAATGCATCTTTGGGGAGACTATTTTCCTATGTTTATGTACTCTTACTGAAATTAACGTGTAGAGCCATTCTACCCATAAAGTTTGAAATAATGTGAAAAATGGAGCATTTTTTAATGAGCTATTCCTTGAATATGTACTTTTGTCTTGGAAAAAACTGGTATCAATTCTATCACTTCAGGTTAGAAAAGGCCATTTTCATTTAAGAAATCCTTTAATGTCTTCACTTACACATGTAGGATTTATAACAGTTTGAAAGATATACCTCCATGTTGCCAAAATAGATCCACGTTAAAAATAAAAAATACAGGGACAGTTTAGGCTATTAACTTATTTAATTTAGTTTATAAAGCTCAAGCTGCATAAATGATGTACATTCTTTTAAAACAAAAGAAAAAGAACAAATTGTTGGTATTCAAACTTTCAACTTATTAAGATACTTGTTTTTGTAGAAATACTTCTAAGAATAAAATATCTTAAGTATATAGCAATTATGTATATATAGTATTAAATACAAATATATATATATATATATATACACACACATTATACATGCTTTTCTCTTCAACTTTAGGTTCATATTTGTCTCTAATTTATTTTTTAAATACACAGCATGTTTTATCTTGGAATTGACCAGTGTTCTAAACTTAAGAAATGTTTTTGATGATTTATGTTTAACTGATTGACATCTAAGGGTCTTGATATTTTTATAATAAAAAGCTGTAATTTATGTGGCATGGGATATATTAGTGAATTCCAACAGTATTTTTAAAGCACTATTTTTCTTTGTTCTGTGCCTATTTAAAACAGTGCCTCTCTTTGAAGGTGCTAATAATACCTACTTAAATATAAGATGAGGGTTTAATTAATGCTTCAGTCTTGATTATTCTGAGATAAGTGCATTTTGGTCACTGGGATGGTCAAGTCATACAGGTTATTTTACCTTTTACAATCCTCTAATTGTTGCAGCAGTTAATATCAGCATGTACAAGATACCTGACCTTACACAGAACTGGGACATATGGAAACTACATTTATTGTTATGTTTTTCTTTCCCATAAGACTGTTAATTGTGGTTAAATGAGGACTATATATAGTTAACACTTAAGATAACTGTGTGGGCCTATTCGTTTGTCAGATATGAAACAAAATTCACATGGGATAACCTATGATTGAGGGGGATGGATAGGTAATTAAGAAAGTTTATCCTCAACTCTTTAAACCACCTCATTAAAGAAGAGTGGGGAAAAATACAATATAAAAAAGCAATATTTTAATGGCAGGTTTTTCTGGGGGGTACAAGATGATTGATGACACTTTGAGCATTCTTTTCCCTTTTATCCTCTGGGGAATTTTAATAGACAAAATGTGATTCCTTGTCACAAAGGCTGCTTTTTATTATATTTAATTGTGATTAAAATCTCACATTAAGTTGGCTATTTAAGTTAATCCTTTCCTCAAAATTAGATCTCTCTCTGTCTCTTTTTTTTTTTTTCTCATTTACTCTGTCATTTTCCAAATATTGTCACTTTTTAATGCATCTGTCTGCTAGAAATCAACAAGAATGGCCCCACTATCCTCGGCCTTTGAGGATTACACCTTAAATGTAGATTAGCTTCACTCAGAATTTGAGATTGCCACACATCTATTCAGGCCCTGTTTTTTTTTTAAGAAATATTTGAAGTATCTCTTTTCTTCCCCCCACACCCCTAAGGAGCAGATAAACTAATTATAGTGGGCATGATTAGGTCGCCTTCCTCTGTAAAAGGAACACCAGCCATGATCCATCAACATTAAACCAAATACTTAGAGCCAAAAAAAGATAAAGGTAGCTTCTTAGGCCCTATTAAATTAAGGACAAATTTTTAATTTTTTACATTGATTCTCTTTTCTAGTTGCCAACCGTGTGTGTATTTGTGTTCAGGGGTGGTTATTGAGGTTGAACTACGGCTCTAGGTGATGCTTTGGTTTTCTTAATCTCAAGAAAAGAGAAGCAATAAAAATGTAGAATGATTAACAGGAGAAGGTGACTTCTGTAAATGTGGATAGAAAAATGGAAATGTAAGAGCCAATTAGAAGATTTACGAGCCAGATTATTTTTGAAAACTATTTTGAACAACAAGAAGATTACACTTTCCCTACAAATAAGTTCTGCTGGAATGGAAGTAACATGAACACATTCAAGCTTTGGCTCAATAAATATCAAATGTTATTTAATTTAGATTATTTAAAGAATACTCATGTAAAGAGAATATTTATTATCATGCTCTTAACATTATCTTTAATTTGTTTTAAAAAATAGAAATATTAGTATTAGAAGAGAATTTCTGCTTGTCCAGTCACCATCTTCACATTCCACATGTTCTTTTGCCAAGCACAAAGAGAAGCAATGAAGCAGCCTTACCTGTTTCTTATTAAAGAATCACGAATGCTTTTATTTGGAGAAAGGCAAAGGAATACTCTTAGCCATTTAGAAACACTCAACCAAAAGACCTCAAAATGTGATTGTCTGGTTACAAGAATAATCTGTCTTTTGCTTTCTGAGACACCTGAGCAGTCATGACAAATTGAACCTAGAAAAATAATTGGTTGTTTTACTATTAAAACCAACATTCCATTCTGGTCTTATTCTTTATTTTCTCTAAATCATCTTTTTTTTAAAGTGCCCTTTCTCTAAACTTAACAAAATACTTCTTTGATAAAACTGCTATTTTTTATAAAACATTCCAGTTTTCTCAACATAAATTTTGCTTTATTGAAAGTCTACCAATGAAATGTAGTGCAGACTTATCTCCAGGTTTTAAGTGGGACCCAATAATGAAAAATGCCACCAGCCACTTTTGTAATAATGGCATCTATAATGCCATCATGTATGCAAGCAATAAAACTCTACAGGGTAGGTTTTACACTGAACTTTTAATGTGAATGTTCCTAGCCACAAGGGTATAGAAAATTAACTCCTAGGAGTGATACTGTGATTCAAATTGCTCAGTATAGGGAAAAGAACGTATGTGTGGCGGGGGTGGGGTAGGGAAGGGACAACATTATTCCTTGGATTCAAGTAACCATCAAAATCCTTTTTATTTTACTTTAAAGTTTTTTAAAGCCTTTTTTTTTTTTTTTTTTGCAAAGGGTATGTATGGGTGGTTAAAAACAGTTAAAGCACATCTGCACTACACATTTCATTTTCCATGAAGTTTAATATAGCTTGGTGTACTTATATTCACTGGGTAAGCTACCCAAATTAAAACAACAACAACAGTTTTTTTAAATTACCACACTTTTTATTGTCTTCTTTGTGGAAACAGGAAACAGATCTAAATTCCCCTTTAAATTTTAGATCTCATTTCTGGTTATACTCAAAGCCTTAAGTTCTTATTCTGAGCATATGTAATAATGATTTTCCTGAGCTGGATATATCCTGAGGAAAAGACACCAACAGGAGCAAATAAACTTATAGGGAACAAAGTTCTTTCTTTTTTTCTTTTCCAGGTATCCTTGCTATAATGCACAGTAGAAAATACATTAAATCTTTCTACATCACATAATGTTCCTGTTAGCGGGTCTAAGATTAATCACATGGTATTTATAAGCTAAAATTAATTCAAAAGGCAAGAATGTCATAATGTCTTCATTCTTAACTTTTGTATTCTTCAAGAATATATTAATATAAAATCTGTGGCTAACCTGTTCTTATTCTTAGGACTATACTGGACATCTGTAGTGGATCATGTTACTTTTTCATTCTCATCCAATTTTAGTAAAATCAAATTGCTTTTTATTTTCATATTACTATCTACTATAGAGTCTCCAGATTTAGAAAATAGGAGTATGATATATAAAAGACCACTAGATATACTTTAAAAACCCTTTCTCTGAATTTATGCATACATGTATATATGTAAAAGCAATGTTGATTTCCAATTCTGTTTATCCATAGGAATGAAATTTTTATAGAAAGTATTCTTTTTAACTTAAATATTTTAACATAAATTATATACATGGATTTTTAGTATAATTCATTCTTATGTATGCCCTGTAATCATGTTGTCATGAAAGAGTAACTTTGCTTTCTTTACTGATGTGGTAGAGAGGAATAAGATTAGGAACTGAAACAAGCAAGAACAGACAGAGAGGTGGACAGAAAGAGTCCCTTGGACTCCAAATCAGAGCAATATATGCTAAGATAAATGAAAAACACTTAAACTGCAGAGGGATATAAACTACAAGATGTAAATCTATGTAATTGCACACTGATGGGATCCATTACACCTGGGCCTTTCACCTTGCCCTCTAAATTATACCACTAGTATCTTGTCATTACTTTTTCTTTAGACCTAAAAAAAAGAATTAATTCTATTGGACTATTTTCTGCACTGTTTACTGACATAAAAAATCCCTCTAAAGTCAATCATGGTCTGTATTCTACTTTATGGACTGAACATTTGGCAGAAAATAGTGTCTTTTCTGTCTTTTGAGATGAAATAGCACATGGCTTCTACAAGATAGTTTTTAACTCATTGGGGGTCACTGAGAGTTACATGATGTTTACCCCTTCCTAAAATTCATTATAGATTGAATTAGTGTGATTAGGTAGATTTAGTGAGAAATTAAATCAAGAAATATTGTAGCATATTTGAATAAGTAAATACCAAATACATAGAGTGATATATATATATATATCATATATATATATGGGTTTGGGAAGAGACATAATAGTCTATGGGGACCATTATGATAACAGAATTACATTATATATTACACATTATATGGATGTTGAAATGTATTGCTTGGGGAGGGGTGTCTCCCTTCGTTAGCAATCATGTCTGTATATAAAACTTTGGAGGTTCTTGTTTGTTGTACCAAACTAGCATTTCATTTTATGAGTGACAATTGACTGATATTCTTGAATAAGTGTTATCTGGGTTTTTGAATTGTTGACTGATCAATTTGAAATGTATATTAGCAAAATTTTAGAATTAAGTCAAATGTGAGAAAGTAATTTTTCTTTTCTAGCTATATGAATGTAAAATACTTGCAGATAGTGTATATATTGTGTAACATATGTATATTTGCTCATAAAGGCAGAGAATTGGAAACATTGTAAAATTAAGCACTTTAATTCCTATTAAATATTAAACACTTGTATCTTGTAAATAAATACACCTTTAAATGAATTCGAAAGACTTAGCTGTTATTTGAGCTAGGATTATATATGTTCAGTTCACAATGATTTTGGTTGTCAGAAATTTTGGTTGATTCAGAAAAAAGTTACTCCTTAAGGTACTGATGTTCCTTTCCACCTCCAATCCCACCAAAACCTGTGTAAATATTTCAAGAATAATATTATTCAGCATTATTTCATAAGTAAAATATTTCCAGAGATAATCCTTTTTAGACGTTTATTACCTTTTTCAGGCCTTGAAGAACTATTTATTGATACTTACAAGCAGTTGGCATCAGCTGTTGCCCTTGGTCCATCGATATGACTTGTTTGCCTCCACCTTACACCAGAATGGAAATTGTGGCGGAGAGAGCCAGTGTGGCCTATTTCAGAGCTTCTCAAACTTTAATATACATAGAAATCACCTGAAGATCTTACTCAAATGCAGATTCTGATTTAGCAAGGTCAGTGATGAGGCATTTGTTGTTAACAAGGTCTTTGGTGGTGTTGATGCTCCTCAAACCATTCTTGGAGTAGCAAGCTTATAGTGGAAGGGACTTAGTCATAGACAACTGGCTAGAAATCCCTGGCTCTGTCACTTACTGTTTGTCACTTCAGGCACGAACTCCTCCTTGAAAAGTTGTGGCCCTTAAATGAGATAATACTATAGTATATTGCCTGGCCCATAGGAGACATTCAGTAAGTGATTGTTAGTATTATTAATAGAGATCATTTAGTTAACAGGGAAGTTTGCCACCCTGACTATACATTAGAATCACCTGGGGAGTAGTTAAACCAAGCCATGCTGCGGCCTCACCCTCAGAAATTCTATTTGTGGGGGTTGGGCTGTGGGCATGAGTATTTTCAAAAATTCCCCAGGTGATCCTGATGGGAAACCTCACCTGAGAAACTGATTGCATATTTACTCAGTGCTTGGTCCTATGTTAAGCATTCTATAAACACATTATCCCACGTAAGCCTCACAACAGCACTCTTAACATTTTCATATAAGTAAGCAGGTTTAGAGAGGTTAAGTAATTTGTCACTCAGCTCTTGATGTCCTCTCTTCCTCCCTTAACCCTCCCTTACAGTTCAGTCATTACAGTCACTCCTTTGCGTTCAGTTCACTCTCTAGCTTTGTCTTACTTGTTTGGCAAAACCAAAACCTGGTTGACTCAACTCTGTCTTCTCCATGCCTACAGCCATGCAGCTGAACAAAATGAACAACTATACTGATTGGTCTCATTTTAAATTCATTACTAGATTACCATTTCACACCTCCTTTCTCCTCAAACCTCCAACACCTTCTCCTTCATCGTCCACCCAGCTGATGACCTTCTTCCCTACTTTACTCAAAAAATTAAATTGGCAGGGAACTTCCACAGCCTCCCACAACCGAATCTACCCATCTACCAGCACAGGTTCCATGTAGTCTATCTTCCTGCCCATCCATGTTCTTGCTTAAATCTGGTCTCTACTTGTGTGCCATATCCTACCCCCATGCACCTTCTCAAGGATGCTGCTCCAGCCATTATCCTTTTCTTGTACGATATCAGTTTTCCCTCTTAACTGAATATGCCTATCAGCAAACACATCTGTTATAATTTTTCCCAACCTAAATAGACCTCTTCACTTCACTTCCCCTGCCAGCTGCCATATTCCCTTCCCTTCTGGAGCAATAGTTGAGTTTTCTATATCTGTTTCCAATTTCTCTCTTCCCATCCTTTCCTGAATGTACTCCAGTCAGGCTGAACAACTGATCTTTCCCCATAAAACCTACTCTATCCATAATTTTCTCTATCTCAGTTAATTGCAGCTCTGCTTTTCAAGTTGCTTAGGCCAAAATCTTTCATCTTTGACTCCTCTTTTTCTGAGACTACACAGCCAGTACATCAGGAATTTATATTAGCTCACCTTCAAAATATACCTAGAATCAGATTCTCTTTCACCAGTTCCACCGCTATCTACCATTCTGGCCTAAACCATCATCATCTCTTGCTACATTATTTCAGTAGCTTTCTAATTAGTCTCAAGTCTTCCAGTCCTCCCTCCACCCTTCCAGTGTTAAATAGGCAGCCAGGGAGTCTGTTAAAACACAAATCAAATTATGTTGCTTCTTAACCCCAGTCCCTCCAGGGGCTCCCATTTCACTCAGAATAAAAGCCAAAGTCCTTTGCCCTCACATGGTTCTATGTCTCTGCCGCCACCCACCCTCCCACCCCGTACCATACATTTTGCTTTTACTGAAGCAAGCCAAGTACACTTCAGCCTTACATCACAGACACTGTTCCTTCTTCCTGCAGTGCTCCTCCCCTAGATGTCTGCATAATGAACAGCTTTTGCAAGCTAAAGCCTGCTCGGATCTCACCACCACCTCATTTAACTGCCTCTGCTGCAACAGCACCCCATGCTGCCCTAATCTGATCTGTTTTTTTCCCGTAGCTCTTAACATCTTGTTACAAATTAGATAATTAGCTGTTTATTTTTTATTGTCTGTCTACACCTGCTAGAACATAAGCTCCATAAAGGTAAGGATTTTTATCTGTTTCGACCACTGATGTCCCCAATCCACAGTACTTGGGGTTGCTTGGCACATTGTAGGCACTCAGTAAATACTTACGTGGTGGGACTTCCCAGGCAGTCCAGTGGTTAAGGCTCTGCGCTCCCACTGCAGGGGGCACGGGTTCCATCCCTGGTCGGGGAACTAAGATCCCGCATGCTGCACAAAAGCCAGGTTATATAAAATTACAAAAACTAACAGAACTGTTCTTCCAAAACATCAAATTGTTATGGGTATAGACCTTTGGAATAGAGGCTGAGAGGAAAAGAAATCAACATTTTATATAGCTAAATTGTTTTAATAACAAAGCTAGATTCCTGATAGTGTTTAAAACATAGTCAAGGACTTCAAAATACAATGGTGAAAATCTTAGTTAACCTTCGCACGGCGGATTCTTGCTTTTTAAATAATGTCTCAGCCCACTCTCACCACCACTACCACCACCACACCTGGTCTGTGAGGCAATTAGAGGCAGCTGGTTACTGTTCCAGAGGAGCCAGAGGTGATGAAAGATACATGTCCTGAGGAAGTGGGGCTGGCAGAGTGGACCTGACACAGGGTTTGGATAATGAGCTCCCAGTCTGGAGTCACTCTCTTATAGAGGAAATGATTCATGTGTTGTTTTGTTCTTGTATTTAAGTAAAAACAAATCCAGGTTGCTTTGTCTTAATAAAGGAAACTCTGCTTTTATACAGTGAGATTGGACCATGTAGTCCATTATGGTGTTTTCACAAGAAAAAATATTTTTAGATCACTTACATATATGGTTATAATACACTGAACAAAATTAAGTATATTGTTTCTATATAGAATCATGTCCAAAGGTGGAAGAAACATACCTCATCCTAAAGATCATCTTGTAGTTTTTCAATATCTTTTCCATCAGTATGTGTATATGTATGTCTGTGTGTGTGCTTCGGGAGTGGAAGGCAGGCAGGCACAGACTACAGGGAGAATGAACCAAAGGGTCCAGGCTCACAGTTGTAAATATAGGAGAAGGAAGGCTCAATAAAGAAAAAATATTTGCTAAAAAATCTTGATACTTTTCTGAGTATACCTTTTTTGTTGAGTTTTGACTTTTGAGCCATCTTAGTGTTTTATATACACAAACACACATAATAAAAAATGATGAAAAAATCTGAAATGGGGGCTTCCCTGGTGGCGCAGTGGTTGCCAGTCCGCCTGCCGATGCAGGGTACACGGGTTTGTGCCCCAGTTTGGGAAGATCCCGTATGCCGCGGAACGGCTGGGCCCGTGAGCCATGGCCGCTGAGCCTGCGCGTCCGGAGCCTGTGCTCCGCAACGGGAGAGGCCACAGCAGTGAGAGGCCCGCGTACTGCAAAAAAAAAGAAAAAAGAAAAAAAAATCTGAAATGGAATATAAATACAAATGAACATATGTCAAATAATAGCAAATGAATAACATAACCACTCTGAAGATAAAAATTAGAACTAATACACACTTTTGAACACAGTATGTTGACTATACATGCTTAAACTAAAGGCAAATCGAATTATAAATACTGAATTCTAGGTCATTGGTTTGTTTTACCCAGTGGTATGACTTAGCATTTCTAACATTACTTTTACTGAGTTCAACTGAGCAAATAATAGGTTGAGCATAATGGGAGCCAAATTTCTCAGTGTCAGAGAAGGCAGTTTCAATATGGAAAAGGAGGAACGTGATACTAAATTCTGTGTTGTTGGACTAGAATTACAGGTATCAGTATGAACACATGATTTTATAAAGTTAGCTAGCTAACTGGGTATAGATAGTTATAATACATTTATAGACATATGTGTATGTGTGTGTGTTTGTGTGTGTACACGAGCATATATTTCCTAGCTGACTGCTGTGAGGGTCTAGAAGCAATAAAAACCCTGTAGCAATGAGCATACCTATGTTGGTTTCTAAATACCATTTCCACTAAAAGGAACCAGAGCTCCCTGAAAAACTAGCTGATTCTAGAGCTAGAGCAGAGAAAACTGAATTTTCTCTGCTCTAGCTCTAGAATGCCAGAAAGTGAAAAAGTACCCAAAGAATGATGGGGACATGTCAAAAGACCCAGGAGTCAGCTTGAAGAGGCTCCAGCTGGCAAAATCTGGGACAGTTGAACATGTCATTGAAGTGGGAGGGGGAAGGGGAAGGAACGATGGTAATTGATTAAAATCCATTGAATAAAATAGGAACACATGGATTCAAACTGATAATGAATGAATGAATGAGGAAAAATGAAAAACTCTTCCCTGGAATTTCCTGGCAGTCCAGTGGTTAGGACTCCGTTCTTCCACTGCAGGGGCCATGGCTTCGATCCCAGGTTGGGGAACTGAGATCCCGCATGCGGCATGGGGTGGCCAAAAATCAGTCAATCAGTCAATCAACAAGTAAATAAAAATTTAAAAAGAAAAACTCTTCCCTATAATAGAATGCAAACAAGTAAATGTAGAAGGAATAATAAAGTTAAAAAAATAGCATTTGACAAAACATTGTAATAATTCAGGTAAGAATCATCAATGGATACTATAATGGGTAAAAAATTCTTGAAGACAAGTATATCTACATAGTCTCAAAGTTGTACCCACAAAATTCTTATTAATTACAGAAGGGAAAAAAAATAACTTTACAATGGAAAAACTTGGTGGACAGCACCTTAACCAAGTTAATATCATCAGTAAGGACAAACTGGTATCACGGGCCTCTTGATCTGAAGCACTAAGGACACAGCATCGCTTCTGTGGTAATCCTGCCAAAAGTGCAGAACCTCAACCTAATCATGAGGAAATAACAGACAAACCCAAACTGAGAAATATTCTACGGAATACCTGGTCTATATTCTTCAAAAATATTAAGGTCATGAAATACAAAGACAGACTGAGGAACTTTTCCAGAATAAATGACTAAAGAGACATTACAGCTAAATGCAATGTGTATGTAATCCTGGATCGAACCTAGGCCAGAATATTTTTTTCTACTATGAAGTTTTTATTGAGGCCATTGGTGAGAAATTAATAATATCTGGATTAGATCATCACATTGTATCTGTTAATTTTCTTGTTTCAGCAAGTTGCAATGTAGTTATGTAAGAGAATATCCTTGTTCTTGAAAATATTCAAGTATTTCAGGGTAAAAATGCATCATGTCTGCAATTTACTGTCAAATGGTTCAGAGATGAAAGAGGGAGAGAGAATAATTAAGCTAATGAAGTAAAATGTTAATAGAGAAACTAGACAAGGGTAAACTAGAGTTTTTGTAATATATTTCTAACTTTTGTTTAGGTCTACATGTACATCTGTGCTCCCAATGAAACGGGCACTGGTTCCATCCCTGGTGGGGGAACTAAGATTCCCACATGCCGCTCAGCGTGGCCGAGAAAAACAAAACAAACAAAACCCACAAAACATGTACAGGTATTTCAAATAAAATTTTTTAATGTTTTTATGGAGTTTAACCCAGCTATTTTCCTGAGATGTTTTGTAAGCCATTTGCAACTTTCCTTTACTTCATCTCTCTTCATACAAATAAAAATTATTTCATAAAAATATATAAAGAAAAGCAACTTAAATTGTCCCAGGAAAAAACAATGTATAAAGAAATAGTTTGTCTTGAGTCATTCACTCATTCAACATTTAAATATTGAGTGTTGCTCTTTTCCGGTTATCGTGGCACAAGGCACCATGAGCAGCAAAGTCTCCCACGACACCCTCTACGAGGCGGTGCTGGAAGTCCTGTACCGGAACCAGTGCAAGCGCCGGAAGGTTTTGGAGCCAGTGGCCCTTCAAATCAGCCTGAAGAACTGTGACTCTCAGTAAGAGGAACGCTTCTCAGGCACTGTCAGGCTTAAGTCCACTCCCTGCCCCAAGTTCTCTGTATGTGTTCTGCGGGACCAACAGTATTGTGATGAGGCCAAGGCTGTGGATATCCCCCGCATGGACATCGAGGCACTGAAGAAACTCAACAAGTATAAGAAACTGGTCAAGAAGCTGGCCAAGAAGTACGATGCCTCTTTGGCTTCAGAGTCTCTGATCGAGCAGATCCCACGAATACTGGGCCCAGGCCTGAATAAGGCTGGCAAGTTCCTTTCCTTGCTGACCCACAATGAGAACATGGTGGTCAAAGTTGATGAAGTCCATGATCAAGCTCCAGATGAAGGAGGTGCTGTGTCTGGCAGTGGCTGTTGGCCACGTGAAGATGACATATGAGCTTGTGTACAGCATCCACTTAGTTGTCAACTTCCTGGTGTCATTGCTTAAGAAAAATTTGGCGGAACATCCAGGCTTTGTACATTAAGAGCACCATGGGCAAGCCCCAGTGCCTTTACTAAGGAACAGCTTAATAAGCCATACTCCCACCATTAAAATAAATAAATAAATAAATATTGAGTGTTTCCTATACGCTGGTTGCTTATTGTATCAATATTTAAGGTCTACGATTACTTTGAATATACTGACAGTAGGTTTCTTTCTTTTTTTGAAAATTGTAAAGCACTACAGCATTTATTTATTTATTTTTAACATCTTTATTGGAATATAATTGCTTTACAATGTTGTGTTAGTTTCTGTTGTATAACAAAGTGAATCAGCTATACGTATACATATATCCCCATATCCCCGCCCTCATATGTCTCCCTCCCACCCTCCCTATCCCACCCCTCAAGGTAGTCACAAAGCACGGAGCTGATCTCCCTGTGCTATGAGGCTGCTTCCCACTAGCTATGTCAATGCCACCGTCTCACTTCGTCCCAGGTTTTATTCCTATCCTGCCCCTAGGTTCTTTAGAACCGTTTTTTTTTTGTTTGTTTGTTTTTTTAGATTCCATATATATGTGTTAGCATACAATATTTGTTTTTCTCTTTCTTACTTACTTCAGTCTGTATGACAGACTCTAGGTCCATCCACCTCACTACAAATAACTCAATTTTGTTTCTTTTTATGGCTGAGTAATATTCCATTGTATGTATGTGCCACATCTTCTTTATCCATTCATCTGTCGATGGACACTTAGGTTGCTTCCATGTCCTGGCTATTGTAAATAGAGCTGCAGTGAACATTGTGGTATATGTCTCTTTTTGAATTATGGTTTTCGCGGGGTATATGCCCAGTAGTGGGATTGCTGGGTCGTATGGTAGTTCTATTTTTAGTTTTTTAAGGAACCTCCATACTGTTCTCCATAGTGGCTATATCAATTTACATTCCCACCAATAGTGCAAGAGGGTTTCCTCTTCTCCACACCCTCTCCAGCATTTATTGTTTGTAGATTTTTTGATGACAACCATTCTGACTGGTGTGAGGTGATACCTCATTGTAGTTTTGATTTGCATTTCTCTAACGATTAGTGATGTTGAACATCCTTTCATGTGTTTGTTGGCAGTCTGTATATCTTCTTTGGAGAAATGTCTATTTAGGTCTTTTGCCCATTTTTGGATTGGGTTTTTTGTTCTTTTGACATTGAGCTGCATGAGCTTCTTGTGTATTTTGGAGATTAATCCTTTGTCAGTTGCTTCATTTATTTTCTCCCATTCTGAGGGTTGTCTTTTTGTCTTGTTTATGGTTTCCTTTGCTGTGCAAAAGCTTTTAAGTTTCATAAGGTCCCATTTGTTTATTTTTGTTTTTATTTCCATTTCTCTAGGAGGTGGGTCATAAAGGATCTTGGTGTGATTTATGTCACAGAGTGTTTTGCCTATGTTTTCCTCTAAGAGTTTTATAGTGTCTGGCCTTTCATTTAGGTCTTTAATCCATTTTGATTTTATTTTTGTGTATGGTGTTAGGGAGTGTTCTAATTTCATTCTGTTACATGTAGCTGTCCAGTTTTCCCAGCACCACTTATTGAAGAGGCTGTCTTTTCTCCATTGTATATTTTTGCCTCCTTTATCAAAGATAAGGTGACCATATGTGCGTAGGTTTATGTCTGGGCTTTCTCCCCTCTTCCCTTCATCTATATTTCTGTTCCTATGCCAGTACCATACTGTCTTGATTACTGTAGCTTTGTAGTATAGTCTGAAGTCAGGGAACCTGATTCCTCCAGCTCCATCTTTCTTTCTCAAGATTGCTTTGGCTATTCGGGGTCTTTTGTGTTTCCATACAAATTGTGAAATTTTTTGTTCTAGTTCTGTGAAAAATGCCATTGGTAATTTGATAGGGATTGCAATGAATCTGTAGATTGCTTTGCGTAGTATAGTCATTTCCACAATGTTGATTATTGCAATCCAAGAACGTGGTATATCTCTCCATCTGTTTGTATCATCTTTGATGTTTTCATCAGTGTCTTATAGTTTTCTGCATACAGGTCTTTTGTCTCCTTAGGTAGGTTTATTCCTAGGTATTTTATTCTTTTTGTTGCAATGGTAAATGGAAGTGTTTCCTTAATTTCTCTTTCAGATTTTTCATCATTAGTGTATAGGAATGCAAGAGATTTCTGTGCATTAATTTTGTATCCTGCTACTCTACCAAATTCACTGATTAGCTCTAGTAGTTTTCTGGTAGCATCTTTAGGATTCTCTATATATAGTATCATGTCATCTGCAAACAGTGACAGTTTTACTTCTTTTCCTATTTAGATTCCTTTTATTTCTTTTTCTTCTCTGATTGCTGTGGCTAAAACTTCCAAAACTATGTTGAATAATAGTGGTGAGGGTGAACAACCTTGTTTTGTTCCTGATCTTAGTGGAAATGGTTTCAGTTTTTCACTATTGAGAATGACATTGGCTGTGGGTTTGTCATATATGTCCTTTATTATGTTGAGGTAAGTTCCCTCTATGCCTACTTTCTAGAGGGTTTTTATCATAAATGAGTGTAAAAAGGTTTTTCTGCATCTATTGAGATTATCATTTGGTTTTTATCCTTCAATCTGTTAATGTGGTGTATCACATTGATCGATTTGCATATATTGAAGAATCCCTGCATTCCTGGGATAAACCCCACATGATCCTTTTAATGTGCTGTTGGATTCTGTTTGCTAGTATTTTGTTGAGGATTTTTGCATCTGTGTTCATCAGTGATATTGGCCTGTAGTTTTCTTTTTTTGTGACATCTGTCTGGTTTTGGTATCAGGGTATATATGCTAGTTGCTTATTGTATCAATATTTAAGGTCTAGGATTACTTTGAATATGCTGACAGTAGGTTTCCTTTTAAATTTCTTTTAAAATTTCTCTTAGCATACAAATAATTCTATCCCTATATTTTGTCATTCCTCTAATCAGAAGATATGTTCTTTGTAAACAAAATACTCTGGATATTTTAAAATATATTAGCCATACTGTCACAAAATATGTGTATGTCAACATTCATGAGGAAAATTTCTGACCCATCCCACACTTGTCATCTGTGATTCAACCTAATGTAAGATTTATAAAATGAAATAAAAACAGGAGAAGCATCCTATTTTAATCAGAGTGGAAATTTGAACAAATCAATATCTAAAACATTATAAAGTTACACATTGTTTCAAACTTATTAAAGGAATTATGATTGTTCCTGGTTGTTTTGATATTTATTAATGATTGGTTTATTTAAGAGATCCAAGAAATGCTAATGGAATTTGAGTAGGAAAAAATCATGTGAGAATAAAAGAGATAACAAGCTGATAATATCTCTCACCTTTCCAACTTCCAGAGCTCCTTCATGCATTTGGTGTTCTCACAGAGAGACCAAGGGCTGCATCAGTGACCTTCACTAATGTATTTTCATTTATTTTATTATTATTATTTTTTAATTTATATATTTTTAATTTTTTTTGGCTGTTTTGGGTCTTTCTCTAGTTGCGGCGAGCGGGGTCTAGTCTTCATTGCGGTGCGCGGGCTTCTCTTTGCAGTGGCTTCTCTTGTTGCAGAGCATGGGCTCTAGGTGCGCGGGACTCCGTAGTTGTAGCTCGCGGGCTCTAGAGCACAGGCTCAGTAGTTGTGGTGCACAGGCTTAGTTGATCCACGGCATGTGGGATCTTCCCGGACCAGAGCTCGATCCCATGTCCCCTTCATTGGCAGGTGGATTCTTAATCACTGCACCACCAGGGAAGACCTTCATTTATTTTAAAAGTCCTAAATTCCACAGAGGACCTGAGCTACTGTTTTCAAGCAACAATAGAAAAGGTGCAATAGAACAAGTTATACATTTCACAATTCAGAACCCAAAGCAAGAAAACCATGAAACCAGTATGAGATTAGAGCAGAAAATCAGACTTCAAGCAGCCAAAGCAAAGATCAATGTCTGAAATTTAAAAATAAAATGGAATCCTGGGTGATTTTTTTCCTAACTTTTCTTCTCTGTATTTTCCATTTTTTTCTGAAGCCTAAAAAATATATTTAGAAGTTAAGAAGAAACATGCCATTATTAAGGAGCTACTGACATTCACCACCTGCCATCATTTACTAGTCGTGGCGGCAGCTCGGCAGATTCAAACTTCCTCTTAGCTGCAGGGTATTATCTGGCAGTTAAGCTTGGCTCCACACAGAAGAAAGCATCCCCAGCTCCTGCATTTTGCATCACTATTTGTCACCTGAGCCCCAATTATACAACATAGGCTGCTTAGATCTTAGAATTCAAAAGTTTCCTTGGCCAACATAACAACCAGCTTACAACAAAGAAAAATTCTTCCAGTTTCTGCCAATAATCCTGATCTTTATGAGCTCTGAAGGAGGCCAGGGATGAGGGCCCAATGGGATATACAGGTTCCCAGGTACAGTAATAATTTCGTGCCTCTTAAAATTAGTGCTACTGAAATGCTTGTTTAACATTTACTTAGAGAAGGAAGAACTGAGTAATAAGACTTTTGGGGCAGCTGGCAAACTCTTCTACTGTATTCTGGGTTCTTCAGTTTTGGCAAGGGAGTTGTATATATTGGGTTGGCCAAAAAGTTCGTTCAGGTTTTTTGTAACATCTTACAGAAAACCCGAACAATCTTTCTGGTCAACCCAATACTTACTATTCACAAAATAAAAAGATGGAAATCAGCTGGACCCAGTTTCACTAAAAGCAGCTTAGAGACCATGTACTGTTGTTAAAGAGTACCCCCTGGGGGTTTCGAACTATGACAAGTGATTTTAACCACATTCTGTTCCTAAGAGGAATTCTGGTAAATACAATTTTCTCCATATCACTGTTTTCCACCACAACAGTGCTCACTGATACCTCAGTATCCCCTACAATGGCAACATGGACAGCTCCCCTGCTGGTCCACCCCTTAATCCAGCTCTGCTGGGAATAACAGTTGACAGTGCAGCTGCTCTATGGTCCTCCCAGTTGCCTTTGCCCCCTCAATTCTGTCCCCTTATTCTCCTTCCCTTAAAAACACCAGAGTAAATTCCTCAAATATGTCCACCCTGAATCCAAGGTATAGACCTTCACAGCTCATTCTTGATCCCCAAATTATAGGTATCTGTTTATAAAATAGGGACCCACTGTTTGTAGTCTGAGGTTTTATTAGTTTCATTTAACATCATGCTCTAAGCACTGGCATATATGGCTGAGTAATTTTCCATTATCTATATCATACCACACCTTCTTTACCCATTCATTTATCAGTGGGCACTTAGGTTGCTTCCATATTTTGGCTATAATAAATCATGTTGCAATGAACATAGGGGTGCCTATATCTTTTCAAATTAGTGTTTTCATCATTTTTCACTAGTTTGAATAATGCTTCAAAAAAATCTTTAACTTGTTATTGAGGGCTACACCTCAATAGGTTAAATATCACAGAAAACTTTTTTTTATATATATACAACAGAATCTTATTAGTCCTCAATTTTATACACATCAGTGTATACATGTCAATCTCAATCGCCCAATTCATCACCCCCCCACCCCCACCCCCACCCCCCGCTACTTTCCCCGCTTGGTGTCCATACGTTTGTTCTCTACATCTGTGTCTCTATTTCTGCCCTGCAAACTGGTTCATCTGTATCATTTTAAATAAAATTTAAAATTTAAATAAATTCAATAAATTTAAATAAAATTATTTTTTAAATAAAAATTTAAAATACGGTATTTGTTTTTCTCTTTCTGACTTACTTCACTCTGTATGACAGTCTCTAGATCCATCCATGTCTCAACAAATGACCCAATTTCGTTCCTTTTTATGGCTGAGTAATATTCGATTGTATATATGTACCACATCTTCTTTATCCATTCGTCTATCACAGAAAACCTCTTAGGCAGGTAGTTCAACTGGAAGGAGAGAGTGGGAGGAAGTAACACCTGACTGTTACTCTGTGTGGAGTTGAAAACATGCATACCTATCCCACACCTTGCTGCAGTTTTGATGTGCCTGATGCTACGTGCCGGCAGGTGGACAAGGATGTATAATTTTCTCCCAAATGATTCTGATTCTTCCCTTTCTTCCTGTACCTGCCCACCCCCCTTTTATGAACCACTGTAACTGTCAAAACTGAGGGAAGAACATTAGTCTTCAGTGTTGTGCTCAGGCCAGACACCACAAGCCCTGTCTAGAGGAGACCTCTGTCTCTGGGCTGCTCCCATGACCTCACACCCTCCTGCTCTCCTCTCAGCTGCAGACTTCACCAAGTGTCTCTAGGGTATGTCTTCAGCCTGTCCTGGGGTGACTAGAATGAAAACAGAAACAGCTATCCAGTTGGAAGAGAGAAAGGAATTAAGGTATCCATAAAAAGCCTTTCCAAAGCAGCAAAATATTTGTAAAGGAGAAAGGAAATTGGGGGGTGGCCAGGGTGTATTCCTATTCTTTGCCTCCACACACTCCAGAACAGTGGTGCTCAACCTGGTTTTTTATCTCCTTTCTCCTCCCTCCCCAGGGACATTTGGCAAAGTCTGGAGACATTTTGTCACAACTGGGATGGAGATAGTGTTACTGGCATCAAGACTTTTTTGGATAGATTTTTAATCAAACACATAAAGAACAGGAAATTTCCGTGTTTTTTTTTTTAACATCTTTATTGGAGTATAACTGCTTTACAATGGTATGTTAGTTTTTGCTTTATAACAAAGTGAATCAGCTATACATAAACATATATCCCCATATCTCCTCCCTCTTGCGTCTCCTTCCCACCCTCCCTATCCCACCCCTCTAGGTGGAAACAAAGCACCGAGATGATCTCCCTGTGCTATGTGGCTGCTTCCCAATAGCTCTCTATTTTACATTTGGTAGTGTATATATGTCAATGCCATTCTCTCACTTCGTCCCAGCTTACCCTTCCCCCTCCCCGTGTCCTCAAGTCCATTCTCTACATTTGCATCTTTATTCCTGTCCTGCCCCTAGGTTCTTCAGAACCTTTTAATTTTATTTTTTTAGATTCCATATATATGTGTTAGCATATGGTATTTGTTTTTCTCTTTCTGACTCACTTCACTCTGTATGACAGTCTCTAGGTCCATCCATCTCACTACAAATAACTCAATTTCGTTTCTTTTTATGGCTGAGTAATATTCCATTGTATATATGTGCCACATCTTCTTTGGTTGTTTGGTTTTTTGATATTGAGCTACATGAGCTGCCTGTATATTTTGGAGATTAATCCTTTTTAACCTGATTAAATTAGCAAAAGTAAAATTATTGATACTACCCACGGGTGGGTATGAGGAAATGGGTACTCCTACATACTTAAACTAGCACACAATATCTATTTAGATTTTAAAGATGCATAGCCTTTGACTTAGCAATTTCATTTCTAGGAGTCTACTTTGCAGAAATATTAACATAATTATGAATACACAAATGTATAGGGATATTTTCTGCAACATTGTCCATAATAAAAAATTCGAAGTGATCTATCATCTACCAAGAGAAAAACTGTTAAATAAATTATAATATTCCTTATAAGAGACTACTATGCAGCCATTGGGAAGAATATTTTGATATTTTTATGCACTGGTGTGGAAAACATCTGTAATACAGTAATAAGTGAAGAAAAACTATAATAAAAGGAACTTTTTCACTCTTAGTGAAAAAATAGAACTGTATGTATAGTATGATCTAATTTATATTATATGTTTGCATCTGGACAGTGAAAAGTATGAACAGAAAGAAGCTATTAACTGTGGTTCTCATCTGGAGAGTACGTTCTGCAGTGAGCTTTTTTATATTTTATATCATTCATTTAATGACATTATTATGGGCTGAACTGTGCCTCCTCTAAATTCATATATTGAAACCCTAACCCCCAGTGTGACTGTAATTGGAGAAAGGGCCTATAAAGAGTTGATTAAAGTTAAATGGTCATACTTGTGGGGCCCTTATCCGATAGGACTGGTATCCTTATAAGAAGAGGAAGGGACACCAGAGAGCTCTCTCTTTCCACATGTGTACAGAGGAAAGGCTACATGAGAACACACTGAGAAAACAGCTATTGTGCTCACTTTGGCAGTACATATACTAAAATTGGAATGATACAGAGAAGATTAGCCTGGCCCCTGCACAAGGATAACACACAAATTTGTGAAACGTTGCATGTTTTTTAAAACAAGATCAACACTTAAACACACACACAAAAAGACGACAAAGAAGACAGCTATCTGCAAGGTAGAAAGAGGGGTCTTACCAGAAACCAGCTCAAGCTGCTATAACAAGATACCACAGACTGGTTGGCTTGAGCAACAGACATTTATTTTCTCACAGTTCTGGAGGCAAGAATTCCATGTTCAGGGTACCAGCTCAGAAGAAATACACAACACCTCTGCTCATAGTTATTGCAGAACTAGTCACGTGACCCCAACCAAGTTGCAAAGGAAGCTGGGAACTATGAGAACTACATGAACATTTAAAGAATACCAAATATTTCTGTCATACTCCTTGTTATGGATTGAATGATATTCCACCAGTACCTCAGAAAATAATTTTATTTGGAAATTGAATGTTTACAGAGGTAGTCAAGTTAAAAATGCCTTCAAGTTAAAATCCTTCTTCTCTCTCCTCTTAAAATGAGGGCATTAGAGCGAGCCCTAATTCAATAAGACTGGTACTTTTTCTTTTTAAAAAACAAAATTATTTATTTATTTATTTTTGGCTGCGTTGGGTCTTTGTTGCTGCGCGTGGGCTTTCTCTAGTTGTAGTGAGTGGGGGCTACTCTTCGTTGTGGTGCACGGGATTTTCATTGCAGTGGCTTCTCTTGTTGCGGAGCACGGGCGCTAGGTGTGCGGGATTCAGTAGTTGTGGCATGTGGGCTCAGTAGTTGTGGCGCACAGGCTTAGTTGCTCCACGGCATGTGGGATCTTCCTGGACTAGGGCTTGAACCCGTGTCCCCTGCATTGGCAGGCAGATTCTTAACCACTGTGCCACCAGAGAAGCCCAAGGCTGGTGCTTTTATAAAAGGAGGACATTTGGACACAGAGACAGACATGCACAGAAGGGAGATGATGTGAACACATGCAGGGAGCAGATTACCATGTGAAGATGGAGGCAGAGATTGGAGTTATGCTGCCACAAAACAAGAAATGCTTCGGGTCGCTAAAAGCTAGTGGAGAGGCATGGAACAGATTCTCCCTCACAACCCTTACAAGAGACCAATCCTGCTGACATCTTGATTTTGGACTCTAGCTTCCAGAACTGTGAGACAATAAATTTCTGTTGTCATAAAGCAACCAGCTTGTGGTACTTTGCCACAACAGCCCTAGGGAATGAATACACTTATCTATCAAATTGATGCAGAAAGAGACTTAATACATGGAATTAGACGCTTAAGAATCTGTTAGAATGACTGGAAAAACAGGCTCTAGTCTAGACATCCAGGAATTACTCCCAGAACAATTGGGACACCTAGGGTTACTGATATATGTACCACAATCAGGAGCTGGCTCTCAGGATCTCTTCACTTCAGCCAGTATCTGAGAATCAGGAAAGCATTATCAGAACCATCAGCTCCGGAGCCACGTCATGCTTCCCAGGATCTGCACAAGCAAAATGGATGCCTTGTGTAACTCCATCCTCTCACAATTTAGTTCAGAATTTAAGCTGTGAGTGAATACATCTGTTTTATGGAACTAAAATTAACCTGGAGCACTTCGTTGCAAATATATTGGGAAATGTAGCCTTTAGTTTTTAGCTTCTGAAGCAAAAGAAAAAAATTAAAGAAAAAGCCCACGAGAAAGAGGTTGAAATACATTTTGAACAAGCTATTCTCTTTTACTTTTCCTTTTATCTTTTTGGTCACTATTTTATGATTTATTTCTTTAACATCCTTCTTCTGTCTCCTCTTAAATAATACTATTGCCCATTCTGCCCTTGGTAGTTTTTCTTCTTCTTTATGTTCTCTGGACAAGTGCATCTATTCTACATTTGTTCAGGTGTCTCCATCTCCGTCATTACCACCCTAGGATATATTACGATCATCTCTGACTTGAATTACTGCAGTACTCCCTACGTGGTTTCCTGTTCTCCCTTACTTCATCCCAACTCAGTGGGATGGGGGTGATCTTTGTAAAATTCATAAGATTATGTCTCTCTTTGGTCACTCTTCTGATTTTCTTCATTACCTTCAGGATACATCTCTAGCTCCTCACTCTTAAGAGTTCACCTCGGTCTGACCGGCTATTAGCCTTGTCACTCACCATTTCCTCACAGACCTCATGCCCTATACTTAGACACACGAAACTGTTTAAAGCATCCAGAATGTCTCATGTCCTTTCCTTTCTCTTCACTTTTGCACAGGCTGCTCCCTCTGTCTGGTCTGGACGTTCTTTCCCTTCTTTTTGACAGGTCAACTCCTATACATCCTTTAATCTAGGAAGCCCAGGCTAGGTTCATCTCCTATGTGCTGACTTCCATATTAATTCTGGTTACTTGATGATTTTCTTCTTGAGAGGAAAGAATGAGAAGGGAATAGATTTGAGGAGTCGTTTTGAAGAATGCCAATGAATGTGTTTTGTTCGCCTTTCTATCTTTAGTATTTAATATAGTAATTAATTCTTTTGTTTTCATTTTTGTTCTGTTTGCTTTTGTTTTTGCCAGTGGTGTGAACAGAGGCACACATTTAAGACTGCTGTAGGGATTTGGATGTATATAATTTTCTACCTTTGCATTAGTTTACTAGTACTGCTAGTGCTGCTTAAAAACTTACTTTTGTTTTGGTAGTAGGTCACATCCTTAGTAGTTATGTTACTATTCCTATTTCATAGATTGAAGTTGGGAGTAAGGTCACAGCTTCTTAAAGAGGATAATTAATTCAGAACTTCTTCCCTCATGTTATACTAAGTCTAAAACAACACTTCTTAGTTCCTGACTAGCCCAGATGAAGTATATTTAATATGCAAAACATTTACTCATTCATTCATTCATACATACATTTATCCATTTAGTCAAACATTCAGTAACTGAAGAGGAATAAGAATAAATAAAAGCCATCAGAAAGAAACAAAAAGTCAACTGTTGGATAAACCTTTATACATATTATATATAATATACTTAGTACTTTATGATATGCTGCCTTATTCACTAATTTTGCTGTGTCATTGATGTGTAAGTCTTATCATCCATCACAACTGTATAGCATTTCTAGAAAACTGGTTCTTTTTTGTTGTTGTTGTTTTTTGCGGTACGCGGGCCTCTCACTGTTGTGGCCTCTCCCGTTGCGGAGCACAGGCTCCAGACGCGCAGGCTCAGCGGTCACGGCTTACGGGCCTAGCCCCTCCTCGGCATGTGGGATCTTCCCGGACCAGGGCACGAACCCGTGTCCCCTGCATCAGCAGGAGGACTCTCAACAACTGCGCCACCAGGGAAGCCTCAAAACTGCCCATGCCAGCATGACTCATGCTGCCCACTACTGGTTAGATGGACTGGTTGGGAATTAGAAAAGAGAGATGTTCAAAGTCTCTCCTAGGCCTGGCTGCTGAAGGAAGAAATCCTGAATAGGTGTCCCTTCTGTTTACCACAGTGTACCAGTGAGCCTTTGGATATGCAAAGGCAGCTAACCAAGGGCTGAAAAGCTATATTTCTCTTCGTCATAAAGTGTGGGCTCTGAGCTGGTATAGGGGAGATGAAAAGGAATCCTGAAAAACAGAGGAGAAAGGAGGTTTGAAGAGTTTCTAAGAATGCCAAACAACATTTTGGGAACCTGAAGTGCACATGTAAAAGAGGCTAATGAGAAATTCCCAGAGACAGGGTAGGTGAAGTATTTAAGAACAGGGATGCCTAACATGTACTATTTTGTTGTTGGCATTATTGTGATGTAAAATCACTCTATTATCTCAAACAGTTAGTAAAATATGCCACATGTTTTGGGGGTGGGAGGATTAAAGGAAGGGCTAAGTTCCACTGGTGTGTGGGTGTGGAGTAAAGGGAAGAAAACAGTATAGGAAGAAGAAACAAGACTTTACTATTAATTGTGTTGTCACACTGCCCTCTAACGGGCTGTCAGTATCTTGCCAGATTCAACTGCTGGCTTCTGAACCACCTGACTCCGCCATCTGCCGACAGTTTCCCCGCACTTGTTGACAAAGTTTGTCTTAAGCTTGAGGCCTGGGGAATGGCGCAAACTGATTAAAGCTGCTTACCTTATTGTCTTTGCAAAATATGGACAGTTTCCAAAATATGACAAAGAGGCTTCCCCATCAGAGTTGTGTATTTTATATTAACATTAGATCTGCACATTCCACTATGATTTGAAGGCACTAATGATGGCAGCTTTGCTATGACTGATGATCAAAATGTTGGCATAAAATGATATTGGATGCTTATGCTATTAAAAATAGTTTGAATTTTTGCAAGAACTATTAAAATAATTTCCAGTTATTAATTTAATTCAAAATAAACTCTCTCATTAGGGATTTTATAAGTTAGAGCAAAGCCAGCCTGCTCCCTAGCAAAGTAACTTGGCAGCTATTATGATGAGGTGTCCCATGCCAGGCCAGCTTCATTATGTTTTTGTTGGGTTTGACTGCAAATCCTAATTGCAATTGTACCTATTCAGAGCTGGTTAAATCCTTGCTATTCCAGCTTTTCCAAGTAAAAGAAAAGGAAATTCCAAGTCCACTAGAGTGGTACTATGTAACAAGCATCAGAATAGGTTGTAGAGATAACTAGCTAAATAAGACACCACTACTACCTTCAGTGAGCTCAGTGTTGGCTAAGGGGGAAAGGCATGTTACTGTCATGTCCACAGTACCCCCTCCCTTTAGCAAATAGAGTGTCTGGCTAAGATCCATATGCCTAATGGTACTTGATGAATATGTGTTGAATAAATGAGGGAATGAATGAACAAACATATGTGTATAGGTTAAGAATTTGCCAAATAGCCTGTTTTGATCCCAGCTCTGCCACATACTAGCTATGTAAACGTACTACTTTACTTAAACCCCTTGAGCCTTAGTTTCTACATCATAAAATGCTTAGCACGGTGCCTCACATACAGCAAGTACTCAATAAATAATAGTTTAATAATATCGTGTGAAAAGGGCAACAAGGAAAAGAGGGAGTGATTAACTATGGAGATTAGAATCTAAGATTATGTACTATATATGTACATTTAGAAGTACGGAACAATTGTTGGATTTGGGGAATTTTTTTATGCTGAATGAGGATTCTACTTTATTCTCTAAAACCAAGTGGTAGGAAAAATGATCTCTGGAGTCAGTGACTCACATACTTACAGTTCCATAACCAGAGAGAGAGAAAATTATCTGGCTAACTCAAGTTAAAAAATTCTCAGAGAAGGCCCCCTTTGGGTCAGGTCAAAGGCCCTATTTGGGTCAGATCCATCCCTAGACCAATCATCTTAACGTGGTGTGGCAGGCAGAATAATGGCCCCTCAGACATGTCCATGCCCTAATCCCTGGAACCTGTGAATTTTACATGGCAAAAGATAGGATTTGTAGATAGGACTAAAGGTACAGACCTTGCTATGGGGAGATTGTCCTGGGTTATCCAGGTGGGACAATCTAATCATGAGTCCTTGAAAAGCAGAGAACCTATCTTTGCTGTGGTTAGAGAGACATTTGATGACCAGAAGAAGGGTCAGGGTCAAAGAGATGTGACATTGTTAGCTTTGAAGATGTCGGTAGGGGGTCAAGAGCTAGGAATGTGAGAGGTCTGAAATCTGGAAAGGGCAAGGGTATTGACTCTTCCATAGAGGCTCCAGAAAGGAATGCAACCCTGATGATACTATGATTTTAGCCCAGTGAGATCCATGTTGGACTTCTGACCTACAGATATGTAAGATAATACATTTTTGTTGTTTTAAGCCACTAAGTTTGTGGTGATTTGTTAAAACAACAATAGGAAACTACTATGCCAGGGAAATAGGGTGGAAACTTAGTTTCAGCTCCTCCCCAGATTCCCTCAACCTCATCTGCCCTGAGGAAGCTTGCTCAGTGAGATCTCCCAACAGCCTCACCCACTGCCCAACCTCCTAATTCACAAGAATACAGGGGTTTGAGATAATGAGGTAGATGATGCAGAGAGAAGCAGAGATAAGAGGTAGAGAGTTCTGATGCTAACTGAGCCCCTGGTTCCAGTTATTTTTTGAGGCCAAGGCCATGTCAGCACTATGGTTATACAAGTTAGTTAATTCCTCTTTTTGAGTTAAATTAGTTAGTTTGAGTTAAATTTCTGTGACTTGAAACTAAACTTTCCTAAATCATAAACCTAAAGTGAGGGAGGGATGGCTGAAGGAGAAGAATTTTTTAAAAAGCCTTTGGAGGGATTTCCCTGGTGGCACAGTGGATAAGACTCTGTGCTCCCAATGCAGGGGACTCAGGTTCAGTCCCTGGTCACGGAACTAGACCCCACATGCATGCCGCAACTAAGAGTTCACATGCCACAACTAAGGAGCCCACGTGCCACAACTAAGACCCAGTGCAACCAAACAAATAAAAAGACTTTGGAGACAGACTCTGATAACAGCTTAACGTGATTTCATAGCAACCCACTCAAAAACACATTATTCTACTTTAGATGAGGAAAGACCTACTAATTGGCTAAGTGGCTTTCCCACAAGCAAGAGTGTTCTGAAATTAAAATGTGAAAATCCAAATAGGTTTGCTTTGTTTGCTTCCAATGAACACATTGCACTTAGTGTGTCCTGCCTTATGTTAAAAGAAGTCATCAAATTACAGACACTCTTTTTCAAGGCCTCGCCGTTTCCTGTTTCTGCAGCCTCAAACACTTTTCTTTCCTCTGTGAGTGATGAACTCAATGCTCTAGAGTCTAGACAAGTGCTGGACAATCCTGCTTTAACCTAAGTGATGGTGGGGGTGACAGGAGGACTTTTGAGCACTGGCCATTTGATCATTCTTCCTTCTCCTAAAAAAAGAGAATTAAAAAGCAGTCCCTATTGTTCCTAAGGCATGTTAATACAAGGCTTTGTATGTTCCATCCCAACAGATATTTTATAATTTAAATGGAAATATATAATGCCATCCAAAATTCATGACATTTCGCATTTTGAAATATATGTATGCTTGCTCTTTAAATGTTGCCATTAGCAAATTAAAAAACGACTATGTCCTTTGGTGCCACAAATAAAGGAAAAGCAGTTGCATCGTTGTTGCCCCAGGGCACCTTGCCCCTATGAAGCAGTTACTGGTTATGCCCATGGAGCTTCACTGTGAACCCACCCTCTCCTTTTGTCTGCCTTTTCTTCTTGGAAGGAATATAGACTGCTCAGAGAAAAAGAAGAGAACGAAAGTTCCAGCAATGGAGGGCTGAGAAACAAAGTGGGTAACATCTGACTGTTATATAATATTATCTTTGGTAGAAAATAAAAGAACTTGGAATAAATCTCTTTGGTCTGCTTTCTGTTTTTGGAGTTCTGAAGTTCTTGTCTCATTTTTGTCTCTGAAATTAAAACAAACAAAAGAATTAGAGAGAATGAAATGTTCATAAAACTTGATGCCAAAACACCATTAGTGGACCTTCAGGTCTTAGCTTAGATGACATTTAATTCATTTGTTCAAAAGTATTTATTGAGGGACTCCCCTGGTGGCTCAGTGGTTAGGAATCCACCTGCCAATGCAGGGGACACAGGTTCAATCCCTGGTCCGGGAAGATCTCACATGCCACGGAGAAGCTAAGCCCGTGTGCCACAACTACTGAGCCCACGTGCCACAACTACTGAAGCCCGCACACCTAGAACCCGTGCTCCGCAACAAGAGAAGCCACCGCAATGAGAAGCCCGCACATTGCAATGAAGAGTAACCCCCGCTCACCACAACTAGAGAAAGCCCGTGCACAGCAACAAAGACCCAACTCAGTCAAAAATAAATAAATAAAATAAATAAAATTTTTAAAAAAGTATTTATTGAGTGTCTATCATGTGTTCTGTTGAACAAATCAAGCATATTCCCCAGGGCCACTGTGTATGGCTGTGTAGGTTAATGGTACCCAGTGAAGTTGTGCAGGGCACAACTTCCACTACTGGAGGTAGTCCTCACTCTCAAGGAGATTATATCTAGTGACTTCTAGGAAGTCTTGCTTGAACTTTCACTCCCCTCTCAGACTAGAAAAAGCACTCCATAATAAACCCAGTCATAGCACTTTATCCATTTGTCTATAATGGTGTCATCCTCTGTTAGATTGTAAACTCAGAGGGTACTGAGTTTGAGACTATCTTGTTTGTCCCTTTCTAGGGGCTAGGGATGCATCAGTGAATTAAACAGTCAAAAAAATCCCTGGCATGTAGGAGCTGATAATCTAGAAGAGAGAGAGAGTAAACAAGTTCAGTATATAGCATGTTAGATGGAGATACACACTATGGAAAAAAATCAAGTAGGGAAGGGGTCTTTCTCCTCCCTTACTTTGGATCTTTGCTCAGATGTCACCTTTTTTTATTTTGAGAGAGGAAACCTTTGGAGGTTCACAGTAGAGGAGAGATACTATCTGTCTAAAAAGAAAAACATTTAGGAATAGAACAGTAAGCACACTTAGCAAACAGCTAGTAAGGCAGTTATCAGCTCTCCACTTTGCCAGGAATCAGGCCACAGTGAATAAAGACATATAGAATATAGAGAATGAGGGCCCAGCCCTTCCCCTCTAAAACTCTGACACTTTCAGATTCTTTCTAAACACATTTTTAACAAATATCCTGGAGAACCCTCGTGTTATAACCTGAGCTGGTTTTGCATTGTTGCAAAACAGCACCTCACATCTTTTAGTATCAGCCTACAGACCTTTCGTACGTGCCTAGGGTGTCTGAGGCTATGGAGCTCTTCTTTAAGCCTTTCTAACCCACCCTACTTGAAAAAGTGTCCTTATCAGGAAATGACGTCCTGGATACCAAGAGACTCCGTTATACTTAACACATATTCCTATCCGGAATTTTCACACTGGTTTTGCCTCGAGGATAGGCATAAATGTATCTCTTCCTTCCGACTCTCTGGGCTTCGCTCCCTAATCTTTTGACAGGAGCCAAGGAAGCATCCTCGCCCCAAGAACCCCTCTCTTCTCATAGGCCACTCGCCCGCGCCGCGCAGCCTTCTGGAAGCTGTAGGTCCCAGAGGTCCTCCGCGTCAGAACTACAACTCCCGGCAGACTTTGTTTCCCCACACCGCCCTCTTGGCGCATGGCCTGTCGGGAGGGGGCAGGTAGCGGAGGGGGCGGAGTCCAATGGGTGCTGGCTCCCGAGGAGAGGGCGGAGGAGAGGAGGAAGGAGGCGGGCTCTGGGCCGCGGCCCCATTCATTGCCGCGGCCGGCCGGGCGGGGATTCGGTATTTTCCGAGTTATGGAGGCGCTAATTCCTGTAATCAACAAGCTCCAGGACGTATTCAACACGGTGGGCGCCGACATCATCCAGTTGCCTCAGATCGTGGTGGTGGGAACGCAGGTGAGAGACGAGGGTGGCTTCCGTCCAGGCCAGAGCCCGGGGCGCGGGCCTGGACGGGACTGCGGCAGCGCTTGCTCCCAGACTGGCCGTCGCGGCCTGTGGAAGGAGGGCGCTGTTGCGCCTGGGCGCCCGGGGCTGCGTTCCACTGGGGCTGGGAGTCCAGGGCCCGGCCCGGAGGCGAGGGGCGGAGCCGGCGCGGCGGTCCGGCGGGTCCCGGGGGCGGGACGGACGGGCGGGCGGGCCTAACTGGAGTCCGTCGGGACCGGGCGCGGCTTCGACCGCGGGCCGCTGCTTCCAAGGGCGCCTGGGGGACGCGCGGGGCACTAGGGGCCGCACTGGGCGCGCGGGGCGGGTAGCCCCTTCTTGATTGGTTTCAGGGCGGCGGGGTGTTTTATTTCCCTCGTTGCCTTGCTCAGGGGCTGCGGAGTCAGTTTTGGAACTGCGGAGTCGGGGCCGAGAAGGCCGCTACTATGTGCACCTGAGTGTTTTCCTGCAGCGTAATCCAGGTTTCGAGAACGCCGAAGCAGTTAAAAACAAAAAACAAAACAAACCAACTTGTACTTGGAGTTTGTGGGTGTTAGGAGGGGTATCCAATTTTTCTGCGTAGGCTGTGGTTTTTGTCGTCCATCTAAATTGGGCATCAAGGGTCTCTGATCCTTTCATGTTGGCATTTCTTATAGATAACACATTTTTATATGCGGAAATATTGAAGAAATAAATGTTATTTCTAGAAGTGACAGAGAAGTATAAGTTTCATTTTTTCTGCCTGCTGCTTTTCTTGGTTGAAGAGTAATCAACCATAGGCCTTTTTTTTATTAGAGTTCAGAGAAACGCATTTTAGAGATTACTTAGTATATTGATTTTAGGTGCTTTCCTTTTTTAATGATGTTTTCTGTTGGAAAGGGGACGGTCCTCACTTTCCACGAGGTTCATCGCTACATCTTGCTACAAAATTGATGTGTAGGGTGTAACTATTTTGAGAGGGAACTTAATGTTAAAAATATAATAGAGTATGTCCAGACACTGGAAACCTTGGAAACCATAGATATCCTAAGGTGGGCGGGAGGGACTTTTCAATAGTTAAAGCAATAGAAATTATTTCAGAAACACATTTCCTTTGTTGGCCATGGGATTGGTATAGATTCTGCCCAATCCTCCCTTAATATTTGTAATGACTAGAGACTCTGGATCATCAACATAATAAATTATGAGAAATATATTTTTTGAGTATATTTTGTTTACTGCTGTGTTCCTATTCCTAGCTCTTGGAACAGTCTGGGGTATGTAGGAGATGCTCCATAAATACTTTGAATGAGTTACTAGATAGTATTTTTAAAACACTGGGGCTTTTATCATCAAAACCGATCTGTTTTTGTAAATAAAATTAGAGGAGATGATATAAATTAAATCTTCTTGGGTAGTAATTTGGAAGTGTTTCCTAGCTGCAGACCAGAAACTTTCCATATACTTTTAAGAGAGTCTCAATGCTTTTTAAGCATGAAGCAGTAAAAGAATCAGAGCTATAGTGTGTCAGTATAAATAGTTTAAAATCAAGAAGGTTTTTTTCTTACATGAAATAGAATTTATTTCAGTGAGTACACCTGTTCGCAAAATTGGGGAGGGGACAGGGTAGAAAAGTAAAGATTTCACCATTGTGAAAGCCATTAACATATGCCAGCAAAAACCATCCTAGTAGTGATAATTATATGCCACTTTTGCATGTTGATGTTTGGAATTACTCTGAAGGGAAATATTCAGTTTTTAGACTTGATTTAATGAGGGTTATCTCCATTCGTGTCCTTATTAGCTGAAATTCAGTCCTTTATTATTCAGGTACAGAAGAAATAAATAAGAATAGAAGCAATGTCTTTTCTCCCATAGTTTCCTCAATATGTTGGAAAAAAACCTCTTCTTGATTTGAATACAAGTACACCACTACTTTGTCATCTAGGCTAGTTAATGTTGTGTAACATGTATATATATAGCACCTCACATTCATATTTAATGGAGTAGTGTACAGTGAGTGAGTTCCAGATGTAGTAAATGTTCTGTACGTAGTTCAACTGGTAAATTTCTCAGTGGCAGTGATCATGTCTCTGTCTTACGCTTTACCTGTACTTTAAATGGCTACAGGTCGCATTTTGGGGAACTTTTTATAACAGTGATTCTCAAACTTGGGTGTATATAAGAATTACTTTGAAAATAAGTTTCCTGGACCCCATCCGCAAAGATTTTGATTTTATAAGTCTGGGGTGCTCCAGGCACCATAGCCGATTCTGATGCAGATGGTTCATAGATGTATATAGTATATTAGTGAGTCTTTGATTTTATAGCGCATGAAACTGGAAAAAGCAGGGAAGCCTAGTCTAAGGGCATACTGCTGTTAAGTAGTAGGTTGGTTTTGGTGGCATTCTTGCTCCAAAGTATCAACTTCCAGGCAACCTTTGCTGACCCCTAAATATTTTAAACTTTGATTTCTTAAATTGCCTAAATAATACTGTTTTGGGGCCCAGAGAGTTGGAGTAGTTGAGGAGAGAGATGTTTACAGCTGTCGATCATTCACAGTTTTTATGATTTAGCTGAATAAATTGCTTTCCTTTTTCTCTAGCCGAGATCCTCTGTGTGGAAAGAACAGAAATGGGGAGAGAGAAGGTTGATACTTTTAGACCTTGGTGTACTTTGCAGGTGGAGAAGGAGATAAGATTTCAATGACATTTGTGACTCAACTTGGGAAATTTAATCACTGTTTCTTAAGTTGAGAATTGGAAGGGGGAGCCCTCCAGGTATGTAATCCAAACCACAACCTAACATAGGAATCTCAATACAGATGACATTAACCTGAGAGTCTGGCTCAGTGCTGCTAGTATTGTGCTTTTTTTTTTTTTAATTTGTTTATTTTATTTATTTTATTTTTGGCTGCACTGGGTCTTTGTTGCTGTGCGCGGGCTTTTCTCTATTTGAGGTAAGTGGGGGCTACTCTTCGTTGTGGTGCTTGGGCTTCTCATTGCGGTGGCTTCTCTTGTTGCAGAGCACAGGCTCTAGGCGTGCGGGCTCAGTAGTTGTGGCTTGTGGGCTCTAGAGCTCAGCCTCAGTAGTTGTGGCGCATGGGCTTAGTTGCTCCATGGCATGTGGGATCTTCCCAGACTAGGGCTTGAACCTGTGTCCCCTGCATTGGCAGGCGGATTCTTAACCACTGTGCCACCAGGGAAGCCCTGTGCTTTTCACTTTGCCTTTTATTTTGGTAATTTCAGCACTCTACTTTCAGTAATTCAGACAAATACAGAAGGAAAAGGAATCTTGGATTTTAAATGACCAATCTGCAAACCAACTGTTCAAATTTAACATTTAAAAAATTATAATTAATATAACATAAACCCTAACATTATAAAGTGTTCAATTCAGTGGTTTTTAGTATATTCACAAGGTTATGCAACCATTGCCACTATCTAATTCCAGAGCGTTTTCATTACCCCAGAAAGAAACTCTGTATCCATTAGAAGTCACTCCCCATTTTACGCCCCCCCGCCACCGCTCCTCTCGCCTGGCAACCACTGATTTCTGTCTCTATGGATTTGCCTATTCTGGACATTTCATATAAATGGAATCATACAATATGTGGCCTTTTGTGTCTGGCTACTTTTGCTCTGTTTTTTAGGATCATCCATGTTGTAGCATGTATTAATACTTCATTACTTTTTATGGATGAATAATATTCCCTTGTATAGATATGCCACAGTTTGTTTATCCATTCATTAGTTGATGGACATTTGGGTTATTTCCACTTTTTAGCTATATTGAATGATGCTGTCATGAACATTCGTTAACAAGTTTTTGTGTGAACATATGTTTTCAATTCTCTTGGATACGTATAGTTGACACTTGAGCAACATAGGTTTGAACTGCGCAGGTCCACTTACATGCAGATTTTTTTTTACATGCAGATACTACAGTACTACCCACTTATATGAAGATTGTTTTCAATGAATACTGCACTACTACATGATCTGTGGTTGGTTGAATCTGTGGATGTGGAACTGTGGCTCCAGAGGGCCAACTGTATAATTATATGCAGATTTTTGACCACCCTGGAGTCAGTGCCTCTAACCACCTGTGCTGTTCAGGGGTCATCTGTACCTAGGAGTAGAATTGCTGGTTCATTTGGTAACTCTTATTTAACTTTTTAAAGAACTGCACACTTTTCCACAGTGGCTGCACCATTTTACAAACCTTTATCTGGTATATGAGGGTTTCAGTTTCTATACACCCTCACCAACTCTTGTTATTGTCTTTTTTAGAAAGTGCTAAATCATTCTGGAATTCTTTATTTTAAAAAAAGCCCCCCCCCACATCCCCTCCTCCTGCATTCTGCAGCACTGTTATCTACATTTTATTAGCTCCTTCTGAAATCTTGCTCTCTCCTGCCTGATATGCCTACATTTGTCTTGTGTTTGTAGAGGTGATGGCTTCATTAAGTTTAGCAATTTGGTGCCAAATATTGATCTTAGTTTCATTCCTTCAGTGTTTTCTTGTGAGTGCTCTTAAGTAAACTTATGTTTTTCCCTTTCCTTTTCCTTTTTACTAGTTTTCTCTGTGTAGATCATGTGCTTCTTACTTAAAAAAAATTTTTTTTAAAGCATTGAAGTGAAACTTATATAACATAAAAATTAGTCATTTTAAAGGGTACAATCCCGTGGCATTTAGTACATTCATAATGTTGTGCAACCACCACCTCTTTCTAGGTCCAAAACATTTTCATCACCCCAAAAGAAAACTCTGTATCCATTAAGCAGTCATTTTGTAATTCTCCTTTCCCCCCCCAGTCCCTGGCAACCACCAATCTTCTTTCCTTCTTTATAGATTTACCTATTCTGGATATTTTACAGAAACAGAATCACACAGTATGTGGCCATTTATGTTTGACTTCTTTCACTTAGTATAACATGGTTCATTCATATTGTAGCATGTATCAGTACTTCCTTTTAATTGCTGACTAATATTCTATTGTATATACATACCATGTTTTATCATTCATCTATTGATGGATATTTGGATTGTTTCTATATTTTGGTTGTTGTGAGTAGTGCTGCTGTGAATATTTGTGTACAAGTATTTGAATACCTCTTTTCAGTTCTTTCGGGTATATACCTACAAGTAAAATGCTGGGTCATATGGTAATTCTATGTTTAACTTTTTGAGGAACCACCAAACTTTTTCACAGTGGCTGTACCATTTTACATTCCTCCAGCAACATACTAGGGCTCCGGTTCTTTATATCCTTGTCAAAACTTGTCATTGTGTCTTTTATTATAGCTATCCTGATGAGAGTGTGAAGTGGTATCTCATTATGATTTTGATTTGTATTTCCCTAATGACTAATGATGTGAATAACTTTTTAGGTGCTTGTTGGGGTTATTTGTCTTCTAATTGTTGAGTTGTAAGAGTTTTTTATATATTTTGGATACCAAACCATTATCAGTATATGATTTGCACATATTTTCTCCCATTCTGTAGGTTGTCTTTTTACTTTCATGATCATGTCCTTTGATGCACAAAAGTTTTAAATTTTGATAAAGTCCAATTTATCTATTCTTTTCTTTTGTTGCTTGTGATTTTAGTATCATATCTAACACATTATCAAATCCAAGGTCATGAAAATTTATTATTATTTTGTGTTTTCTTCTCGTTTCAGCTCTTACATTTAGGGTTTTGATCCATTTTGAGTAAATTTTTGTCTTTGGTGTGAAGTAGGGGTTCACCTTCATTCTTTTCCATGTGCCTGTGCAGTTGATCCAGGACTATTTTTTGGAGACTATTCTTTCCCCCATTGAATGGCCTTGGCTCTATTGTTGAAAATCAATTGACTATAGATGTATAGGTTTATTTCTGGACTCTCAGTTATTTTCCATTGGTCTGTAGGTCTGTTATTATGCCAGTACCACACATAGTTTTGATTATTGTAGCTTTGTAGTATATTTTGAAACCAGAAAGTATGAGTCTCCCAACTTTGTCCTTTTTTTTCAAGATTGTTTTTGCAGTTAGGAGTCCCCTGCCATTCATTCCATAGCAGTTTTAGAATTGGTATTTCCATTTCTGCAAATGAGGTTGTTGGGATTTTGGTAGGGATTGTATTGAATCTGTACATTGCTTTGGGGAGTATTGCCATCTAAATATTAAATCAGATCTAGAATTCTTGGTTGATAGGTTTTTTTCTTTCCGATCTTTAAATAAGTCATGCTATTGCCTCTGGCTTCCAAGATTTCTGGTGAGAAATCTATTGTGTTATTATTGGTCTTATTGAGGATCTGTTGTATTTGAATTGATTCTCTGCTTCTCCCTTGCTGCTTTCAGTGTTTGTGTTTGTCTTTTAACAGTTTGATTATTATTTGTCTCCATGTGGATCTCTTTGTGTTTATCCTGCATTGTGGAGTTGAGTTCTTTAATATGTAGATTCATGTCACTTTCCCCATGTTTTCCTGCTTTTATGGAAAAAGTGGGAATTTTTATGGATATTACGTTTGCTTTTCAGTTATCCAGATCTCACTCTTTTAATTTATGTTCCAGATAGAACTGGGCCTGTATTTTATAACCAAGAAAAAAATTCCTCCCTAAGGACTGTTAGGTCTCTAGCATTTTAGCAAGTTTCGATCCTGGATAATTGAAGTGGCTTAAATTTTAGATTTATATTTTGCCAATAGGTGGAGTGTTTGAGCTCTGCAGTAAAAACTTGTTAGTTTATTTATTTAAAATACCATTAAGTTAATATTTCTAAGGATACTCAAATATTTTATTTAAAATAAATAAGACAGGGACTTCCTGGTGGCACAGTGGTTAAGAATCTGCCTGCCAATACACACAAATTTTTAGCCCCTTAATATACAGGAGACATGGGCTCGATCCCTGGTCTGGGAAGATCCCACATGCCGCGGAGCAGCTAAGCCTGTGCACCACAACTACTGAGCCTGCGCTCTAGAGCCCGCATGCCACAACTACTGAGCCCATGTGCCTAGAGCCTGTGCTCCACAACAAGAGAAGCCACCACAGTGAGAAGCCCACACACCACAGCGAAGAGTAGCCCCTGCTCGCTGCAACTAGAGAAAACCCATGTGCAGCAGCAAAGACCCAAAGCAGCCAAAAATAAATAAATTAAATAAATTTAAAAAAAGACAAATATTAAAGAAACCGTAAATCTAAAACTACTTCAAAATAAAAAGTTAAAAAATTAGGAAATGTACATATTTATCTGTTATATTAATATCAAATAAATAATTGAGAGGTCTGCTTTATACAATGAAAAGTAAAAATTTAGAAGTGAAAAACTGAATCAGCCTTGGTTAATGTGGCATCCATGAATATTTACAATGATCCCATTTTCAATTGCATCGAAAGAATACAACTCCCTGCTCCCAGTTAATGTTAGGTATCACAAAGAGCTAAAAATATGACAAAACATTAAGGCTCCATCTCAAAATATAAATTCAAAACACTATAAATCTCAGTACAGTGCAATTTGGAAGAAACTAAAAGATGACACTGAAAGCATACACACAAATTTTTAGCCCCTAAATATACAGGATATTGAATTGATTTGGGGAGTATGTAGAGATGAAAAAAACAGAAGACATTGCAGTGCCAAGAGAGCCCTATTTTCAGAGCATGCCAGCTGTGACTTTTGCCACTTTGGAACTGCTGCAGCCACTCACCTTCCTGGAAAGAGTGCAGACATGGAGTGTTTAAATCACCAGGGAGAAACAAGCACTGATCTAAACAATTGTTGAAGAAACCTATGGCCATTTAGAATACTGAGGTGAAAATTGGGAGTGCACAGACATGTTTTGTTTGGTCTATGTGTGTTGACACATAAAATTTTAAAAAACTTGTGATATAATTGACATTATATTAGTTTCAGTTGTATAACATAATGATTTGACAAGTCTAAACATTGGGAAACAATCACCACAATAAGTCTAGAATGCCAATAAGTCTAGAGTACCAATAAGTCTAGTAGTCCATCACCACACATAGTTACAATTCTTTTATTTTAATATTTTTTTGGTTGCAGTGCGTGGGCTTCTCTCTAGTTGTGGCGTGCAGGTTTTCTCTCTCTAGTTGTGGTGCACAGGCTCCAGGGCATGAGGGCTGTATAGTTGTGGTGCGTGGGTTCCACAGTGTGTGAGCTCTGTAGTTTGTGGCACACAGGCTCTCTAGTTGAGACATGTGAGCTTGGTAGTTGTGGCGTGTGGGCTTAGTTGACCTGTGGAATGTGGGATCTTAGTTCCCTGACCAGGGATCAAACCCGCATCCCCTGCGTTGGAAGGTGGATTCTTTACCACTGGACCACCAGGGAAGTCCCAAAGTTCTTTTTCTTATGATGAGAACTATTAAGATTTACTCTCTTAGTAACTTTAAAATATACACCACAGTATTATTATCTACAGTCACTACGCTATACATTACATCCCCAGGACTTACTTTATAACTGGAAGATTGTACCTTTTGGCCACTTTTACCCATTTCACCCACCCCCCACCTCTGGCAACCACCAGTCTGTTCTCTGTATTTATGAGTTTGGTTTTTTTGCTGTTTGTTTTGTTTTTGTTTTAGATTCCACATATAAATGAGATCATGTGGTATTTGCTTTTCTCTGTCTGACTTATTTTACTTAGCAAGGTCCATTTATGTTGTTGTAAATAGCAGGATTTCCTTCTTTTTTTATGACTGAATGATATTCCTGTGTGTGTGTGTGTGTGTGTGTGTGTGTGTGTATGTGTGATGTACACACCACATTTACTTTATTCATCCACTGGTGGACTTTTAGGTTATTTCCATTTCTTGGCTTTTTGAGATAATGCTGGAACGAACATAGGGATGCATATATCTTTTCAATTTAGTGTTTTTGTATCCTTCAAATAAATACCCAGAGGTGGAATTGCTGGATTATATGGTAGCTCTATTTTTAATTTTTAGAGGAACCTCCATACTGTTTTTTATAGTGGCTGCACCAATATACATTCCCACCAAAAGTGTATGAGGGTTTCCTTTCCTCCACATCCTCAACACTTATTTCTTGTCTTTTTAGTAATAGCCATTATAACAGGTGTGAGGTGATATCTCATTGTGGCCTTGATTTGCATTTCCCGGGTGATTAGTGATGTTGAGCATCTTTTCATGCACCTGTTGGCCATTTGTATGTCTTCTTTGGAAAAATGGCTACTTGGGTCCTAAGTTCATTTTTATTTTAATTTTTATTTATTTATTTATTTAGGCTGTGTAGCTTGTGGGATCTTAAATTCCCCGACCAGGGATCAAACCTGGGCCCTCGGCAGTGAAAGCCAGGGGTTCTAACCACTGGACTACCAGGGAATTCCCTTAAGTTCATTTTTAAATCAGGTTATTTGTATGTGTGTTGTTTTTTGTTTTTTGCTCTTGAGTTGTCTGAGTTCTTTGTATATTTTGTATGTTAGCCCCTTATTGGATAAGTGGTTTGAAAATATTTTTTCCCACTTCATGGGTTGCTTTTTCACTTTGTTGATGGTTTTCTTTGCAGTGCAGAAGCTTTTTAGTTTGATGTACTCCCCCTTGTTTATTTTTACTTTAGTTGGCTTTGATTTGGTGTCAAATCCAAAAAATCATCACCCAAACCAATGTCAAGGAGCTTACAACGTATGTTTTTTTCTTCTAGGAGTTTTATATTTTCGGGGCTTATATTCAAGTTTTTAACACATTTTCAGCTGACTTTTTTTTTTTTTTTTTTTTTTTTTGGTATAGTGTAAGATAGTGGTCTAGGTCATGCTTTTGCATGTGGGCTGTCCAGTTTCCCAACACCATTTATTGAAGAGACTGTCCTTTCCCCATTTTATATTCTTGACCCCTTTGTGGTAAATTAATTGTCCATATATGCGTAGGTTTATTTCTGAGCTCTCTATTCCATTGGTTTATGTGTCTGTTTTTATGCCATTGCCATACTATTAGCTTTTTTTTCTTGGCCGCGCCACGTGGCTTGTGGGATCTCAATTCCCTGACCAGGGATTGAACCTGGGCCATGGCAGTGAAAGCCTAGAATCCTAACCACTAGGCCACCAGGGAACTCCCAGATTATTATAGCTTTTTAACAGTTTGAAATCAGGAAGCATGATGCCTCTAGCTTTGTTCTTCGTTCTCACGATTGCTTTGGCTATTTATTTATATATTTATGTGGTTCCATACAAATTTTAGGATTATTTGCTCTGTTTCTTTGAAAAAATGCCATTGGAATTTTGATAGGCATTGTACTGAATTTGTAGATTGCTTTGGTTAATATGGACATTTTAACAATTTTTTTTTTTTTTTTTTGTGGTACGCGGGCCTCTCACTGTTGTGGCCTCTCCCATTGTGGAGCATAGGCTCCGGACGCGCAGGCTCATTGAGGTACATGGGCTTCTCATTGCAGTGGCTTTTCTTGTTGATGAGCACAGTCTCTAGGCACACGGGCTTCAGTTGTTGTGGCATGTGGGCTCAGTAGTTGTGGCTCACGGGCTCTAGGGCACAGGCTCAGTAGTTGTGGTGCACAGGCTTCGTTGCTCCGCGGCATGTGGTATCTTCCCGGACAAGGGATCGAACCCGTGTCCCCTGCATTGGCAGGTGGATTCTTAACCACTGCGCCGCCAGGGAAGTCCCCTTCATTTTGTTAATGTGGTGTATGACATTCATTTGCAGATGTTGAGTTATCCTTGCATCCCTGGAATAAATCCCACTCCATCATGGTGTGTGATCCTTTTAATGTATTGTTGACTTCAGTTTGCTATAATTGTGTTGAGAATTTTTACATCTATGTTCGTGAGGGATATCGGCCTGTAATTTTCTTTTCTTGTAGTGTCCTTGTCTGGTTTTGGTATCAGGGTAATGCTGGCCTTGTAAAATGAGTTTGGAATTGTTCCCTCCTTTTCTTTTTTGGAAGAGCTTGGGAAGGAGTGGTGTTAATTCTTCTTTGAGTGTTTGGATTCACTGGTGAAGTTGTCTGCTCCTAGACTTTTGTTTGTTGGGTGGTTTTAATTACTGATTCAGTCTCCTTGCTAGTAATTGGTATGTTTAGATTTTCTTTTTCTTCATGAATCAGCCTTGGTAGGTTGTATGGTAGGAATTTGTCTATTTTGTCCAACTTTTTGGTGTATAATTTTTCATGCTAGTTTCTCATGATCTTTTGTATTTTTGTGGTATCCGTTGTGACCTCTCTTTCATTTCTCATTTTATTTATTTGAGTCCTCTGTTTTCCTTGGTGAGTCTAGCTAAATGTATGTCCATTTTATCATTTTAAAGAACCAGCTCTTGGGCTTCCCTGGTGGCGCAGTGGTTGAGAGTCCGCCTGCCGATGCAGGGGACATGAGTTTGTGCCCCGGTCTGGGAGGATCCCACGTGCCGCAGAGGGGCTGGGCCCGTGAGCCATGGCCGCTGAGCCTGTGTGTCCGGAGCAACGGGAGAGGCCACAACAGTGAGAGGCCCGTATACCGGAAAAAAAAAAAGAACCAGCTCTTAGTTTCAGTGATCTTTTCTAATTGGTTTTTTTTTTAAGTCTCTATCTCATTATTATCTGATCTGATCTTTGATATATCCTTACTTTACTACTAACTTTGGGCTTGCTTTGTTTGTTTTTTAATAGTTCCTGGAGGTGTAAAGTTAGTTTCTTTTTCTTTTTTTTTTTTTTTTTTGCGGTATGCGGGCCTCTCACTGCTGTGGCCTCTCCCGCTGCAGAGCACAGGCTTCAGACGCGCAGGCTCAGCAGCCATGACTCATGGGCCCAGCCACTCCGCGGCACGTGGGATCCTCCTGGACTGGGGCACGAACCTGTGTCCCCTGCATCGGCAGGCAGACTCCCAACCACTGTGCCACCAGGGAAGACCTAAAGTTAGTTTCTTTATTTGAGATCTTTCTTGTTTCTACATGTAGACGTTTATTGCTGTGAACTTCCCTCTAAAAACTACTTTTGCTGCATTCCATAAGTTCTGGTATGTGGTTTTTCTATTTTTATTTGTCTCAAGATATTTTTTGATTTCTGTTTTGACTTCTTCTTTCATCCATTGGTTGTTCAGTAGCATATTGTTTAGTCCCGTGAATTTTCCAGTTTTCTTCTTATGATTGATTTCTAATTTCATACCATGTTGGTTGGAAAAGGTGCTTTATACGATTTCAGTCTTCTTAAATTTATTAAGCCTTGTCCTGTGGCCTAACATGTGATGTATCCTGAAGAATGTTCCATTTGTGCTTGAGAAGAATGAGTACTCTGTTGCTTTTGGGTGGAATGTTCCGTATATGTATAGTCCATCTGGTCTAACATGTCATTTAAGGCCAATGTTGATTGATTTTCTATCTGTATGATCTATGAAGGTCCCCTACTCTTATTGCATTGCTGTGTACTTCTCCTTACATGCCTATTAATATTTGCTTTATATATTTTGTGCTTCTATATTGCGTGCACAAATATTTGCAAATGTTATATCCTCTTGTTAGATTGACCCCTTTATCATTATATAATTCCTTTTTTTCTCTTAATGGAGTCTTTGTTTTAAAGTCTATTTTGTCTGATGTAAGTATGGCCACCCCAGGTTTCTTTGGTTTCCATTTGAATGGGAATATCTTTTTCCATCCTTTCACTTTCAGTGTGTGTGTTTCCTTACATCTGAAGTGAGTCTCTTGTAGGCTGTGTAGAGATGGCTCTTGTATTTTTTTTTTTAATCCTTTCAGGGTACTCTGTATCTTTTATTTGGAGAATTTAGCCCATTTACAGTTGAAGTAATTTTTGATAGGTATGTAAATGCTTATTGCCACTTTGTTAATTTTTTTCTGGCTGTTTTGTAATTCCTTTGTTTTTTTCTTCTCATTCTTTTTCTTTGTGATTTGATGATTTTCTGTAGTGGTATTTTTAGATTCCTTTTCTTTATCTTTTACATTTCTACTATAGGTTTTTGGTTTGTGGTTACCATGAGGCTTACTTAAACCAGCCTTTATTTATAACAGTCTATTTTAAGTTGATAACATCAGTACAGTGCATTCTAAAGCTCTACATTTTACTCCCCTACCTTGCACATTTTATGTTTTTGATGTTATAACTTACATCTTTGTAATCTTTTTTTTTTTACATCTTTCTAATCTTATGTATCTATTAACAAGTACTGCAGTTATAATTATTTTGACTACTTTTGTCTTTTACTCTTCATACTAGATTTATAAGTGATTAACCTACCATCTTTATGTTATATTATTCGAATTTTACTACATATTTATCTTATTTATGTATTTATTTATTTATTTACTTTTGGCTTTGTTGGGTCTTTGTTTTTATGCGAGGGCTTTCTCTAGTTGCGGCAAGCAGGGGCCACTCTTCATCGCGGTGCGTGGGCCTCTCACTATTGCAGCCTCTCTTGTTGAGGAGCACAGGCTCCAGATGTGCAGGCTCAGTAATTGTGGCTCACGGGCCCAGTTTCTCCACGGCATGTGGGATCTTCCCAGACCAGGGCTCAAACCTGTGTCCCTTGCATTGGCAGGCAGATTTTTAACCACTGTGCCACCAGGGAAGCCCTACATATTTATCTTTACTAGTGAAATTTATAGTTTAATGTTTCCCTGTTACTGATTAGCTCTCTTTTGTTTCAGCTTAAAGGAATCCCTTTAACATTTCCTGTAAGGCCAGTCTAGTGGTGATGAACTCCTTCAGCTTTTGCTTGTCTGGAAAACTCTTATGTCTCCTTCCATAGTGAAGGACAACTTTTCTGGGTAGAGATTTCTTGGTTGGCAGTTTTTTTTCTTTCAGCACTTTGAATATGTCATGCCACTCATTCCCTTCTGGACTGCAATGTTTCTGTCCAAAAATCTGCTGATGATTTTAGGGGGGATTTTCCTTATACATAACAAGTTGTTTTTCTGCTGTTGCTTTTAAAGTTCTCTCCTTGTCTTTAACTTTTGACATTTTAATTATAAATGGTGTGGGTCTCTTTGGGTTCATCTTTTTTGGAACTCTCTGAACTTCCTGTATCTGAATGTTATTTTCCCTGGGTTAGGGACATTTTTAGCTGTTATTTCTTCAAATAAGTTTTCTGCCCCTTTCTCTTTTTCTTCTTCTGAAACTCCTATAATGTGAATGTTGGTCCACTTGATGTTGTCCTATAAGTCCCTTGAACTGTCTTTTCACTGCTGAGTAGATGAGTTCCAGTGCCCTCTCTTCAAGTTCATTGATCCTTTGCTTCATGTAGTCTGCTGTTGAACCTCTGTTTGGTACTTTCTTGTATTTTCTTTCTGTTGAAAGTCTCTCTTTGTTCACTCATTTTTTTGAGCTTGTTTTTTGAGCATTTTTATGACTGTTAATTTGAACTTTATCAGATATATTATCTCCATTTCATTAAGGTTTTTTCCTGAAGTTTTACCTTGTTCTTTTGTTTGGAATAGATTCCCCTGTTTCTTTATTTTCCTTGACTCTCTGTGTTGGTTTGTATGCATTAGCATAAACAGCCACCTCTCCAAGTCTTGCAGGTGTTGTGAGTTCCCTCGTAATTGTGGGTCACTACATGTGGGGTGAGGTTTATGGTGAGATTGTGTCTTAGCCTCTCCAGCCTGTTTTGATATGGGTTTTTGTCATTTGCCTGATATGTAGGAGTTGCTCAGCTAATTTTTTAGTTTCTTTCAGAGGGAATTGTTCCATTTCTAGCTGTAAATTCTGTGTGTCCATGGTAGGAGGTGAGTTCAGGATCCTCCTATGTTGCCATCTTGAACTGGAACTGATACACACAATATGTTTAAAATAAAAAAAGAAAGAGTTGCCAGTGTTTAAAAATTGGTGGATTTAATGGAAAGGGCCAGGTTTCTGGTTTTTCCTTTAAAAAAATCAGAAAATCTGATAACACTACACCCACATTTACAATGGATTTGAAAAATGCCTGCTTTAGATGGGTCAGGCTGTATTTAGTTAGCCTTCCTTCCTTATCATAATGTATGTGTTGCTCTTTTTTATAGTTTGAAGACGGCAATGAAATGTTAACATGTTTTCATGTTTCTATAAAAAGGGGAAAGTTAAAGACTACCTGGGAAATATTCTTATATTTTTACTATTCCTGAGAGACAGTCTTTTATTTTGTGAGATGTGAGATCTTATATTTTTAATACGCAAACAGAATGTCAGAAGAATACAATCTGATGTCATTTTGACTGAAGTCTGAGTTGATTTACCCATTCAGGTTATCTGCTTTGTTTGTGGGGGCAGTTGAGTTTGTAACCCATGTTCGTTAGTTTGCTAGGGCTGCCATAACAAAATACCACACAAGACTGGGTGGCACATAAACAACATGTGCACAGAAGCAACAGAAATTTATTTTCTTACAGTTCTGGAGACTAGAAGTCCAATATCAAGATGTAGGAAGTTTGGTTTCTTTTGAGGCCTCTCTCCTTGGCTTGCAGATGGCTGCCTTCTCTCTGTGTCCTCACATGCTCTTTCATCTGTGTGTCACATCCCTAATGTCTCTCTGTTGTCCCCAAATTTTCTTTTTTAGTAAGGATACCAGTCAGATTGGATTAGGGCCCACCCTAATCACCTTGTTTTAACTTAATCACCTATTTGAAGGTTGTCTCCAAATATGGTCACATATTGGGGTATGAGGTACACCTTCTAAGGGGGTTAGAGCTTCAACATATGAGTTTTGGGGAGATGCAGTTCAGTCCACAATAACCCGTCTTCAAAAAAACCTATATGTAGATACATAAAAATGTACAACTAACTGAAAATTAGTAGCCATAAAGGAGACTAAGGTAGATAATCACAGTAACAAAATGAGGTTAATACAGGATTTAGGAGAGAAATTTAAAAAGTATTTTTTGTTTATACCTATACTTTGTATTGTCATATTTAAGAAGAAAGAACAAAACAGCATAGTGGGTGGGGGTGATGGAGAACAACAGTCACACTAACATTGTTGAAAACCTAATTTATGAAATAGAAAAACAACTTGAGGAATTCTATTAAAAGACAAATCAAAACCATATGTTATGAAATTTATTAGAGATGAGAGACTTGATGGTGAGAGCTAAGAGAGCCAAAATCCTTTTCATAGTTGATTGAGAAAGAACACTTGGATGGACAAAGAATAATCAAACAGTGAGCCAAAGTCCCCCACATGTTCAGATTTCAATTGCTGGGCACAAATATTGAAAGGATTGACATACCCTGGGTAAATTTCTGAAATCCAAACTTTTATAAAACCCCAGAATTCTCCAAGTGTCAAAATAGAAGGAAGGAGGAAAAAAAGATTTCCTAGAAGGGAAAGAGAATCAGACTGGCATCAGACTTTCAATCTGCAACAGTAAATGTTAGATGCCATGGAGAAATATTTAAAATTTAGAGTTCTCAGAGGGATTCATTGTGATTATAGAATTCTGTATTCATCTATACTATAACCATTATTTGAATGCAGTGAAACATACTGAACAAGAGAGAACAGAAAAATTTTTTTAAAAAAATTCCTTCATTTCCCATCCAAGATATTGTGAAATAAAATTGAAATATTACCTGAATTGCTTCCAGATCTCTGTTGTAGCTTGAATATAGTACTTGGAACTTTCTAGCAGAGGTGGACACCTAAGCTAGTATAAATCACTTGTACAGAAGGCCAGGGTGGACAAAGGGACTAGTCCGTAACCTATATCCAAGCTGTGTGTGGCTATACCAGGTGTCTGCTTAGGGTATGGGAGGGTGGTGGAAATGGAGCTTCTTTAATTACCTCATCAATATGAAATCCCGTACCACATTTGAGGCATTAAAAATTATTTTGAAATATTGAAAACATCGAAAAGGTACAAAGGATAATATTAGGACACCATTGTATCTACTTCCCAGTTTAAGAAAAAAAATATTAACTATCTAGATGAATTTTCCTTCTTCCCACAGAGACATAACCAATTTCCTGAATTTAGTGTTTATCACGCCTATGCATTTCATTTTACATATAGTACATATGTAGATAACGTAAGTAATATATATTTTTTTACATGTTTTACACTTACCTGAAGTAAGTGATGTCAAATAGTATATATTCCTCTTCAGTGTTATTTTTACACAATCATACATGTGAGATTTACCCAAACATACACATATATATTCCTAGTTTGCTCACTTATACTGCTGTAATCGAGTATATGAATATATCAGAATTTCTCCTCTCCTTGAATATTTGAGTGTTTGCCCTTGTTTGCTATAGCAGTTTTAGTAAACAACAGTGCTGGAAACATTCCTAAGAATGCTTCATTGTACACGTTTGAGAATTTCTCTAAAGTATCAAGTAGTGGAATTACTAGACTGTAGGGTATATGTATTTTCATTTTTACTTGATATTCCTACTTGCTCCTCAGAGTGTTTGTAACCATTTACATTCCCATGTACAGAGTGGAGTTTGTTTATTTGTTTATACCTATACTTTGTATTGTCACATTTTAAGTTTATGGTATTTCATTGTCCTTTTTATTGCAGTTCCCCGATTACTAATAAGTTGGAGCAAGTTATTTCTTGGCTCTTTGAGGTTCTGTTGTGAGTTTCTGTTCATATCTCTGCACATGATTTTCTATTATAGTATTCATATTTTTCTTAATGGTTTGTAGGAGTCACTTTTACATTTTGGTTGCTAATTCTTTGTCGGTTACATGAGTCCGAAATATTTTCCCCCAATTATTGGGGCTTCCCTGGTGGTGCAGTGGTTGGGAATCCACCTGCCAATGCAGGCGACACGGGTTCGAACCCTGGCCTGGGAAGATCCCACATGCCTCAGAGCAACTAAGCCCGTGCACCACAACTACTGAGCCTGCGCTCTAGAGCCCACGAGCCACAACTATTGAGCCCACGTGCCACATCTACTGAAGCCTGCACACTCTAGAGCCCATGCTCTAGAGAAGCCACTGCAATGAGAAGCCCGTGCACCACAACAAAGAGTAGCCCCTGCTCACCGCAACTAGAGAGAAAGCCTGTGCACAGCAAGGAAGACCCAACGCAGCCAAAAAAAAAATAAATTAATTAAAAAAAAATATTTTCCCCCAATTACTTTATATGAGTAAAATAAATTTTAATTTTGCAGTAGTTGAATTAACAATCTTTTCTTCTCTAGTTTGTACTTTCTATCTCAAAGTCATGAAAATATTCTTATGTTCTCTAATGTATAAAGTCATGATTTTTAACAGTTGTTTATAATTGTTCTGGAATTTGTGAAATGTATAGTTAACTGGTTTTTAGCATGTCCATAGAGTTGTGCAACCATCACCATAATCTAATTATATATTGTATCATCCCAAAAGGAAAGCTTGTATCCATTAGCAGTCACTCCCTACTCTCCTCTGCCCCCAATATTAGGCAGCCACTTAATCTACTTTCTTGCTTCTTCTGGACATTTCATGTAAACAGGATCAAATAATATGTGGTGTTTTGTGACTGACTTCTTTCACATAGTATAATGTTTCTGCGGTTCATCCATATTATAGCATGTATCAGTACTTTATTCCTTTTTATGACTGAATAATATTTAAAAACTTACATAAAACTAAACATTAGTCTGAGTATTTCAAAGTGGGTTAAATTTCTTTGTTGGGGATTCTGGGAAGATGACAGCAGTGGTAGAATAATTTCCTAATCCTTGTATGACTTTCCCATAAAAACAGAACAAATAAAATAGGAAAACTCAAAATCCATGAACAACATTTAGAAGAAAATTAGCTGAGCATATTTCTCTCTACAAACACTCAAACACCAGTAGTTTGGGGATAGACCACTAACAGCTCCAAGACTTGTGTATTATTGTCTATGAAGGAAGAAGAAGGAAGCAATGGAACTTCAAATGAATGTGAGAATTGAAAAATAGCCAAAAGGCAATCACTGGAAAGCCTGGAGGGCCAGTTTACAAATACCAGCTGAAACTGGGAGGGGTTTTGCACACACTGATAATGGGTGAGTGAAAGAGGTCTTTTGTAAACCCTTAAGGGACTGGAGGACCTTGAAACTTCTAAAACCAACCAAAGCTACCTTCCAGGACCAATCTGCACATGAGAAGGAACTGACATTACAATTAAACATCCCCTGAAGAATACAAAGAAAAGAGAAGGTCCAGATAAAAGTGGTGGAGAGGAACAGAATCAAGATATCTCAGAAAACAAAGAACTTTATTTCCAAACACTGTACAAAAACAAGAGGGAGTTTTAGAGTGAAGTTAGAATAGCTATTCTAGGCCAAAACTCCTTCTGAAACTTCAGGAAAATGAACTTCATTTAAATATCAACAATATGAAATGATTGTTGTCAAAGTTTACAAAGTATCTGAAGAAAAATGGGACTCTAAATAGCATTCCTATAGACAATGAAAGCACACCAGAAAGACGTCCACAAAACAGATGAAAACCATTAGATATTAAGACAAAAGGCAAGACAAAAGACATTATAATCAGAATTAGGCATTTCAAAAAAAAAAGTTTGCATAAGAAAAAATTTTTTTAAATGCTAGGTGGTAGAACTTTGTGAAATATTAGAATTGAAAGAAAATTTATTTTAGAAATGACAAATTAGAAGGAAAACATCAGGGCATATAAACATAACAGATAATACCTTTGAAAGAGAAAGATGTTGAAAAGGAGGAAGACATTTTTAAAGATGGGATAAAAAGGAGCTGTAAAAAGAATTTGATAGAAATTGACATATTGAAAACAGGCAAGGAAGATCCAACATATGTATAATAGGAATCCCCAAAGAAGAAAAAAATGATGGCAAGGGAGCAGAACAGATACGAAAACTTACAATTTAACTGAATTAAAAACAGACTTGGAACTCCATTTTGAAAGAGCTCAGCACATGCCTGAGAACATTGACACAGCAAGACTAACACTAAGACACAGTCTAGTAAAATTATTGAACTTTAAAGGAAAAATAAAAATTCTTCAGACTTCTAAGCAAAATCAGGGAAGGAAAATCAGATTATTATATTTTTCAACAGTAAAAATTTATGAGAGAAGATCTGTTCTTATTATGAGAGAATTTATGAGAAAAGACACAATTTATTATGGAATTCCATATTTAAGATACTCAAGAAAGCATGAGCCCAATATTTTACATATAACCAAACTGTTTTTCAAGTACAAAAGTCACAAACTGTTATCAGTGTGCTAGAACTGAAGAATATTGTTCCCATTGGCTCTTCCTGAGGAATCTTCAGGAAGAGAATCAAAATGACTAGAGAGACATTAATATAAGGACTGACAGTACTATACATATACTTGTAGAACCAAGACTTAGTGGGGTTAAAAAAAGGAGGAAGTACAGTCTGTAAACAGATGAGAAGGAGAATAGAGGAATCATGTGCAAAATATTTAAAAAACTATTTTCAGTAATCATATTGGTGGTGGTAGTATTGGTATTATGATTTGGAGACTGTGTAAAATGTGAAATAAAAAGCAAATGAGTGTTTTCTTTTAATTTGGCCACAAACTGTGTCCTTGAGAACCAAGATTCTCAGTATAGAAGAAAGAAGATAGAGATGACTCATACTGAGAGATGTATGTGTGTGTGTAGGGTGGATGGGCCAAATAACCCTCTTCCCCAGAAAACAAATCCAGCAAGAAGAAATTAACAGTACTAAAAATAAATAATTACAAAATGAAATCAATAAAATACAGATTTGACCAATAAAATCAATATAATAGTCAATTGGGAAATCTGGTCAGAAAAAAGAACATAAAGATAAAATATTAGAGGACTTAGAGACTGTCATATAGATTGAAGTAAGCCAGAGAGAGAAAAACAAATATATATTAATGCATATATGTGGAATCTATAAAAATGGTGAAGATGAACCTATTTGCAAAGCCAAAATAGAGACATAGATGTAGAGAACAAACGTGTGGACACCAGGGGGAAAAGGGGTGGGTGGGTGGGATGACTTGGGAGATTGGGATTGGCATATATATATGCCTAGGTATAAAATAACTAATGAGGACCTGCTGTACAGCATGGGGAACTCTACTCAGTGCTCTGTGGTGACCTAAATGGGAAGGAAATCCAAAAGTGTATACATATGGCTGGTTCACTTTGCTGTGCAGCAGGAGCTAGCACAACATTGTAAAGCAACTATACCCCAATTAAAAAAAAATTTTTTTTTAAATGGGGGAAAAAAGATAAAATACTAGAAATAAGAAAAGTGAACAATTTCTAAGAATATTATAAGTAGTTATGCTTATAAATTTGAAAATCCATGAGAATTACTTGACTTTTCTGGATAGATTTTTAATCAAACACATAACAGGAAATTTCCGTGTTTTTTTTTAACATCTTTATTGGAGTATAATTGCTTTACAATGGTGTGTTAGTTTCTGCTGTATAACAGTGAACCAGCTATATGTATACATATATCCCCATATTTCTGCCCTCTTGCGTCTCCCTCCCACTCTCCCTATCCCACCCCTCTAGGTGGTCACAAAGCACCTAGCTTACCCCTCCCCATCCCTGTGTCCTCAAGTCCATTCTCTACGTCTGCATCTTTATTCCTGTCTTGCCCCAGGTTCATTAGAACCCTTTTTTTTTTAGATTCCATATATGTGTGTTAGCATACAGTATTTTTCTCTTTCTGACTTACTTCACTCTGTATGACAGACTCTAGGTCCATCCACCTCACTACAAATAACTCAATTTCGTTTCTTTTTATGGCTGAGTAATATTCCATTGTATATATGGGCCACATCTTCTTTATCCCTTCATCTGTCAATGGACACTTAGGTTGCTTCCATGTCCTGGCTATTGTAAATAGTGTTGTAATGAACATTGTGGTACAGGTCTCTTTTTTATTTTTATTTTTTAACATCTTTATTGGAGTATAATTGCTTTACAATGGTGTGTTAGTTTCTGCTTTATAACTAAGTGAATCAGCTATACATATACATATACCCCATATCTCCTCCCTCTTGTGTCTGCCCCCCACCCTCCCTATCCCACCCCTCTAGGAGGTCACAAAGCACGGAGCTGATCTCCCTGTGCTATGCGGCTGCTTCCCACTAGCTACGTCAGTGCCACTCTCTCACTTTGATCCAGCTTACCCTTCCCCCTCCCTGTGCCCTCAAGTCCATTCTCTATGTCTGTGTCTTTATTCCTGCCCTGACCCTAGGTTCTTCAGAACCACTTTTTTTTTCTAGACTCCATATATATATGTGTTAGCATATGGTACTTGTTTTTCTCCTTCTGACTTACTTCACTCTGAGTCCATCTACCTCACTACAAATAACTCAATTTTGGATTCCTTTTATTTCTTTTTCTTCTCTGATTGCTGTGGCTAAAACTTCCAAAAGTATGTTGAATAATAGTGGTGAGAGTGGGCAACTGTGTCTTGTTCCTGATCTTATAGGAAATAGTTTCAGTTTTTCACCATTGAGGATGATGTTGGCTGTGGGTTTGTCATATATGGCCTTTATTATATTGAGGTAGGTTCCCTCTATGACTACTTTCTGGAGAGTTTTTATCATAAATGAGTGTTGAATTTTTTTGAAAGCTTTTTCTGCATCTATTGAGGTTATCATATGGTTTTTATCCTTCAATTTGTTAATATGGTGTATTGCATTGATTGATTTGCATATATTGAAGAATCCTTGCATTCCCCATTTGATCATGGTGTGTGATTCTTTAAATGTGCTGTTGGATTCTGTTTGCTAGTGTTTTGTTGAGGATGTTTGCCTCCATGTTCATCAGTGATATTGGCCTGTACTGTTCTTTTATTGTGACATCTTTGTCTGGTTTTGGTATCAGGGTGATGGTGGCCTCGTAGAATGAGTTTGGGAGTGTTCCTTCCTCTGCAATTTTTTGGAAGAGTTTGAGAAGGATAGATGTTAGTTCTTCTCGAAATGTTTGATAGAATTCACCTGTGAAGCCATCAGGTCCTGGGCTTTTGTTTGTTGGAAGATTTTGAATCATAGTTTCAATTTCAGTGCTTGTGATTGGTCTGTTTATATTTTCTATTTCTTCCTGGTTCAGTCTCAGAAGGTTGTGCTTTTCTAAGAATTTGTCCATTTCTTCCAGGTTGTCCATTTTATTGGCATATAGTTGCTTGTAGTAATCTCTCATGATCCTTTGTATTTCTGTAGTGTCTGTTGTTGCTTCTCCATTTTCATTTCTAATTCTGTTGATTTGAGTCTTCTCCCTTTTCTTCTTGATGAGTCTGGCTAATGGTTGATCAATTTAGTTTATCTTCTCAAAGAACCAGCTTTTAGTTTTATTGATCTTTGCTATTATTTCCTTCATCTCTTTTTCATTTATTTCTGATCTAATCTTTATGATTTCTTTCCTTCTGCTAACTTTGGGTTTTTTTTGTTCTTTCTCTAATTGCTTTAGGTGTAAGATTAGGTGGTTTATTTGAGATTTTTCTTGTTTCTTGAGGAAGGATTGTATTGCTATAAATTTCCCTCTTAGAACTGCTTTTGCTGCATCCCATAGGTTTTGGGTCATCATGTTTTCGTTGTCATTTGTTTCTAGGTATTTTTTGATTTCCTCTTTTATTTCCTCAGTGCTGTCTTGGTTATTAAGTAGTGTATTGTTTAGCCTCCATGTGTTTGGCTTTTTTTTAAGTTTTTTTCCTGTAATTGATATCTAGTCTCATAGCGTTATTGTTGGAAAAGACACTTGATACGATTTCATTTTTCTTAAATTTACCAAGGCTTGATTTGTGACCCAACATATGATCTAGTCTGGAGAATGTTCGATGAGCACTTGAGAACAAAGTGTATTCTGTTGTTTTTGGATGGAATGTCCTATAAATATCAATTAAGTCCATCTTGTTTAATGTGTAATTTAAAGCTTGTGTTTCCTTATTTGTTTTCATTTTGGTTGATCTGTCCATTGGTGAAAGTGGGGTGTTAAAGTCCCCTACTATGATTGTGTTACTGTCTATTTCCTGTTTTGTGGCTGTTAGCATTTGCCTTATGTATCGAGGTGCTCCTATGTTGGGTGCATAAATATTTACAATTGTTATATCTTCTTCTTGGATTGATCCCTTGATCATTATGTAGTGTCCTTCTTTGTGTCTTGTAATAGTCTTTATTTTAAAGTGCATTTTGTCTGATATGAGAATTGCAACTCCACCTTTCTTCTGATTTCCATTTGCATGAAATATCTTTTTCCATTCCCTCACTTTCAGTCTGTATATGTCCCTAGGTCTGAAGTGGGTCTCTTGTAGACAGCATATATACAGGTCTTGTGTTTGTATCTATTCAGCCAGTCTATGTCTTTGGGTTGGAGCATTTAATCCATTTACATTAAAGGTAAGTATCGATATGTATGTTCCTATTACCATTTTCTTAATTGTTTTGGGTTTGTAATTGTAGGTCTTTTCCTTTTCTTGTGTTTCCTGCCTAGAGAAGTTCCTTTAGCATTTGTTGTAAAGCTGGTTTGGTGGTGCTGAATTCTCTTAAATTTTGCTTGTCTGTAAGGTTTTTAATTTCTCCGTGGAATCTGAATGAGATCCTTGCTGTGTAGAGTAATCTTGGTTGTAGGTTTTTCCCTTTCATCACTTTAAATATGTCCTGCCACTCCCTTCTGGCTTGCAGAGTATCTGCTGAAAGATCAGCTGTTAACCTTATGGGGATTCCCTTGTATGTTATTTTTTGCTTTTCCCTTGCTGCTTTTAATATTTTTTCTTTGTACCTAATTTTTGATAGTTTGATTAATATGTGTCTTGGTGTGTTTCTCCTGGGATTTATCCTGTATGGGACTCTCTGTGCCTCCTAAACTTGATTGACTATTTCCTTTCCCATGTTAGGGAAGTTTTCAATTAAAATCTCTTCAAATATTTTCTCAGACCCTTTCTTTTTCTCTTCTTCTTCTGGGACCCCTATAATTTGAATGTTGGTGCATTTAATGTTGTCCCAGAGGTCGCTGAGACTGTCCTCGATTCTTTTCATTCTTTTTTCTTTATTCTGCTCTGTGGTAGTTATTTCCACTATTTTATTTTCCTGGTCACTTATCTGTTCTTCTGCCTCAGTTATTCTGCTATTGATTCCTTCTAGAGAATTTTCAATTCCATTTATTGTGTTGTTCATCATTGTTTGTTTGCTCTTTAGTTCTTCTAGGTCCTTGTTAAAAGTTTCTTTTATTTTTTCCATTCTATTTCCAAGATTTTGGATATCTTTATCATTATTCTCTGAATTCTTTTTTAGATATAGTGCCTATTTCCTCTTCCTTTGTTTGGTCTGCTGGGTTTCTACCTTGCTCCTTAATCCGCTCTGTGTTTCTTTGTCTTCTCATTTTGCTTAGCTTACTGTGTTTGTGGTCTCCTTATCGCAGGCTGCAGGTTCATAGTTCCCATTGTTTTTGGTGTCTGCCTTCTTTGGGTGAGGTTGGTTTAGTGGCTTGTTTAGGCTTCCTGGTGGAGGGGACTGGTGCCTGTGTTCTGGTGGGTGGGGCTGGATCTTGTCTTTCTGGTGGCAGGGCCATGTCTGGTGGTGTGTTTTGGGGTGTCTGTGAACTTAGTATGATATTAGGCAGCCTCTGTGCTAATGGGTGGGGTTGTGTTCTTGTCTTGGTAGTTGTTTATCATGGGGCGTCCAGCATTGGAGCTTGCTGGCCTTTGGGTGGAGCTGGGTCTTTGCGTTGAGACAGAGATCTCTGTGAGAGCTCTCACAGATTGATATTGCACAGGGCTGGGTGGTCTCTGTTGGTCCAATGTCCTGAACTTGGTCTCCCACTTCAGAGGCTCAGGCCTGACTCCAGGCTGGAGCACCAAGACCCTGTCAGCCATATGGCCAGGTACGTGGAGATTTTCTTGCCTTTTGGGAAGTCTGAGGTCCTCTGCCAGTGTTCAGTAGGTGTTCTATAGGAGCTGTTCCACATGTAGATGTATTTTTTTTTTTTTTTTAATGCGGTACATGGGCCTCTCACTGCTGTGGCCTGTCCCGTTGCGGAGCACAGGTTCTGGATGCACAGGCCCAGCGGCCACGGCTCATGGGCCCAGCCGCTCTGTGGCATGTGGGATCCTCCCAGACTGGGGCACGAACCCGTGTCCCCTGCATCGGCAGGCAGACCCTCAACCACTGCGCCACCCGGGAAGCCCCTGTAGATGTGTTTTTGATGTATCTGTGGGGAGGAAGCTGATCTCCATGTCTTACTCCTCTGCCATCTTGAAGGTCCCCCTTGCGTGTTGTTTAAATTATTTTAGAGTACAGAAAAGAAATGGGGGAAGCACCCATTTTACTTATGAGAGTGGCAAACCTGGACTCCAAAACCTAGCAAAACCGGATGTGCCACATAATCTTAAATTTGACACTCCTTATCCACTCAACATTACTTTTCTCCATCATAAGGGACCTTTCTGGACAATAGGAATGCCCTCTGCCTATTGGGTTTGGAAATGGGGAGCCTTGGCAGGACTTAGAGAAGGGAGGAGACTAAAGTCTGGGTATTTATTCCCCTGGCTTACTTCCTATGTGTAGGTGCCTTTGGCTGGCTCTCTAAAAGTTCTCATCCATCTTTTGGAGCTTGTGAGTGATAAGAGCTGCTCTGTCATTACCAGCCCACATTATTGCACTATCCCTTGTGATCCCCCTCTTCCAAAACTTTGTAAATAGTCCACTTGTAAATAAACTTTCCTTAAATTATTCTAACTTGAATGGGCCATCTGTTTCTTGTAGACCCTTTCTGATACAGTAGATGAGTTTAGGGTGTTTGCTTTTGTAGAAGTATGAAATTAGAAGATGTACTAGTTTTGACTAAGAAAAAATACAGTAAGGAAAACATTCTGTTACAGAAAGATATGAATTACAAAGTTGAAAAAATAGAAAATTTGTAAACATTTATGTATAATATAAAAATGCATAATAGAGACAAGTTTATATATTATTTGATTATATACTGTTTATTAGTATTGTGTCTATGTTAAATTTCCTCACTGTGATCATTGTAGTGTGGTTGTATAGTAGAATGCCCTTATTCTTAGAGATATGCCACTATATTTAGGGATGAAATGTCATGACATATTAACCTGCTCTCAAAAGGGACAGCAAAAGAAAAGATGTGTGTGTGTAAGAAGAGACATAAAGCAAATGTGTCAAAATACTAATAATTAGTTAAGGTATATGGTACTTTTGTTAACAGTATATGGGTATTCACTGTTAATATTCTTGCAACTCTTGTGGCTTTGAAATTTTCAAAATAAAAAGTTGGGGGAAAATATTCAAAACAACAAAAAATAAATACTTACATGGATAAAGATCTTTATAAACTAATAAGACACATAATATACCAGCATTTGAACAAGCAAATCACTGAAGGAGAAATACAAAAGGCCCTTAAACAAAGTGATACTAGGCTGAATAATAAAGAAATGCAAATTTAAATGAACTGTCAGTGTTTATCTATCAAAAGAAAGTAGCAAAGACTCAAAAAAGTGGTAATGCCCAATGCTGATGGGGATGCAGCAGATTGAACATAAAGCATAGCTTGGTGCCCCCCATCTTGTAGTGTGCAGTCTGCTAGTATCTGAATGCATAAAATCTGTATGCTCTTTAATCACAGCAATTTCATTTAATGAACTAAGTAAATCTAATGAGGTAATAGGATAAGTGAGTAAGGTTATATGTACAAAGTATGTTTATTGCAGCATTGTTAATAGTGGCAAGGACCATTTAAATGTCCATCAGTTGGGGTTTGGTTTTACATACAGAATACTATTTAACTATTAAGCACAGAAGTAAATATATTGATATGGAATGATATCCCTGATTGTTATATTAAAAATAAAAGTGGGTTAGAGAAAAATACACATAGTACTACTATCCCATTTAAAGTAAAATATCTACATATTCTGGGCATAATTTTATGTATACCAATATTATATAGGTTTTGAAAATACCTAATATTATATGGTTGAGAGTATCAGAAAAGGTAGGAAAATTATGGGGAATTGGGGTTTCATATTGTCTCTCTCTTTTGAGTTATAAATTTTTATATATCCCATGAAATAATCATAGATATTGTTACCACATAACTAATTGATTTTGCACTAGGGTATATATTTTCTCTTTTTGTACTTTTTTATTTTAAAGAAATAAAGATCATATAATAGAAAATAAACTTCATTTTAAACTTTCATTTTAAAAGACTTGGCAATAATTTTTTTAAAGTAATTATATAGCATAGTCTTACTGAGTTACAAAAAAATCTGTTAAGAAACTCATTTTGCTCTTGTGTATTCCGTTTTCAGAGCAGTGGAAAGAGCTCAGTGCTAGAAAGCCTAGTGGGGAGGGACCTGCTTCCCAGAGGCACTGGTATTGTCACCCGGAGACCTCTCATTCTGCAGCTAGTCCATGTTTCACCTGAAGATAAACGAAAAACAACAGGAGAAGAAAATGGTAAATTTTAGAATTGGAATATAAATTATTTAAAAATTCTTCATTTTTGGTCCAATCTTCAAAATATATGAGCTAATTAGAAATTAGTGGCTGTAGCAAAATCAGGAGTTTTGTGAAGAAAAGTGGTATGCGTCTTTTCTCATGTTAAAAAAGAGTAATTTTTGTTGTTTTTGAGGACCGTGAGTCAACTTGTTTGAAAGAGAACCTTTTTGGTAATTCAGTTTAGTAAACTGTTGTTAATGCTATTTAGTGGAGGATCTAGTGAGCTACTTGGTAAACGAGAATCAGTTATTTTTAAAAGATTTTGTGTCTTTCGGAGTGTTTTAAACTTTTTTTCCTTGTGTTTAAAACAATGTTTTTGCTTTTTCACTTTGTTTTAGAATTTAAATATTTTCTTTTTTTTGCCACGCCACGCGGCACGTGGGATCTTAGTTCCCCGACCAGGGATCGAACCTGTGCCCCCTGTAGTGGAAGCGCAGAGTCTTAACCACTGGACCACCAGGGAAGTCCCTAGAATTTAAATATTTTAGATTCTAGTTTAAATATTTACTTTTAAATAAAATTAAAATGATTTAGCTTTTCAGCATGACAATGTTATCTTACCTTCCCTTTTCTGGTCTTGCCATGTGTCTGCTAATTTTGAATCTTTGGCCCTTCAATCTAAGATGAATATTATTATTTATTTATTTATTTATTTATTTTGCAGTATGCGGGCCTCTCACTGTTGTGGCCTATCCCGTTGCGGAGCACAGGCTCTGGACGCGCAGGCTCAGCGGCCATGGCTCACGGGCCCGGCCGCTCCACGGCATGTGGGATCTTCCCGGACCGGGGCACAAACCCGTGTCCCCTGCATTGGCAAGCGGACTCTAAACCACTGCGCCACCAGGGAAGCCCTAAGATGAATATTATTTTTAGAAAGAGTTTTTTTAAAAAAAATTATTATTATTTTTGCCACTCCATGTAGCATGAGGTATCTTAGTTCCCCGACCGGGGATTGAACCTACATTCCCTGCAGTGGAAGCGTGGTGTCTTAACCACCAGACTGCCAGGGAGGTCCCTAATTATTATTTTTTTTTTAACTATCCTTCTCTTGCTAAGGCTTACCTATATAGCACATACTTTTTAGATTCCTCCCTCACCCAAATAGTAAACGTGGAGTATCATGATAAGAAAATATGCACCATCCTTTATAGCAGTTCTTCTTTGGTTAAACTGAAAATATTTTAAGACACACTATCTTTTTTTTTTTTTTCTTTTTTTGCGGTATGTGAGCCTCTCACTGTTGTGGCCTCTCCCGTTGCGGAGCACAGGCTCCGGACGCGCAGGCTCAATGGCCACGGCTCACGGGCCCAGCCGCTCTGCGGCATGTGGGATCTTCCTGGACCGGGGCACGAACCCGCGTCCCCTTCATCAGCAGGCGGACTCTCAACCACTGTGCCACCAGGGAAGCCCTAAGACACACTGTCTTTATTAACATGTTTTAAATTGCCTATTAAATATGTATCCTCTATTAATCATACTTTTACATTAGTGAGGTTTGGAATATTTGATGAGAGTAATATGTTTAATCTTCAGTGTTTGGTTCACATTTTGTCTTATTTATAAAAGTCTATAAAATGTTCTAAGTATTAAATTGCATTTGCAGCAGAGTACCATATTTGTTTCTCATTCTGCAGAGATCTGTTTTCAGTGAAGTTTCATTGTTTCTTATATTCTAATCTAAGATGGGATGATAATTTGATGCAATTGGAGTTACTTTAATTTCTGTATCTGATCTTTTCCTTTACTTATTATAGGAGCATTGTTGTGATAGTTTGATTTTTTTTTTTAAAGGGGAAAAAAAAAGACCTGTCATGAGCATCTACAATGACTACAGAAAGTTAATCGCTAAAGCAAGTTAATAAAGTTGTAGATGTTAACATATAATGATATAATGATAAATATTTTTGGATAGACTGCCAGAGGATATGTAGGAGTCTTTTAATTATATTAGGTAGCTTCTTGGTATATTATTCATCGCTTTGCTTTTCTGTAATATTTCTTTATTATTGAAATTCTGAACCTTGAATTTAATCATTTTGGACTAATTCATGGTCCAGCTTCAAATGTATAGAATAACTCTTTAAAAATTTCATTCTCACTAACTAACATCATCAATTTTACCAAATACCTTAAACTAAGACTTCAAGAAACTGTATGGTGTTAAGTCTGTTGCTTTTAACTCTTCATTTTCTTCAGTCACCTTGAAAAGGGCAGATGATATCCTGTCTCTCAGAAACTATTTGCAGATGTGGGCAGTGTTTCTGGAAGGGGTGTACATTTCAGCTATAGAAGTGTCAGTTCCTTGGTATCTCTTTGTTTGTATGTCCACTCGTTTTGTTGATGTCTGTTCTTGGTGGTTGGTCAGTAAATCTGCATATCTTTACCTATATATATATTTTTTTTTCCCCAAGCTTAGTGCTTATTTTTTATATTAAAAAACATAAAACCTCACTTCAAATGACAACTCAGCCACCCAGAACACAAAATAGATTTTGTAAATTTTGAGTACTAAATGTCATATATCTTATTAATAACTAGAATAGTTCTTTAACTTCTCATCAGAGCCCATTTATCCTTAGGATAAACAGTTCTACCTTACCACAAATCATTCTACCCTAGAGGAAATTAGGAACAGTGAAGCAGGAGACAGCCAGAAGAGTATGAACTACCTGACAGCCTGGCAACCATACAGGAGAAAGGGGAGGAAAACATAAAGACAGGAGAACTTCAAAAAAAGGAAAAATCAGTCTCTAACCATTTTGTATAGAGATTTGTAGCCTCAAAGAGCGCTATTATGTAACAAAGGCATAAGTTACCATTAATAGGTAAGTTTAAGAGCAGTGGATTCTAACACGACATGGAGCAGTATAATCCATTTTAAATATAGGTCTATCAAAACTGGCTAAACTACTTAAGTATTACTATGTATAATTCAATTATCAGGAAAATTTATATAACATGAGATCCCTCATTCTGCCAACTACATAGGATAATTGAGGTGTCAATATATAGATTTATAGTATTTCTCATCTTGCCCCCCACTTCTGCCAATGTAAAAGAATTTTCTGATAAAATCTTATTAAAAACAAAAACTGTTTTCAAGTGAGATGGTGATTTAGTTTGAACTTTGAACTCTATGATTACCTTTCATATATTCATAAGAAATAAATCAGGTTTTCCTCAGATCTCCTTGTAGACTAAATCCAAAAGTAGCATGCTGACTAAAGACCAAAACTGTTTCTGTGGTGTTCTGTTAAATTCAATATATATTTCAAAGAAAATAATCCCTTAGAAAGCTCAATTGGTAAATACTTTCATATTTACTTTAAAGGTTTTGAAAGATGTGTTTGATATGTTTTGTAGATTTTTTTCCACTAGGTAATTTATCTTTACCCATAGTTATCAGATGTCTAAGACAAATTTTTGAATAGTAAATTAATTTTAATCCATTTTGTTAGAATTAGAAACCAGAGGTGATATAATTAGGTGTAATGGAAAATAAAAAATAAATTATGGCACACTATATACTTCATTTGTGTCATTTAAAATATTATATAATCCCTCTAATTATAACTAATTGTAATGGAAGTTTTATAGTTGTAAATTTGGAATAATTGAATGCATTTGAAATGGCATTTGAAATGTGTTCAGGTTTTTTGCACACTTGATTTTTTAGAAAGGTTTGAAATATTAGGGATAAGCACTAAACTTATCATTCTGTGCTGTTTCTCTTTAACTACAGACCCTGCTACATGGAAAAACTCAAGACACCTTTCTAAAGGTTTCCTTTATCCATTTGTTTTTGGCCCTTCTTTTCCTATTGTGCCTGCATGTGTGCTTTTGTACTCTTACAGGCTGTGTGCATTTTTTTTCTTCCATTTTTATTTGCCTATCCACATTGATTGATTGCAGGTGTTAGTGGTTCTTGTTACCTTTTGGCATTGCATCAGAATGCAGGCTTTTTTTGGTGGTGAATGTAATTTATTTTATTTTTATTTTTAAAAACATGCTTGTGAAGCCAGGCCTCTTCTATATGATAAGGTAAATTAAGAACACCCCTTTGGTATATAGTACCTGCCTCTGAGTTCTATTCATCTAGATTACTCCAGTCCTCCAATGAGACTTCTTGGAAGAAGGTACTAAGCTTCAAGTAGGTGAGCATTTTACTTGCAAAAAGGATCCAGTTTCTTTACCTTTATCCCACCAAAGAAATTGATCCACCTTTTCCTCAGTAAATATTTATTTGAATATCTTACAGTCATTTTTATTTTGATCTCAGGTGGCTGGTATGTGTTACTCATAAACTTAATCATTAAGACGTTTGAAACTCTGAATTTGGCAAAAACAGAATAGCTGTGCTTCGGGGAGGCAAAGTTAGTTTACCTTTCTACAGTTAAGCATTTCTAGCTTCTCTGGGAAAATCAGAACAAAATTTGGTCTCCAAGTCTCAGACCACTCAAAACAGTACCTGCAGTGAATAATTTTTCCTTTTTTCAGCAAGTGCAAGAGGAACAGACCTATTATTGGAAACTACTGGCGAGTAGCAACTCCATACAGGGCATATGCCAGGTTCCCCACACCCCATGCCATTTCATTTCTTACCTACCTTTAATTCCAAGGGAGAACATAATCTTGGTCCTGGGGGGGAAAAATCACGTTGAAAATGCATATAAATTATGGAGTAGCTTCACACTACTGAGAGAGCTCTTTAACGACAAATTGTGACTTTATGGGTTACCAACAAGAAACCAAATTAAAATAAAAACGACAAAACAGAATGAAAAGTTAGCTGTTTCATTCACATATTGCAAATTTTTAAGAGTTACATGTAAATCTGTTATATATGCTTTTTGCATTATTATTCAGTATGACTCATAAGTTTTCTTCTTTTAGCCATTAGCTTGAGTATTTTCATCAGATAAACTGCTTTTTATGTGTAAGATATTTAAAAATAAAGTATACATATTTTACTATAATATGAGAAGAGGTAAACAGTTTTATTTGTTAAAATCTAGATTTCAATTAGTGGGAAGACCTGTGAGCAACTCTGAAATTAGTCGTTTCTGAAATACCTGGTACAATTCTTAAAATGTGAGAGTATAATTTAGCAGATCTTAAAATATAAGTTAACTTGTAGTTAATGGCAAAATAGGAAAAAATAATATTGTACTGCCTTTTTGAATTCCTAAATAAAGATAAAAAGTAATTTCCATAGTTTCCAATAAATGGAGTTTTTCTTTTTCCAGGGGTTGAAGCAGAAGAATGGGGTAAATTTCTTCACACCAAAAATAAGGTAATTGTAGAAGAATATGGTGAAGAAGTAACATGTTGAAAACATTTTTTGGGGGTACAAGTAGTTGATAATTTCGTTTCTTATGATTGGCAATGTAGCATTGTTATCTTGAAGCAGCTGTTCCTTATAAAATAAATCTTATCTTAACATTTCTAACCATAGTAGTTTATTTGGAAAACATTTAAGTTGAGCCCTGTTCTCTCTGAGACTCTTAACTGTTGTGGGCTCAGGCAGCGTTGAAAAACTGATATAAACTATGACTCTTTGGCTCAGAAAAAATATATGTGTATATTAGAGTTTGTTTACTAATTCTCTGAAGCAGATCCATAGACATCCTTGAAATTTATCAAACCCTGCTTAAGAACTTTTAATCTTATTTTGAATACCGTGTTTTTTGTTTCAATAATTTTTAGCTTTACACAGATTTTGATGAAATTCGACAAGAAATTGAAAATGAAACAGAAAGGATTTCAGGAAATAATAAGGTAGGCATCTCTTTAGAGCTGGAAATTATACCCATTGGTAAATATATCATCGAGAGTATTCTGGTCTTTGAAACTAATGGAGTATTTTCCCAAATATATAAAAACTTTATTTAATACCTTTTGTTTCTTAGAGTTTTTATATGCTATCAGATATTTCATTTAGGTGTTTATTCTTGATTTTGAGATGTATATATCACTTTATTATGTAACTTTTTAATTTAATACTTCCTACAGTGTTATTTTTTTCTGCTGGATTGACTGTATTCTAATTTAAGAAGCAATATATAACTTACAAGATCCATGTATTTTGAAGAGCTCTTTTTCTTACCTGAGTAAGGCTAGATTTACTTATGAAAGCAAACAGAGGGAAATTAAGGGTTTTTTTTTCAATGAAAATGAAAAGTAATGTTAACAGCTGAATTGTCTTCTCAGATTCTGAGAATTTAAAGTAAATTAGGTGTCTAAGATACGATTAATTTTGACACGAGGCACTATCACTGACTCCCTTAAATGCTTCTGTTTTCTCTCTCTTCTTTCTTTATTCTTATTACTTCTCTGTTCCCTTCTCTTTTGTTGTTACCTCCATTCTTGTATGAGTACATTTAATCCCACAAGTGGGCCTTAGCTAAGTACTAATATTAAAAAATACTTATTGAGTCCTTTTATCTGCCGGATGCTGTGCTGGAGAGGTTTTTCCTGACAAAAAGGCATTTTTGGAGCCATGTTAATTTCTTTATGCCTATTCAGGATATTTGTCTCTGTTTTAGTGATTGACCAAGCTTTATTTATTATTGGTCTCTGGGCAGGTTACCTTTTAGTTACTGCTGCTGCCGCCATACTTCCCTGATTTGGATAACTTGTTACTTATGTCTCACTCCCTGAACTCAAGAACTTCATAAATTTGGATAGTGATACATTATTCTTTTGTTTAGCACTAAGTCTATTAAACATATTTAAGAAACGTTATCTGCTGAGAATCCAGAGAAAAGAATGTGAAATAATATAGGGGAAATAAATTGTGTATATTAATAGTATAAGGTTGGATGGGATTATAACCTATGGCTAGCTGCCTTATTTCCTATATGTTTCATCAGGTTTTGATTGTTGAAATGTTTTAGAAATCATGGTTTATTTAATATTTAAAAGCATCTAACGTATAATACTTAAAATGAGGTTTACTTTAGCATTTTTATTCGTTGAAATTTTAATGTGATTTTAATATGATATTTTAAAACTTATTTTTAGGGAGTAAGCCCTGAACCAATTCATCTTAAGATTTTTTCACCCAATGTTGTCAATCTGACACTTGTGGATTTGCCAGGAATGACTAAGGTAAAGAATAGTTGTTACTCATTGTGGGTATGGTCATGTTTGTTTTCACTTGAACAAATGTAGTTTTTCCTTAACCTCATATAGATTAATCAGCTTTTTTTTTGCAACTACCTTGATCTATTAGCAGCATTTGACATAGTTGAGCCCTTCTTTCTCCTTGAAACACTTTCTTTACTCTGCTTCCAGGATACCACACTCTAGAGGATTATTTCTGATCTTACTGGTCATTCCTTCTCAGTCTCTTTTGCTGGTTTCTTGTCTTCTCAATGTCTAAACAGTGAGTGCCCCAAAGCTAAGTTTTTGGACCTCTTGTCAAAGGGGTACACCTAACCTCTTGAGGATTTCATCCAGTCTTATGACTTTAAATATGAGTGTCTGTATGCTGACAACACTCAAATATCTCCAGACTTGTATATTCATCTTGTATATCCACTGTCTACTTGACATACACACTTCAGATGTCTAATAGGCATTTCAAACTTGATGTGTCTAATACCAAATGCCTGATCTGTCCCTCAACCTGACTTGATCTTTCTACAGTCTCCTCCATCTTAGTAAATGGCAACTCTGTTCTGCCAGTTGCTTAGCCAAAAAGTTTGTAGTCATCCTTGATACTTCTTATCCTACACCCTACTTTCTCTGTCAGCAAATCCTCTAGCTCTCCTTACCTTTAAAATACAGGCATACCTTGGAGATATTGCAGGTTTGGTTCCAGACCACAACAATAAAGTGAATATTGCAATAAAGTGAATATCGCAATAAAGCAAATCACACAAATTTTTTGTTTATCCAGTGCATATAAAAGTTATGTTTACACCATACAGTCAACCCTTGAACAAGGGTTTGAACTGCATGGGTCCACTTATATGTGGATTTTTTTCGATAAATATATTGGAAAAATTTTCTGGAGATTTGTGACAATTTGAAAAAACTTGCAGACAACCGCATAGCCTAGAAATACTGAAAAAATTAATAAAAATTAACATACAAATCTATTATAAAAAGTTAAAATTTATCAAAACCTATGCACACACAGACTGTACATGGTGCCGTTTGAAGCAGAAAGAAATGTAAACAAATGTAAAGATGCAGTATTTAATCATAACTGCGTAAGATGAACTGTAGTACATACTGTACTACTGTAATAATTTCATAGCCACCTTCTGTTGCTGTTGTGCTGAGCTCAAGTATTGTGAATAGCCTGTTAAAATGCCGTGTGATGCTAATCATCTCTGCTTGAGCAGTTCATCTCTCCAGTAAATCATGGTAAAAGGTGATCTCTGTGGTTCTTGCATATTTTTCATCATGTTTAGTGTAATACCGTAAACCTTGAATTAACACCATGAGACCCATATGAAGTGCCACTAGTGATGCTGGAAGTGCTCCCAAGAAGCAGTGAAAAGTCATGATGTTACAAGAAAAAGTTGAATTGCTTGATATGCACTGTAGATTGAGGTCTGCAGTTGCCCACCGTTTCAAGATAAATGAATCCAGCTTAAGAACCATTGTAAAAAAAAAAGAAAAGGAAATTCATGAAGGCAGTGCTGCAGCTATGCCAGAAGGCATGAAAACCTTGCACTTTATGTGCAATGCCTTTATATCTTGTATTGAAATTTCAACTTTTATGTGTTTGCTGGATTGCTGTAGGAAAGGCATACCTATAGACTATAACATTATTTGAGAAAAAGCAAAGTCAACATATGACAACTTAAAGCAAAAGGAAGGTGAAGGATCTAAAGCTGTATAATTTATTGCCAACAAAGGATAGTTTGATAATTTCAGAAAGAGGTTTGGCTTAAAAAATGTCAAGGTAACAGGAGGCAGCAGACAAGTTCTCAGATGCTATTAAGAAAATCATTAAGGAGAAAGGATATCTCCTGAACAGGTTTTTAATGCAGATGAAAGTGCCCTATTCTGGAAAAAAATGCCACAAAGGATATTTATTAGTAAGGAAGAGAAGCAGGCACCAGGATGTAAGGAAGGAAGGGATAGGCCAGCTCTACCGTTTTGTGCAAATGCAGTTGGGTTCATGATCAGGACTTCCCTTATCTATTAAGCTGCTAACCCCCAAGCCTTGAAGGCAAAAGAGAAACACCAGCTGTCAGTCTTTTGGTTGCCCCAAAAGAAGGCCTGGACAAAGAGAACCCTTTTCCTGGACTGGTTCCATCAATGCTTTGTCCCTGAAGCAGGAAGTACCTTTCCAGTAAGGGACTGCCTTTTAAAGTTCTTTTGGTATTAGACAGTGCCCCTGGCCACAGGTGCTGAAGTGGTCTACTTGTCTCCAAACCCAATGTCCCTTATTCACCCTCTAAATCAGGGAGTCATATGGACCTTTAAGGCTCATTACACATGGAACTCTATGGAAAGGATTGTCAATACTATGGAGGAGAACCCTGTTAGAGAGAACATCATGAAAGTCTGGGAGGATTACACTATTGAAGATGTTGTTATTGAAAAAGCCATGAAAGGCATTAAGTCTGAAATAATAAATTCCTGCTGGAGAAAGCTGTGTCCAGATGTTGTGTAAGACTTCAGGATTTACGACAGAGCCAATCAAGGAAATCATGAAAGAGACTGTGGACATGTCCAAAAAAAAAGTGGGTGGGTGGGTGAAGGGTTTCAAGATATGAATCTTGTAGAAATTCAAGAGCTAAAGTAGACAGTGCATGGGAGGAATTAACAGAAGATGACTTGATGGAAATGAGTACTTCTGAAACAGTGCCAGATGATGAGGAAGAAGATGTAAAAGAAGCAGTGCCCGAAAACAAATTGACATTACACGATCTGTCAAAGAGTTCCAATTATTCAAGACTGATTTTGACTTGGTGGAAGAAGGATTGGCACCATATAGAAACATTTTTAGAGTGAAAAAACAAGAGTCAGACAGAAATTATGCTGTATTTCTGTCAAGCTACACTGAGTGTGCCTGCCTCTCCTGCCTTCCCTTCTGCCTCCTCCACATTTTCTGCCTCTACCACTCCTGACACAGCAAGACCAGATCCGCCTCTTCTTCCATCTACTTCACGTGAACAACAATGAGGATGATCCACTTCCACTTATTGAATAGCAAATAATCATCATGCCATAGAGTTCTGTTGTATATGTGTGTGTCTTCTTGTGAAATCTAGTAACTGTATGGCAAGAACTGTATGAGAGGTCTTCCCTGGTGGCACAGTAGTTAAGAATCCACCTGCCAATGCAGGGGACATGGGTTCGAGCCCTGGTCCGGGAAAATCCCACATGCCGTGGAGCAACTAAGCCCATGCGCCACAACTACTGAGACTGCACTCTAGAGCCTGCAAGCCACAACTACTGAGCCCGCGTGCCACAACTACTGAAGCCTGTGTGCCTAGAGCCCATGCTCCGCAACAAGAGAAGCAACCGCAATGAGAAGCCTGCGCACGGCAACGCAGAGTAGTCCCTGCTCGCCACAACTAGAGAAAGCCCGCGTGCAGCAACAAAGACCCAATGCAGCCAAAAATAAATAAATTTTTTAAAAAAATTAGTTCCTTTAAAAAAAATAAAAAAAGAACTGTGTGAGATGTTTTTGTGTCTTTTGTCATCATTGCCTAAGTACTCATTATGTAGAACATCATGTACAAGACTTGTATTGAAATGGAGAGCCTGTCTTTATATAGGTATAAGGTGAATGATATTTAATGTAAAATTAATAATGTGTTTTCTTACTGTTTTATAACTTTGCTTTCAAAGAATTATATTACCATGCAGTATGCCTTTCTTTTGTAATTGGAGAAACTGTGTATCAGCCTGTCATCACAGGTAAGTGGTTTCCATACTGTATTATGAATATGACTTTAACACTGTATGCTATAAAAATTTTATAACGATTCACTCATTAGTGTATAGGCTAGGCTACTGTGAAGCAATCATATCGATTACACTAGGCTACCATAAAGCAATCGTATTGCTGCTTCTTTGTTATCAATGCGTGAATTGTTATATATGTAAATAAATATGAATTTCTTTTTTACGTTATCTTTTCATTTTTGATATCTAGTGTCAGTAATAACATATAACATCTACAGTGTTTTGTTATCATATAAGACTATTGATGTTGGTACTGACAGAAGATTTATCTTGTAAACGGATGACATAAAATATCGATAGAGTACAGTATTGTAAATGTATTTTCTCTTCCTTACGATTTTCTTATTAACATTTTCTTTAGCTTACTTATTGTAAGAATACAGTATATAATACATATAACATATAAAATATGTGTTAATTGCCTGTTGTTGGTAAGGCTTCCACTCAACAGGAGGCTATTCGTAGTTAAATTTTGGGGAAGTCAAAAGCATATTTTCGACTACCTGAGGGGGTCAGTGCCCCAACACTGTTTTTCAAGGGTCAACTGTACTTTGGTCTGTTAGGTGTGTAATAGCACTATGTAAAAAAGCGATGTACATACCTTAATTAAAAATACTTTATTGCTGAAAAATGCTAACCATCATCTGAATGTTCAGTGAGTCGTATGCCATCTTTCTGCTGGTGGAGGGTTTGAAATATTTCAAGAATTATTAAAATGTGATATAGAGACACAGAGCGAGCAAATGCTCTTGGAAAAATTAGTGCCAATAGACTTCCTTCTCACAGGGTTGGCACGAACCTTCAATTTGTAAAAAATGCAATATCTGCAAAGTGCAATAAAACAAGGTGTGCCTGTATATCTGGAACTCTGTCACGTCTTACAAACGCATAGCTACCATCCTGAGCTAGCCACTATCATCTCAGCTGGATTACCACCGTAGTCTCCTAAGAGGTCTTCCTCATAATTTATTAACTAAGCAGCCAGAGTGATATTATTAAAGTGAAAATTAGATTGTGTCATTCCTTGGCTCAGAATCTTTGTAGTGGCTTCCCACTTCACTCAGAGTAAAAGCTTAAGTTCTTAAAGAGATCTAAAGTATCTACTTGATCTGTCTCTATTACTCTTCTAGCTCCTTCTGCTCCAGCCTTCTGCTATTTTGTTCACTTTACTGGAATGTTCTTCCCCCAGGTATCTTCTTGTACCTCTCCCTTATCTCTTTCAGTTTGTGGTCATTCTCTCAAATGTCATTATCTGGGTGAGGTCTCCCTTGATTACTCAATTTAAAAGCATAATCCCATTTAAAATAATGATTTAAAAGTATAAGCTCTTTTTTCTTTATTTATTTGGCTGCTTAGTTGGGTCTTAGTTGTGGCATGCAGGATCTTCTAGTTGCGGCCTGTGGGATCTAGTTCCCTGACCAGGGATCAAATCTGGCTCTCCTGAATTGGGAGCGCAGAGTCTTAGCCACTGGACCACCAGGGAAGTCCCTAAAAGTATAAGCTATAACTAAGTATTCCTTAGCTTCCTGTTTGCCTTTATTTTTTCCATAGCCCTACCACCACCTAGATACTATGTATATATGCGTTTATTATCTGCTTCTCATCACTAAAGCTCAGTGAAGGCAGGAATTTTGGTCTTTCTCTTATTCACTACTGTGATATAATCTGGTATGTAGAACAGTGCCTGAAATAAAGGTTGCCAATAAATACTTGCTAATTGAGTGAATGAATGAATTTGTCTCTAGGCAATTAATATTGACCAATCCTTAACATGGTAGACTTTTGATATTTGCAAGATTACATTTTGAGACTTTTACATATTACCAAATTCATATATACTGTAGTATATAATTTCATTTTAATTATCTGTAAATAGAGTAATACCTATATTCTTTGGATTAAATGGAGGAAAAAAAAAAAGCTGAGTTGATTTTTATTACTAGTTCCTTGATCATCTCTTTTTGGTCCAGGTGCCTGTAGGTGATCAACCTAAGGATATTGAGCTTCAAATCAGAGAGCTCATTCTTCGGTTCATCAGTAATCCAAATTCCATTATCCTCGCTGTCACTGCTGCTAATACAGATATGGCAACATCAGAGGCACTTAAAATTTCAAGAGAGGTAGATCCAGATGGTAAGGACAGATGTTAATTTTTAATGAGATACTTGGTTAACATGGTAAATCTACCCTCGAGAGGAGTTTTTATTTTTAAAAAGAATATCTCTAGCTGTTAATACACATTTTTAAAATAATGCTTTTCTATTTTACTTATATTATCAACTAGAAATTTTGGTGGAAATGGATAAATTGCTGTACAGGCTAGGCAAAAATACTTCACATGATGTCCATATTTGTAATGATTACCTAATGATTTTAAAATAAGAAGATGGCTTCGCAAAAAGTTTGTTTTGTATAAATAAAATGATTTAGGTTTTTGAATGGCTGATTTCTAAGAATGACTGTCATGGTAGATAATCATTGTAGACTATTATAGTATAGTAGGTAATTATGGTATCTACATTCTGCAGAGATTCAAGGCAGAGGGGATTCTTCGAAATATAGTTCACGCTGTGAGTCAGTATATGATACCTGACTAATGCTGCAGTGTGCATCTTATATAAGATGCCAGACTGTAAGTTATTATTGCTGCTAATAAATGTATGCTTTGCTGTATACAGGAGCCATTTTTTTTTTCATCTGAGTATTGAGGGTCTGTGGGCAGTGTCATGTTTCTTATTTCCTACTTTGAATAAAAATTTAAAATAAAAATTTGGTAGGAAATGTTAATGCTAAGACTGCTAATTAAAATTCCTATAAACGGCGTCATTTCTTAAAATTTTTTATTTCAAGTTTTTAAGAAACTTTTATTATATGAGTAATTAATGTTCATTTTAGATTAAAAGATAAACTATATCAAAATGTTTATCTAAATTTTATTTTTATTATATAAAGTAAACTGTTAGGCATTTTATATACATTAATTCTATTTTAAACTGACCCTTGAGCCATAAATATAATCGTACTTTTGATCTAGTGATCTTAATCTAGTAATATAGTATAAGGAAATAATCCAATCCAGTATTATTTATAAAAAATTAGAATCAATATATGGCCCACAGTAGGAATGATAAGATAATAATAGAATACGGAATCATTAAAAAGGATGATTTTATAGATTTGGACCAAAATACAAAAATGCTTCTAATTGAAAAATGCCATATGTAAAATTGGAAATTATGCAGAGCAGCTGGAACTCTCATACATTGCTGGTGGGAATGGTATAGCCACTTTGGGAAAAAGTTTCTCAGTTTCTTAAACAGTTAAATCTGTAATTCCACTCCTAGGTTATTTACCGATGTTAAATGAAAACCTATGTTCATATAAAGAACCTGTATGCAAATATCTATAGTAGCTTTATTCTTAATCTCCTAAAACTGAGAACAACACAGACGTTTCTCAAATGGGGAATGAATAACTAGACTATAGTGTGTCCATACTGTGGAATACTACTCAGCAATAACAAGGAATGAACTATTGATACGTTCAACAAAATAGATGACTCTCACAAGCATTATGCCAAGTGAAAGAAGCCAGACTCAAAAGGCTATATATATGATTCCATTTATATAGCATTCTGGAAAAGACAAAACTAGGAATGGGATAGTACAAGGAAATTTTGGTGGGGGTTGGGGGGCAATGGAACTGTTTTGTTTTGAGGTAGTGGTGACATTGCATTTGTCAAAACTCATAGAACTGAAAAAAAGCCATTAACCAAGAGATGTTTAAACTCTCATCCCTGGATCCTGTCCACGCTGGCATGGTGAATAAATTCTGGCATTTTGGTGGCAATGAGAGGAGCCAGCGATTCATTGAGTGCTGTATCCGGGCCTTCCCCACCTTCTGCCTGCTGGGGCCAGAGGGTTCCCCTGTGTCCTGGTCCCTGATGGACTAGACAGGGGAAGTGCAGTTGGGGGTCACCCTGCCTGAGTACCGGGGCCAGGGTCTCGTCTCCCATATGTTGTTTGTCCACACCCAGGCTCTGGACAAACTCGGCTTCCCCGTATATAACCATACAGAGCCAACAAAGTCATACAGAAAATTAGTCACAGTCTGCATCATATCCCATGCCCTGTGATTGGAACCAGTGGAACTGTGTACCTCTGTGAAGCAGCCCTGAACCCAAGACAGTGTTGGGTGGGCTGGTTATGTGGCAAGAGATGCCAAGGGGTGGGCAGAAAGAAAGAAAAAATTGTAATGAGCAAAAAAAAAAAAAAAAATTCGTGAATTTGTGCTCTGCAAAAATTCACTCACTAGGCATGAGTGAATTTTAAACAAATTTTTAAAATGCTAATAAAAAAGTTAGCCCGAAGAGCTAATAAAAAATTATATGTGAAAAATTTTTAAAATGAAACATGATTAAAAGTAGTTTTTAAAAAGTATTTGTAAGCAAAGGTTAGAAAAACATTACCAAAATGATGGCAACGGTAATGTTAGGTGGGATTATAGATTAGGATTTTCCTTTATTAATACTTAATAGCTTAATTTAATGGGTCATTTCTTTTCTTTTTTGCATTTACCAGGTCGCAGAACGCTAGCTGTAATCACTAAACTTGATCTCATGGATGCGGGTACTGATGCCATGGATGTATTGATGGGAAGGGTTATACCAGTCAAACTGGGAATAATTGGAATAGTTAACAGGTTAGCAATCAAGAATGGGATAAGAATTGCAGCATTCTCATTTCAATGCAAATCTGAATTTTTTGAATCAGTCTGAAATGTGATAGTGTCCCTACTTTTTCCCCTTTTACTATAATCTTGGTATTGCTAAAGAATTCATTGCTCTAAAGGAAGAGATTCACTAAAGCCTCCTGTAGATATTTTTAAATAGAAAGTGTTTCTAAAGTAAGCAGTGCCACAAAATGGAAGAAAATTTAATGGCTAGGCTTAAAAAGTCCCTGTCTATTACATTATGTATGAGGAGGGCACTGGATAAAAAAACGTATTATTTAGTTTACACCAGTCAAGTGTTCTTAAGGTGGTAGTATTTTAATAGATCGATTTAACCCCTAGCATTAGTGATTCTATGTAATTGCCAGGAAGTGACTTGGAGAAATTTTATTAAACGTATCCTAATTATAAGTAGGTGAAATTAAAAATTGTGGAAAGGAAACTAACTACAGTTGAGTGTCTACTTAAGTTTTAGACGCTCTACTGTGAGAAATTTTTAAGGGTATCTCTTTGAACCCTTACAACATCCCTGTGAGATATGTATATTGGTCTGTTTTATAATCAGAAAACTTGTTATACATTTACCAAAGTCACATGGCTGGTGAAAGCAGAGCCAGATTCAAATGGAGATCTTAGTCCAAAGCCTTTATAATATAGGAAGCACTGAAATTGTCATGAGATCTGGGTTCTACTCCTAGTTCATCTACAAACTAGATATAATGTGGGTTTAAATGGCTCCTAACATCTTTGGTCTCAGACCTTTTAAAATGAAAATGTTACTAAGTGATGTCTTTACAGTTGTCTGCTTCTAATCACATGTCCTTCTCCCTCACCCCTACTCTTTTTTAAAAAAATTCCTGTTATCTCTTTTCATGCAAGCAGGTGGTATAAAACTGTTTGTTGTATTTGTAGATGGCTACTCTTCAATTTAGTTCCCTGTCCATGGATAAAATATACAGTTGATTAAGACACACATATATTTTCACCTGTTTATCCCTGTTACTTAAGAGTACTGCTTTTGACTGTAGTTAATGGTAATAATGAGGCCTAAATTATTCAGGCATTGGTTACTTAAAAGTCACACAGTTTGAATCTTGGCTGAACTACTTAATATGTGACTTTGGGTAAGTTAGTTAATCTCCCTGGGCCTTAGTTACTTTGCTATAAAATGGGATAATACCTATTGCATAGACTGATTGTGAGAATTAACAATTCATGTCAGGCATTATAGACAGTGCCTGGTGCCATCATCGTCATCATTATTATCATCATCCTCATTATCCAGAGTACTTAGTACCACAGTTGACTTTAGTTGAACAGTTTTGTTATTTTTCAACCTTAGGAGCCAGCTAGATATTAATAATAAGAAGAGTGTAACTGATTCAATCCGTGATGAATATGCTTTCCTTCAAAAGAAATACCCATCTCTGGCCAATAGAAATGGAACAAAGTATCTTGCCAGGACTTTAAACAGGTAACATTTTTTACCTTTTGGAAAATGAGATGTTTCTGGGTTGCCAATAGGTGTCTGAGACCTTTGATTATCAGTTCCTTACATTTTTATAGTGTCCTTGTCTGTAAAATTTCACTTTTTGTTTCTTGTATAGTAGGTTCTTATAATGTAGATATTTATTTTTATTGAGGTGGTTGGCATTAAATCATCGTGTAGTCTAGGAATGCTCAAGTGAACTTTAAAATACCTTAATCATGAAATTCTTGACAGTCATTTTACTTTTGATGATAGAACTAGATGGCAGATGACTTCATTTCCATTTTGTATTTCAGGAACTGAATTAAGATTTATAATTTTCACATAACCTATTCTTAATTTAGGATGTCTTCTATTCCTATTCATAAAAAGAATGTAAACTATACACCTTGAATTCTGAGTATGCACTGATGGTAGAGGGATTAGAAGGCCTTTCTAAATAATTTATAAATGACTGAAGTAAAAGCTATTTTCTTTTACTTTTGGCTTATTCCCTAAATAAATTAAAGGCTGATGGATATGTATCTTAACAAGATTGATTTTCACTATGCTGAGTATCCATTGTAAAAGATAAGTCGGAAACCAAAATAATGCAGGTAGAATTGGATTGAGTAGCTTACATTCTTTGAGGTAACTGCAATAATATAAAAAATTTTTTTAAATTTATATTTGATTCTCTAGCAGTTGCTACAATTTGATGGGTTGAAGGCACATTTAAAAAGCATTTACTAAGATGGTTTCCTTCATGTCAGTTTTTTCAGGCTACATATTTACCTTCTAGTCTAAGATTGCATTATTTCCTACCAGGGCAAATTGACAGGTTTCCCTATTATTTGCATTTTAAAATTTGACCTGCCTGGGTCTTCAAAATACACAATTACTTTAAAATTCTTCCTTTCTCACCTTTGTTAGGCTACTGATGCATCACATCAGAGATTGCTTGCCAGAGTTGAAAACAAGAATAAATGTTCTAGCTGCTCAATATCAGTCTCTTCTAAATAGCTATGGTGAACCTGTGGATGATAAAAGTGCTACTTTACTCCAGCTTATTACCAAATTTGCCACAGAATATTGTAATACTATTGAAGGAACTGCGAAATATATTGAAACTTCAGAGCTGTAAGTAAGAAATTTCTCTATGGATTTGGTTACCTGGATTGATAGGTTAGATAAAGATAAAAGATAAAGATCTTTTGTTACAGTAACTTAACTCTGAGATTATCTGATTGTAATTTATTATCTGTAAAACAGGAATATCATTTTGTAGAAATGATAATGTCTCATATGTATGTAAAATGCTTTATAAATTATGTAAAGCACGGTAAAAGTTTCAGGGCTTTCTTTAAAACAAGACTTTAATTGATAAGCATTTATAAAATTTTCATAATTAAAAAAATGTTGTTTCTTTAATACACACAATATAATTGTTCATGAAAAAATACAAAAATGCATATAAGTAAAAAGAGTAAAACATAAGGACAAAATTGCTTTTAATTCCATCGTTAAGAAATAATCCCTGTTACTTTGGCATTAATCTAGACATTTTTCTATGCTTCTATAAAACATATAACTGCCTGTAATACACATCTTTAGAAATCAGATGCTATGGAATCATTTCTTTAAATCAACATGTCACAAACAACTAGTAGTAATTGTATATTTGTACTCTCAGTCTTAAGATTTACATAGTATTTTACTTTTTAGACATACACTCTTATTTGTTCAACCAGTCCCCTACTATTGACAGTTTGCTTTCAGTTATACACAAATATAAACAATGTTGTGATGGACTATCTTTGGGCCATGTATCCAAGTAAACCCTTAGGTTAAATTTCTAGAAGTGGAATTACTAGATGAAAGGGTATATAACATCCTCAAAGTCTCTTATTATTGCTATACTATTAGTAGATTGTATTTTTTAAAATAAATATATTGATTTTATTTGTTTATTTTTGGCTATGTTGGGTCTTCATTGCTGTGTGCAGGCTTTCTCTAGTTATGGCGAGCAGGGGCTTCTCTTCATTGCAGTGTGTGGGCTTCTCATTGCCGTGGCTTCTCTTGTTGCAGAGTACAGGCTCTAGGTGCATGGGCTTCAGTAGTTGTGGCTCACGAGCTCTAAAGTGCAGGCTCAGTAGTTGTGGGCATGGGCTTAGTTGCTCCGCAGCATGTGGGATCTTCCCGGACCGGGGCTCGAACCAGTGTCCCCTGCACTGGCAGGCGGATTCTTAACGACTGCACTACCGGGGAAGCCCGATTGTATTTTTTTTGTTGTTTTGTTTTGTTTTTGTGTTTTTTTGCGGTACGCGGGCCTCTCTCTGTTGTGGCCTCTCCCGTTGCGGAGCACAGGCTCCAGACGCGCAGGCCCAGCGGCCATGGCTCATGGGCCTGGCCGCTCCGCGGCATGTGGGATCTTCCCAGACCGGAGCACGAACCCGTGTCCCCTGCATCGGCAGGCGGACTCTCAACCACTGCACTACCAGGGAAGCCCCGATTGTATTGTTTTACTACTAGCAGTATAAAAGAATATCCATTTCTCTAAACTCTCACCTTTAAAAAAATCTTTTAATTTTGAAAAATAATTATAGACTTATAGGAAGTTGCAACTCAATGTACAGGGAGGTCCCATTCACCTTTTACCCCATCTCCCCCAGCATTGACATCTTGCATATCTGTAGTACAATAAAAAGCAAGAAAATGGACATTGGTGCAATCCACACAGCTTATTCAGATTTCTCCAATTATACACATACTTCATGTCTGTGTGTTTGTATGTATGTATATAAAGTTCTATGTACTTTCATGTGACCCAAGTAGCCTTCTATGTGAGTTAATGCTGTAGAATATTTAACAAACTAATTACTGAATGGTTTTAAATGTATGCATATTAAGGGAAATAAAGATTACTAAGATAAACCTTTAAAGAGTTCAGTGGGTAAGGTAGGTCAGGGTAACACAAGGGTTGATTAGGTGGCAAAAGGAGTATAATTTTTAATTAAATACTTCTTATGAAATATAATACATAACCAGAAAAGTGCATATAACATATATGGACAGTTTTATAAGTAGTTAATTAAGCAATATCTTTGTAATTACCTAATCAAGCCTTATTAGAACATTGAAGAGAGACCACTTTCATTTCTTTCAAAGATTGGGAGAGCTCCATAGTTAGGAATGCATTTGGGTTGGGTTCTGAATAGAATATGGGAAGGCAGTAAGTAGAAGGGTATTTTAGGCTTTGGAACAGCAAAGATTAACGCAGGGCGAATTTGGAGAATGGCATATACAATGACGGGTTGTAACAGGAGGTAAGGCAGGAAAGGTGTCTAAGAACAAGACTGGAAAGTCTAGTATCTTCAGAATTTGAAGAACTTCCTACTATAAAAAAATAAAACACTTTTGGTCACAGGAGTAACCCATTTTAGAAAGATATTCTGGTCATTATGGAAACTATTTGGAGAAGGGAAAAGTTGGAGGCAGAGAGACCAGTTATTGGTAATTTTAACTATTTTAAAGTATAATACATAGCACTAAGTATATTCACAGTATTGTACAACCATCAAATAGTATCTATTTACAAAATTTTTTATTATCCCAACAGAAACTTTGTATCCAAATAAGCAATATCTCTGTGTTCCCCTCTTCCCCCAGCCCATGGTAACCTCTGACTTACTTTCTGTTTATGAATTTCCTTGTTCTAGATATTTCATATAAGGAGAATCATATAATATTTGTCCGTTTGTGTCTGGCTTATTTCACTTAGCGTAATGTTAGGCTGGTATCTTCTGCCTAGACCACTGTAAGAAAGTAGTGAATAGTGATGGTGAAAACAGAGAAGTTGGGATGATTTGGGGAGATATAAATGTATTTGTAAATTTTCAACTAGACTTGAATGAAAAAAATAAAAGATAATAAGCAGGGTTTCTAGTCATTAAGATAGGAAACACAAGGTGTCCAGTAATGTAGGCCCAGAGATTTAATTTGTTTAAAGCAGGGATAGGCAAACTATATATAGCCCATTGACTAAGAATGACTTTTGCACTTTTAAATGGTTGAAAAAAATTCAAAGAAGAATATTTTGTAATGCGAAAATTATATAAAATTCAAATTTTAGTGGGCATAAGTTTTATTGGAACATAGCTGTGCTTATTTGTTTACATACTGTCTGTAGTTGCTTTTGTGCTCAATGGCAGAATTGGCGAGTTGTGACAGAGTTGTGAAAAGTCTAAAGTATTTATTATCTGGCCTTTTACAGAAAAAGTTTGCTGATCTCCAGATTGTGAATAAATAGAAATAAGACATTGTTTCTTATCTTTAAGGAGCTCATAGTCTAGTTGAAGAAAACTAGGGCAGAGAAAAATGTTTAGTAGTTCTTAGATAACTGATGTTTTTCTGAAAGAACAGTTACTCAGTGTGCATGTGCATATGTGAATGCCTTTTGTGAAATGACTCCTTTCCCCATTAAAAAAATTAGAGAAACTGGTTCATAATGGAGTTGAGAACACATGGAAATGGTCTAAGTGTGATTGTTCATCTGAGACAGTCTTAAAGCTTACAGAGAGACTTCTAACTTGTAGCTTCCTCCCTTTTAGTAATACTAGAAGTCATATACTTCATTGCCTTTCAGATGCGGTGGTGCTAGAATATGTTATATTTTCCATGAGACTTTTGGGCGAACCTTAGAATCTGTTGACCCACTAGGTGGCCTTAACACTATTGACATTTTGACTGCTATTAGAAATGCAACTGTGAGTATGCTTAACTTTTAGAATTTTTTGAAATGAGGTTAAAGATTATTTTTTAATCCGTATAACTCTTATCTTTTTTTAATGAATGGTACACTTTGTTATTTTGCTCTCATTCTTGAAATTACGAAGTGCTTTTTTATGAAAAATACCAAAAACGTGATTTATTTTAAACTTAGGGAAGAACCAAAATTATATGTGGCTATAATAAGAGCTCATAGTTTTATTTTTTTAGGGTCCTCGTCCTGCTTTGTTTGTGCCTGAAGTTTCATTTGAGTTACTGGTCAAACGGCAAATCAAACGTCTGGAAGAGCCCAGCCTCCGTTGTGTGGAACTGGTTCATGAAGAAATGCAAAGGATCATTCAGCACTGTAGCAATTACAGTACACAGGTAATTGAGAAATGTAACAGGTTTCAGATTAAGTAGTAAAAGACATGAGGTGGTGGTTTCAAGGGGAAGGAGGAAATATAGAAGATGGGCTAAAAGTTAAAATGTAGTTCCCTTATTTAAAAGTGATTTGAAATAGTATAGTTAAATGTAGCTTCCAAATCTGATTCAGTCCAAATCTGATTCAGTACTTCAGAGATTATTTAATTTTCCTTTAAACAAAACAGACTGTTTCTTCCACCACATATAGGAGTTGTTGCGGTTCCCTAAACTTCATGATGCCATAGTTGAAGTAGTGACTTGTCTTCTTCGTAAACGGTTGCCTGTTACAAATGAAATGGTGAGCTATTATTTCATAAATCATTGTAATCACTGTTAATAAGTTATTTTGTACAGCTTTATGAATTTAGGCATAATGATTCCCAGTGTATTGAAAAGAAAAAGCAGCAAGTTTGTCTTATTTCAAAGGAAACTTCAGTAATTCTGGTATAAAATGCATTTTTCTTCATATTTTAATCATTGTTAGCCTGAGTAGTTTTGCTTTATTATATAGCAGCACTGATTTAATGGAAAGTTAGTTTTATCTTTAGCCTCAGTAAACTGAGCCTTCATATAGTAAGCTCTTTTTTTTTTTTTTTAACTCTGATGTACATCAGGGTAATTTGGCCATTTGTACAGTTTCCTTGTTTGATGACCTAATACCATAATATCATGGTTGCTATCCTTAAAAATAAAAATCCTGAAATTGGCAGAAATATGGAATAAGCATTTGAAATTGTCCGTATGCCTCTAATTGTTGGCTGGTTTCTTTTTTTCCTTTCTGGTCTCTAAAAGTGCATTTGGGTCTTTGGCTCCGGATGGTGAGCCCCAATGGACATTTACTTAAAGAGTACAAAACCATCCTTGGAAGTATAGAATGTAAGTGCTGCTGCTTAGTTGTTTCCCTAGCAAGCATAACCACCAGATTGAAATGAGTAAGAACATGGTTAGCCTGATCTCAGACTCTACCTACTGATATCAGAATCATTGGAATTTCATTTAAATAAATAATTTTCACTGGTTCTTGATCTTTTAATGCTGTTCTGATACCTAAGATTTGTAAGGACAGTGCAAATGAAGGAGTTAGTTTAATCTCTCTACAACGCTAGAGAAATTAATTTCAACTTTCCTTTTTGATTATTGTCCCAATTGTCCCAATTGAACCACATATATTTAAACTAGGTGCTTCATAATTAAGGCTAATCAGTCATTATCTCAGGTCGTTAAATGTATCCTTTACCCAAATAAAGTTAAAATCTTTAACTTACATCTGATTATGAAATGTTTTCTTATTGTTGAATCTGAACTTTTGACATGGAATAGTAGATGATCTAAGGTTTTAATAGCAAAGTTGCTTGGAAGTTAGATATGCATCAGGTAGATAACTTTTTTTTTTCCCTAACAAATACTTCTAACTACTTCAGTGTCAGAAATGCAATCTTAAATGCTAAAATATAGATAATTCAGAAGATAGAGCAAATTGTTATTTGGTATAAACTCTGTCAGTTGGAGTATAATTATCAAGTATTTATTTAGGCATCAGTTTCCTGTACTGTCTTTTAGAATTATCTGTTTAATAAGTTTATATGTTTCCTTAAGCAAAATTAGGTTGGCATATTTTGTATATAGCCTAATTTTATTTTTTTCTAGGTCCATAACTTAGTGGCAATTGAATTGGCTTATATCAACACAAAACATCCGGACTTTGCTGATGCTTGTGGGTTAATGAACAATAATATAGAGGTAAATACAATTCGAATTTGTCTTTTTTTTGAGAGAAAATCTGTTTTAGCTCAGTTATATCAAGTTTACTGGGCAAGGAATAAGTATAAGACATATATACACCATATTATTGTCTGTTATATGCTAAGAAGTATGCTGAGGGCATTACATTGTTTTCTTAAATTTAATTCTCAAAACCACCTGGCGGCATTGTTCTCATTTTCTGCTTGTGAAACTGTAACTCGGAAATGATCTGGGACTCGTTGTTTTAGTGTTGAAGGACTGCCTGGCTCCATTTCAGTAACTATTGTTGCAGTTTATTAGACTGAAGTATGTAAAACAAAGTGGATGTTTTTTTTGTTGTTGCTGTTGTTTTTCTGTGGTACGTGGGCCTCTCACCGCTGTGGCCTCTCCCGTTGCGGAGCACAGGCTCCGGATGCGCAGGCTCAGCGGCCATGGCTCACGGGCCCAGCCACTCCGCGGCATGTGGGATCTTCCCGGACCGGGGCATGAACCTGTGTCCCCTGCATCGGCAGGCGGACTCTCAACCACTGCGCCACCAGGGAAGCCCAAAGTGGATATTTAAAATTGTTTTCATTTGACTCTGAAAGCTGTGAAGGAAACATTCCAAGAATTACCTAAATTATAGTAAATTTGGAAAGACAGTACTGTTTCACCATTACTGTGGTTCCTGCATTTCATGGATCCTTTTTTTTTTTTTCCATTTGAGGCTAACGTTGTAGGTTGCATAATAAGCGAAGGCTGGTGGATAGAGTGATTTATCTGGATGCAGTTTTTTCTCTGCCACTTTGATCCAAAACGTAAAATTTTCTGCAATTCCATAGTCCAGTAAGACCTGAGTCCCTTCTGTATCAAATTTCCTCTTATGCATATGGGTAGGGAGAATATTGTAAACGTGGAATTTGGGAACTGGAAGGGACCCTGGGTTTAAACTGGAAGGGACCCTTTGGTTAAACAGATGAGGAACCTGAGATCCACAGATGATAACAGCTGTTACTTTAGTGCTTATTTTGCTGGGCATCTTCTCTGTAACAGGTACAGGGAACTGTTTTTTAGCTACATAGTTGAGGTGACTCCTATTGTCAGAAAAAACTCCAGGGAATTGCCATGGCCCAGGTTCAGTCTCTGGCTGGGGAACTAAGATCTTGCAAGCTGTGTGGCCAGAAAAAAGAAGAAAGAAAAAATTCCAAAATGCATATAAGTAAGGCACTTTAAAACACTCAGAAAGTGGACTAGATAATAGTTACTATGTTAAAAATTAGCATGCAGACACTGTCTTAAGATAGGAGTTAGTTCTTGTAACATTGAAGCCTTCATGGAAAATTTGTGTGTGGAACAGTTTTTCTAATACTGACAAGGTCATTTATGATATGATTTCAGATCAGTATTTTTCTTACAAATGAATGTCTCTGGTTTTAAGACTATGTGTCAAAGAACTTTATGCGGATATTCTCATTTAATCTTTATAGCAACCCTATGAGGGTAATGTTAATAGACTAGGAAACCGGGGGTTAAGAGTTGGTAACCCATACAGTTAACAAAGCAAGTAAGCCAGGTCTCCAGGGCCAGCTAAGGTCATAAATGGTTGGTAACAGACTAGGGTGAGAATTTCTAGTCTCTAGATTCCTCTGCCTTTTGCTTTGTGTCCTTCTTCAAAATGTATATTTAAATGCTAACTTTTTATTCTGAAGATTGTTAAAATCCATATATTTTTATTATCTGCTATTTTTTTTATCACTGGATAAATGAAAAGTGGGTAAAATTTCTGTTAAAAAATTTTCTTACCCAGAAACATCATTGTGAAGCTTTGTTAATTTTACACCTTTTTGCAAGTTTGAGTGTTCATGAAATGCTTTCTGCTCAGGAGCATTTTGACTTCATTTAATGTAAATAACTTTCCTACTGTATTTGATGCTGCCTGAAGAGCCACTATTGGCTCTCTCAAGAGCCACTATTAATACCTACATCTTTCTATATTTTCATAGTCTTGCACCTATCATGGTGCTTGACATACAGTAGGTGTTCAGTACCTATTAATTTGAAATTACAGTTGCTTTAGCTCAGTATCAGAATTACATTGCTAATATTAGCAGATTAGAAGAGTGGGCAGGTGATCAGTCTGTAAAATTAGCCAGGTTAGAGAAAGGACTGTCAGTTTTCAACATTACATTTATTTCCTGGAGATAGTTAAGGATAAAGAAAACAGAACACTCTTATAGATATTTCTTATGGTTTTGTGTGTGAATTTAACACAAATGTGTGCAGGTTAGAATGATTTTTAAAGGTTTTGCTTACTTAATTTTTCTGTGATCTGTGTACTTCAAATTCTATATGGTATGCTGAAGGCTTATGTACACTTTGATGTGGGAACAGTAAATCAGTGATTCTTAACTTGGTGGGAAAGGCAGAGATGATGTTGGTCCGCTTGAGAACCCCTGGTACAGGAAGCCAATGTTACTGACGTTGTATTATATCCCTCAGGTGTGTTGGGGCAGAAAAAAAGATTGAGAAGCATTGGGTTAAATGATTTGTTTGTTTTAAAATATAATTATGGCATGAGTCCCAACAGTGAGAGGATATACTGTAAGTTATTCACACTTTTCAATTAAGCTGAACATTTTTTTAAAGTAGGCTTACATTTCTGTGTTCTGATAATCATGAATCTTCTGCTTGGTTGTGTTTTATAGGAACAAAGGAGAAACAGGCTAGCAAGAGAATTACCTTCAGCTGTATCACGAGACAAGGTAAAAAATGTTTTTAAAGCATATTCCCAATATGCAAAGATGGACTGGTAAGCCTCAGAATATTACTCAGTTCTAGGAGTAATTTTTTCTTCTCACTTTAATATTCCATTGGCACTATTTCATTGTTTGAGTAAAGGTATGCAAGTTTGAAAATAGGCTTTGAGTAATTTAAAGATAAAATATTTTGAATACATAGGAATAAATGCTTAAAGGTGGATTTTAAGTATCAAGGCTTTAACAGAAATTCAATGACTTTATCAACTTTGTAAAATTAGTTGAAATGACTAATGACTTTATTATAACAAGAAGGTTTTTTTGGAGAGGGAAGATGACATTATGTACATACCAGGTTTTAGTTACCTGTAATAGTTGCAGATATTAAAATTTTTGTGTAAAAATCTGTTACCTTGAATTCTTTACCAGAAAAGATCTTATCAACTTCCAAAAATCAAAATGAAGTTTTTGGATTTGGATTTTTCTTAGGAATTCATCTGAAGAAAGCCTTAAACAAAGGTGACAATAGTACAGGAAATAAGGCAAAATAAACATTAATTTTATGTCCCATTACTTTTGTTTTTCATGTTATTATACAGAGGGGAAAATTCATATTTATAGAATGTTTCTGAATGCATTTTTGGCATCCTTGATTTTTTTCCCTGCATTTTTTGCCTTTAGTCTTCTAAAGTTCCAAGTGCTTTGGCACCTGCCTCCCAGGAGCCCTCCCCTGCTGCTTCTGCTGAGGCTGATGGCAAGGTCTGTTCTGATTCTTAATCTAAGCCTGCATGCCTAGTTTGGTGCAACATAATCATCTGGAAACAGTACACGGAACAGCAGAATATTAATATGGGATATTGTGCTAAGGTCAAATTTTAGTCTAATAGAAATTTAAAATCATTTAACAATGTATACTTCATAAAATAAATTATTGTTGACATGCTTTTGCTTGCAATATAGACGATGCACACAGAAAAAGAATTTAAAGAGGAAATTTTCAAGCCATGAGTATTTAAATTTTGCTTGTTAAACTGCATGTTTTAACGTATCTTTTAACAGTTAATTCAGGACAGCAGAAGAGAAACTAAAAATGTGAGTCTTGCTTCAGAATGAAAACGTTGGTACCTTTGGTTCTCACCAAAACACTGTCTTCAAAACCACTGAAGAACTTGTTTGTAACAGTGGCATCTATCTCTTGTTGTCTGTGTTATGTTTTTAATGTTTCTCTTATCTAACTAACTTCTAAGATGGTATTAATTCTAGTTTCAACATTGTTTTAAATAGTAACAACAGCCTTTCCCACTGTTTTCTATTACCTTCAAGAATAGTGTTGAATTTAATATTTTGGTACAGAATTAAAATTCTGGAGATGGAAACTGTACTTTTGGACTTTTCCTCTTTAAAGGTTCTGAGATCTGTGCAGTGCTAATGGAGAATCCTCTAGGGCTTCTTTCTTATGCTTTCATTCAGTTTGCTCTTTTCACCCTAAATATATTTAGTAGTTTAACATCTGCCTCAACAGCTTAAGCAAATTCAGAACAAACGGGGACTGTGAGAGTTTGAGACTGTTGCCAATTCTTGATAACCTTTAAAAAAATTAATCTGTAAGTTATTCAGATCCGTTATTTTTAGCTTTTTTTTTTTTGCCATTTAGCTCCCTTCCTTACTTATTGTCCAGGTTTAAGATTCTGAACCTCAAATAAAACCTTATAAATGTCTTATCTTCTCTCAGCCCACTGTGCTAAGGTCTTAAGAGAACCATCTAAATCATTGCTTTTTATTTAACTCCTGGTATCACTCTGAATTTGCTCACTTTCCTTAAGATTTCATATGATCTATCATTCACGTATAGTTAACACGCATTTAAAAATACACTCATTTTAAAAGTAATGTATAAATATACTACTTGTATATTGATATACATTATCTTAACTACATTTTAGAGACAAATTTTTTCCAGTGTTTTGATTCAGAATGATACCCAAAACATTTTTTAACAATTGCTGTAATACTCCTCTGTTAAATTTATATAAGCCATTTTTATTTCTATCTATAATTCTGGATGCCATTTTATCTCCATTTTAGATTGTAAAATCTTAAAGAACATCTAAAAACATCTCTTAAATGTTGATGAATTACTGTTTTCCCCATTATCCTAAACAGTTATTTTTCTTTTAGAAATCAAGACTAACAGATATCCTAAAAAAGAAGGTGCAAGAGCACTTGTGATTAATGGTAGCACTAGATTTTTTTCAGTAGATCCTTTCTCAAGTAAAGGATTTCTACTTTTATCCTATGGTATTGACTATTAGGAACATAAACTGATTTGAGAAATATATAAAGTCTTAAGTTTTGGAGAATGAGTTCATTGACCTTTCAGAGAGATCATAGTTCAACAGTGTTTAAAGTTACTTTGAAGAAATAATGTGAATAGCAGTTCTGGTTTTTCTTGTGCTTTTAATGAGCAGTCCTATTTTAAAGGGCAGCTTCTACATTTTACACAATCTCTAGTGTTAGAGGAGTTGGAGAAGAGGAAAAATTTTGAGAAGTTAGCAAATAATAAAAAAGGAATTTAAAATATACTGGCTGAGGCCTTGCAAACAGTTTACAACAGAACCTCTTATTTATTTATTTATAAACCACAGTGTTACTTCTGCCATTCTTTATTTTCTTTACAAATACACTTTTTTGGGGCTGTGTTGTGTCTTCATTGCTGCGTGTGGGCTTTCTCTAGTTGCAGCGAGTGGGGGCTACTCTTCGTTGCAGTGCACGGCCTTCTCACTGCGGTGGCTTCTCTTTGTTGTGGAGCACAGGCTCTAGGCATCATGGGCTTCAGTAGTTGTGGCATGAGGTCTCAGTAGTTGTGGCTTGCGGGCTCTAGAGCTCAGGCTCAGTAGTTGTGGCGCACAGGCTTAGTTGCTTCGCGGCATGTGGGATCTTCCTGGACCAGGGCTCGAACCCGTGTCCCCTGCATTGGCAGGTGGATTCTTAACCATTGCACCACCAGGGAAGTCCGAACCTCTTATTTAGACAGCTCAGGGTTCCAGTTATACATGCCACCCATCATCTCTTTCTGACCCTGCCATCTCTCTGAATAGATTAAACTCCAGGTGGTTACTGGATGTGTATTCTCCTTGACTGCTGTCAAAGGAAATTAAATTAACTTTGTTTAGTTAGTATCAGTTTGATATGGTTGGTATAGGTTTTGGAATATGTTTTTTCAGGTTGCATCTGGAGGTGGTGGGGTTGGAGATAGTGTTCAAGAACCAACAACAGGCAACTGGAGAGGAATGCTGAAAACTTCAAAAGCTGAGGAGTTACTAGCTGAGGAAAAATCAAAACCAATTCCAATTATGCCAGCCAGTCCACAAAAAGGCCATGCTGTGAATTTGCTGGATGTGGTAAGCTGCAGAATTTGCTTGAGGACAAATAACCAAATTACCAGGAAAACACTTTAAAAGACAAAAGGAACTGAAGTCTCAAAAACTTATTGAATGTTAAATGTTGTCATTTCAAAATGGCACAAAAGTAACTTTTTTCTCCCCCTCACCCCACTTAGCCAGTACCTGTTGCACGAAAACTATCTGCCCGTGAACAGCGAGACTGTGAAGTTATTGAACGACTCATCAAATCTTATTTTCTTATTGTCAGAAAGAATATTCAAGACAGGTTAGTACTGTTATATAAATCAGACTAGAATACTGCGAGATGATTTCATAATCTGTTTTGAAAATACAAATATTTTTAAAAATTTACGTTTTTATTCTAAATCAAATGGATTATCTGATTGTTTTGCAGTGTGCCAAAGGCAGTAATGCATTTTTTGGTTAATCATGTAAAAGATACTCTTCAGAGTGAGTTAGTAGGACAGCTGTATAAATCATCCTTATTGGATGATCTTCTGACTGAATCCGAGGACATGGCACAGCGCAGGAAAGAAGCAGCTGATATGCTGAAGGTAATTACTGTGAATTTTTTTGAATTTTCTTACTTGGGTTGTAGGTATAAACATTTATTGTTTAAAATGCATCCTGATCCTTGGAGATACATATATATAGTCTTTGTATGATGGCTAATCTTTTTTTCTGTTGGCACTTGATTAGATTCAAATTTCAGAGAAGACACTGGTTAGTATAAATCAACCACATGTAAAGTGGAGAGGTTATCCCACATTAATTCAGATTCTTTCTTTGATATTCCTTGTTATTATAACTTAAGCATTTATAATTTTTACAATTTTCTTTAATGCAGGCATTACAAGGAGCCAGTCAAATTATTGCTGAAATCCGAGAGACTCATCTTTGGTGAAGAGAACTATGTAATACTGAGACTTCACTGACTTGCTAGTTACTGCCTACTTGAGTAGAATTTTATTTATGAACTCCTGTGTATTGCAATGGTATGAATCTGCTCATGTGAAGACTGGCTATAAACTGAAAATTATACTCTGTATTGCAGAACGAATCACACATTTAATCCAAATAATAAATGGCTGTTTCTAAAATTTCCTAGTATATATAAAATACATCGTCTATCTTGTGACAGTTTCATCTGAACTTAAAAAGAACTGTTAATAGTTCTAGTTGTACAAGCAGTTTGTCTGTGGATAAGATGACCTGTGTAATCTGCTAGTAGTCTTAAAGCTGCTGCCATAGCCCTTCAGGAAGAATGCACCAAGACACCATGTCATACGACTATAATGCATGCACTATTATTTAAACCGAACTGGCTTTGAAAGAGGTGGGTTGACAAGTTACTCAGTAGTCAGTCACTATTCCACCTGTTCTTTGATTTAGTTTTATTGAGCTTCTCTGAAACCTTTGATGTGTTTGTAAGAAAGCTGAACACACGAGAGGATCTGTAACATTGACAATGATGTGATGTGCATAATGTGTAGCTACAGTCCTTCCACTTCTGGATCCACATTCCCCTGGTGCGTTAAAAATTACACTATCTTTGATCTTACTTAAACCTGGAAGCATGAGTTATGTTTTCCTGCATTAAGAACATCTAGCCTTGATTATCTAGTAAGACTTGGTAATGACCATCTTTCCTTTTAGTTTTCAGAAGTCCTAATAAATTCCCCTTGGTTTTCAAATATAATAGTAATAATTCAGATACATTTTTAAATTGGAGCCCTCAGACCATGCTTCAAGATTCACTTGGAGGTGGGACTTAAAACCAAATACTGTGGTGATTTTAAGTGTATCTTCTTCCTATTAGTTGTTAATAGTTACTTTTGCTTCACACCAACAAAGTACATTAGAATAGGAAGTAATGGTGGGGCTTTATTATTTAAGGAAAAACATCCTGACACACACACATACTCCTAAAGGCTTTCAGGGGTTGGGAGTAAGGTTTAGAACATATACACATTTTACCAAAATTCCCCAGGTGATTCTTGATATGAATTACATTATAAGTTTTAAAATGATAAATTACATATTACAGATATTAAAGTCTATTTTTAAGTTACGACATTTATGAAGGACTATTGGCAGGAACATATGAATATGTCTGTTACTCTTGGCTAATGGCACCCATTTACTGTACTAAGAGACAAGAGACTCAGCAACTGATCTCAAACATAAAAAAACAGATTCAGTCTGATATGATATGGTACTACTTATACTTAGCAGTACCATCTTCATAGAATACATGCTTCCAGAATGTTTATTAGCATACTTTAAAATCACTCTGCCATTATTAAACCTCAGTTTTGAAATTATAGCCATCCATGATTTACTTGTTTCAGATAGATCAGATGACTTCCATTCTAGTCTAGCTTTTTTAATTTGTAAGGGGGGAAGAAAACTTACAATGCACCTTGCTCCAGCAAATTTCAAATTGAAAACATTACCTGCTATGATAATGCACTTGCTAGTACTATACACCGTGTACAAAGAAAAACAGAGACAAGAGGTATGCAAAGAGAAAACCTCCTTTTGTTGACACTTAAACTGAGTAAAGTTCTGAAATGCAGAGATGATCTCTGACATTTATAATGGATACCTGTATGTTCTTACTATGTAAATAAACTTGCTGGTATGAAGTGACATTAAAGTTTGTCAATAAATGAATTCTTCCTAACTTTACTCCCAGAAGAAGGTTTAGATAAACTATAGCTTTTTTAACATATAAATCTACTTTGGAACATAGCAGTACAGCTTATACTGTATGAAAGTTTTATGACTTTCTTCTTTTTAGATTTTCATAATTGACTGAGGTATTATTACATCTCCATTTTTTGCATATGGAGATAATGACTTGCTCCAAGTAATCCAGGTAGTAAATAGCTAGAATTTGAACTCTAAAGCCATGCTTTGCTGCCTGTAAGATTTTTCTAGAACACATCTGATTGCAAACCATTTTGTGTTTATGTTTGTGCTTCACTTGATGCTCAGGGGAAATAGGGGTGCTATTACCTTCGATATTTCAGATGTTGGAAATAGTTCTGGAGAATCAACTTGCCTAAAGAATGTAGAGCTTAATTTAACTAAGTCTTGATTCCAAATCCTTTAAATTTGACCTGAAAACTTCCCTTACTGGAATGTCTTTTGATATTCTCAAATGATTAGATATTTAGTGTATATATTTTGCCTCTATTTTATCTTGTTGGTTACTTAACTTTTCAGTTCATCTCAAGCTGCAATCTGCTTGGGGACATAAGTTGAAACTTAAAACTAATTTAAAAGTTGATAAATTTATAAGACATTGCTACCTTTTTTTTACTGAATTTTAGAAAACAAGGCTATGAGTAAATTTAATTTGGAAACACAGTCAAGGGACTGGAAAACTGAATTAGAAACTTTCTTAAAAATCAAGTACTGACTTTTCTTTTCCTTGAAAAGAAACTATTTCTACTGTAATTTCTAATGCCAGCTACGGCTTCCTCTAACTTTTCTCCCTTTTTACGGAGAGCTGTATTTGCTTCCTAAACAACAAAAAACCTCTAATGAGATACACCCCTGATATAAAAGTATCCACAATTACTTATACTACCTCTTTTTCATTGTTCCTCCTCATCTCCAAAACAGCAAGGACAGGATAGGAAAGACAGCATTTAGTTTTTCATAAAGCATAATTATTAAAATAGAGATTAACTCTAGAAATCATGCTTTTCTGTGGTAGTCCTTAATGTTTAAGGATCAGGAAATAAAATATCCCACTATTACACAAACTTAACCAACCTATATAAATAATGAAATTACTCACACTGTGAGGCCTAGAGTACACTCCATTCTTTGTCTTTGAGTTGCATAAGTGAAGGTATAAATTCGTACATCTTGAGAATGAATGATGGATAAGTTTGAACCACTGGAAGGAGTTTTCATCATAGCTGAAGCCATTTTATAATGTAGAAGTTCCTTTTTCCTATTTTAAGTAACGAAAGCCCATTCTTAAGAATATGTTGTCCAACAACTAAAACACTCTCAGGATTTGTTACTTGTCTGTGATTTATACTGACTCCACCTTCTGTTATCATCCGATACCTGAAAAATAAAAATGTTCAGTAACTAGATAAATCTAATCACTGTTGACCGCTCCCAATAATACAGATACATCATTATTTCATTTAAATTTCAAAGGCTCTCCTATTGAAACCATTTAGCACTGAATTGTTATCTTCATGTTTATTAGATTCTGCCTCCCCTTTAACGTTCTAAAGGAGAAATTCAACTAATATTTTAAATAGGTTGGGCAACCCCACTACTCCCCAGAATAAAGAGGATACAGACTGAATGTGAGAGGGGTGTGTGAATCTGTTTACTTAGGGCCTCTGTTCCTGTGATCTTCTCAAATTGTGACCATCCCTAAGCTGACTGATCCCAGTGTATTTATACAATAGTGGTCACTTAAACGTAAGCCTTTTCCAATGCTGGAGAAAAAACTGACCAGGTTAGACTAATTAGAGAGAGTATAGTAATACTAGATTTTAAAGAAAATTTAAGGTATTTTCAGCAGTAAGTACTCAGTTTTCACTTGATTCTCAGACTTAACTTCTACAAGGAATGAGATGCCATTATCAGGAAAAACACCACCTCTAGAAACACAGGTTGTGAATTATAACTGTGAACCTAAAAGTTAAACAATCTTACCCTCGGGGACCACCTGGAATGGCATTTGCTTTGCGGCACGTATCTAGGACACTTGTTCCAGGGTCAAGAACTAATTCAGAAAATGAAGCTTCTTTAAACAGTTCTTTTAACTCTTGATCAGACATGACCTCCAGTGCCTCTATGCTGCTATGATAAAGGGCTTGTGTACACCTGAAAAACACATTTTGAGAGCCACATCATGTTAAGTGCTTACTTAGACATGTGTTCTAACACCCAAAAACCAGTTATGAAGTACCCATTATGTTCCAGATGGAAAGTTTTTCAAACAGCAACATTGATCTTGTATAATTTATAAGCTTAATTCAGGATAATCTTTCTTTCTAGTAAATGTAGGCTAGTACTTTAAAGCAGTTAACGCTGACAGTCCTTGTTAGTGGTAAAAGATGACTAAAACATTGGCTCCAGATGTCCTCCAGTCTCTTAACTAATTAATCAAGTGTTCATTATTCTAAGAGGCCACCTTTTAGCAGAGTCCAGCCCTTCTTGTCCATGAACAAGCTTTGTTACTTCTGTAGCAAGTCGTTTCTGAGGACCCCGCTTTTCTGGCTCTTTGACATGCAGCTGCATTATGTGGTCAATCTCTGGAAGGGGCAGAAAAGTGAAGAGCTTCAGGTACCTTTGGGACAAAAAAAAAAATCCCGTTAGATTTATATAACATACCTAATTTTTATCTCCAGCTCCCTTACCCTTTAAAGGACATCCTGCTTACTTTAGAACTTATTTTTAATTATGAAATATAACATACAGAAATGTACTGAAAATGACAATAATACACACACCACCCTGACTGAAGATGTTACTATTTTGCCATCTTTGTTTCAAATCCTTCCTTTTTAAAAAAGTCATAAAATAGTATAGATATAGATGAGGGCCCCATCCACCTCAGATATATTCTCCTTCTTGCCCCAGAGACAACCACTAATCTAAATTTGTAGGCATCCTTCCCAAGCATGTTTTTATATTTTTGTTTTCTGTGTATGTACTCATAAATAAAAACTGTGTAATTTAAAAACTGACAAATATTTTATATGTATCATCTTTTAAAATCTTATCTTTGGTGAAAAGCACAGAGAAATACACAAACAACAGACATAGTTTAATGAATCATAAAGCAAAAAGCTGTGTAACTATCACCCGTCTAGGTGTACAACACTGCTCCTACCCAAATCCCCTCACCCCTCCAAGGTAACCACTCTTTGGACTTTTCATGGTAATTACTTCCTTGTTTTTATATTTTTACCATCTCAATATGCCTCCCTAAACAGCATCACTTAGTTTTGCCTCTTTTTAGACTTTATATAAACAGAATCATACAGAATATACATCTTTTGGTTACTCTGGCACATCATTATGTTGGTGATTCACCCATGTTGCTGTGTGTACAGCTGCTGAGTACACATTCCATGTTATGAATGCTTTGTAATGTATTTATTCTAGTGTGGATATTCGTGTTGTTCCTACTCTTGGGCAGTGGTTGATGGTGTGCACATGTGCACTCATCCGTTAGGGACGTGCCCGGGGGAGGGACTGCTGATCACAAGTCATAAGTATTTGACCTGAGTAAGCAGAGCCACATATTTTTCCAAGTGGTTCTATACCTGTAATGTAAGTGCTTGACATTAAGCTTTTGATTGCTTAATGCCAAGGTATCCATTTCAAAGACATCGATCTCGAATAAGCATACTGCCAAATGTATGACACAGCTAGTACCAAACCAACCAGATAAGGAACCAGGCTGCCTCCACTCATGAAAGTCCCCTTTCAGAAAGCCCTGGGTAGCTGAGATAACTGACTGCTTGAGTGACCCCTCTTCACCTTTCCCACTCCCTAATTCTCACTCTACGTTTTAAATTAGCCAGTGAAGAGTGAACCTGCGAAATCCTAGGCACCCCAATAAGGACAGAGCTCCGGGCCCATGCTCCCTCCTTCCCCATCCTTGACTCACTGTGTGGCCCCTGTAGTGCCATGTGCCCTTCAGAAACTGTAAGTAACAAATCTTTTTTTAAAGTTCCCTGATGATTATTGCTGAGCTGTCTCTTACAATCATAAGGACCACAGCACTGGTCCAGCCACAAGGTTGGCTCTGGCCCGGGAAATGTCTGTGAGGGCTCCTACATAGTATGGACCGAGGTGAGCACCCCCAGGCATTTCTAGCTCATGGTATCACTACCAACAGGCTGAGGCCCACACAACAACTGGCAATGGCATAGTTGGCAGGACTGCATGATTTCCCTTTAGCTTTGACTAGTTTACTAACTGGCTAACCCAGGTGGGCAACACCATTTGGGAGGACAGCAATGCATGCTGGAGGTCTATCATTCTATGCCTTTTGCATATTGCCTCTGCTGTGCTGCCAGCGGTATCCATCCCCAAAGGTCACTGCTGCCATAATTCAATGATCTCCACAGAGCAGTGTGATCAGTGATCAAGGCCATATGGTCTAATGAGATGATCAGACCACAAATTATACAGACGTTGATTGAGTACTAATGTACATGAAGGTCCTCCACATCTCAAGGCCAAGGAAAGCTAATGAGGGTGGAATGGACCCCAAGGCTATTATCACTGCCCAAGCTGAGGCTCTGAGCTAAAGGCAAGAGGAAAGAATAATTCTCACAGGTAAGAAGGAGGGAGACCTTCCCCTGGGACTGGTGGGTCATAATGGGATTACACTTCCTAACCTGGATGAATGGAACAGCCTTGTAACAGGAAACTATTGGCAGAGCAAAAGGGGAAATACAGTCGAGGCTTGCTGTCACTCTCTGTCCCCCAAATTCGATGGGATATTGTGGGTCCAGTACCTGGTATGATGTTGCTAAACAATGGACAAATATAAATGTCCTGAACATCTTGTGCCAATGCCTCGTAAGACCCCTGAGGAGGTACACCAGCTACTTGATAACACAGAACTCCTATGGATGCTTCCTGGATGTTGCTTAGTGTCGCTGAGTACCAACATTCCGAGGCTCACAATGAATGGAAAACATGAGATTAGGCCTGTCTCCTGCTGTGCAAAAGTGGCATGGTCCAGTGGGTTTATCACTTCTATGACCAGACTCACTCAAGTGACCCCCTCTTCATTCTAACCCTGAAGAAGTCCCATTTGACCCTGAGTCCAGAGAATTCTTTTTACAAAATGCTCCCTCTAATGACGGGGTAGTGCTCCTACATCTTACTGGGACTGTCAAAACCATTCAAAAGGCACTGGAGAGCACTGACAGTGTTCCTGTGCATGGAGGAAATTACTCATTAAACCACCACTGTACTCAGATATAACAGGTACCAGGCCTTTTCATGTTCTGGAGGCAACGCCCTCACCGCTCACTAATTCTTTGCCACAATCACAATCACATGCAAGTCTGCCACCTTCCACTGGGGCGAGGCACAACAATGTGTTTTGGAAGCTGCCCAGCAGGCAGTCCAACGAGCCCTACCTTTAGTCCCACCTGGCTCCACATTCCAAGTCAGTGCTTGACCATATCTGACTATGCCCCCTTGGAGTCTCTGGACCAAACATAAGTCTACCTGATTTCCTATGGGGTTTTGGATTAAGTGCCTAACCCCAAAGGATTCTACAGGGTTCTTTTAGAAACTGAGGCCCTAACTGGCCCCCAATCAATACTACTCCCTAACGCCCTGGGTTAGAGATGCCTCTGGCAGAAGCTTAACACCACAACTGATGCCTCCTTGGTAAAATGAAAATGGTACCTTCAGGAGAGGGCTAACCTTGATGTGAAAGCCTTTAAAAATCACAGGAGGGGGCTTCCCTGGTGGCGCAGTGGTTAAGAATCCACCTGCCAATGCAGGGGACACGGGTTTGAGCCCTGGTCCGGGAAGATCCCACATGCCAGGGAGCAGCTAAGCCTGTGCACCACAACTACTGAGACTGCGCTCTAGAGCCCGGGAGCCACAACTACTGAGCCCACGTGCCACAACTACTGAAGCCCATGCGCCTAGAGCCCGTGCTCCACAACAAGAGAAGCCACCACAATGAGAAGCCCATGCACCACAACGAAGAGATCCCAGTATCCCCCGCTCGCCACAACTACAGAAAGCCCATGCACAGCAACAAAGACACAACACAGCCAAAAATAAATAAATAAATAAAAAGTAGGGAAAACTATATTATGATTCAGAGTTATAATTATATATCTGAAAAATCAAAAAAAAAATTATAGGAGGGTGTAGCTTCCCTCATGATCAGCTCCTTCCTTTTCCTCTGGCTGCTTGGGGAGCCCGTTGGGACCAACTGTCTGAGACGGACAGGGAATCCATATTCTTCACCAATGGCAGCACCACCATGTATGCACTGCAGCTTGCTGGAGGGCTGTAGCATTCCCCCGGTCTCAGGCACCTCTCTAATTGAAGAAGGCAGTCCCGGCTCAGCCCCATTGGCAGAACTTGTAGCTGTTCACTTAGCCCTTAGGGAACCTTAAAGAGGCCTCTGGCAGATCCATATTTTCACAGACTCCTGGGTTATTGCTAATGGCCTCGCGGTTTCGTCTGGCCAATGGCTAAGGGACAATTTTCTCATATAAGACAAGCCCATTTGGCCCAGACATGGAAGGAGTCCCCAATTCCTATCATTGTTAAGTCTTATGTTTCTGCTCAGACTACCTGCTCTATGCTGGAAGCCATTTTCAACAGTACTGCAGATTCCCTCACTAAGCCACCACACTGCCCAGCACAGACCCTTCCTATCAGCTTGAAAAATGGGCCTACACAACCTTGGGTCACCAAGGAATTAATGCCTTAACAGTTTGGGCTTAATTGAGGGGACTTCCCATCTCCTCAGCAGCAGCCAAAGTTGTGATAGACGACTATTCTCTGCTCCCAAACCAAACAATGGAGGATATCCAGATGGGGACATATTCGCTGGGGAGACCAACCATGCTCCCACTGGCAGGCTGATTTCACTGGCCACTGCCCCCTTCTCCTGGGGCCTCCAGATACGCCTTCACAGTCATTAATACTTACACGGGACTCCTTTGGGCAACTCCCAAATCTCTTTCCTCACTGAATTTATTCTCGTTCCCTTTGGATCGCCAGACATTACTGACTCTGACCCACTTTACCTCTCCAGAGATTAAACAAAGGGCTCTCCAACATAATATTCTTTGGAATTTCTATCTAGGCTATAGCCCCAGGCAGCTGGCCTCACTGAGCATCACTGGCCTCCTTAAAGAGACACTCCTGAAATTAGTTTCAGGCAAGTGGTCCCCCAAATGGACTGAACTCTCGCTCCAGGCCCTCATCTTGTTTAATTCTTGCCTCCTGGGCCTTCCTACCCTATATACCAACTGTTATGCACACATCCAAATCCCACTTTTGGTCACCTCTGGCAATCCTCAAGCGTTTACCCTCCAAGAGAACTCTCCATTCATGTAGCGTTCTTTATTTTTGCTCAATAGTGGTTTTCAATGTTCTGCAGGCAAGTATTATACATTTAAAAAATTTTAAGAATTATTCCTAAGTTATTTTGATGATAGTTATGTCAAATGATATTTTTTTGAAAAATTCACTCCTTTGTTGTGGTGTATTTCTCATTAATTTATATTCTTCTAAGAGTTTAAGATATTGTGAATTAATAAGAAAATCACTTTAAAAAAGGACCTTCAAAAGGATCTTCTTTTATGTTAAAGAAAAGGAACTTTAGAGACAAAGGTGAAATAAAAGTCAAATTTAAGATGAAAGGAGTAAAAAACTAGAATATGCAAGCAATAATGTCCTAAGAACCTGCTAGACGTAGATCACAAACTTGGCTCTAAGTTTTCTAGCACCCACAGTGGTTTTCTGCTTTAACCAACAAAAAGTGTTTAACTACAATGTTCTGTGATGTACTAGCCTTAAATAGAATCTACGTTAAAACAAAACAAAAAAACAATGAAGGGTACAGAGAGATTCAATGGCTAAAATTTATCATGAGCTTTAATGAACTTAATTTTTCTCAGCACACAATTAAGAACTCACCTTTCTACCAAATCGTCTTGCTGCCTGACAAAAAATTGATACAATTCAAAAGGAGATGTCTTATCTCTGTTTAGCCACACAGCATTGCCAGCAGACTTTCCCAGTTTCGCTCCAGTTGTACTTGTAATTAGAGGAACAGAGATTCCAAATACATCTTCTCCAGTCAACCTATGCATAAAGAAGAACTTTATTATGTGCTTTAAGCTCAAGTGGTGGTAGGTTCTGCTAATCATTCTCAGATTTCAGTCTGGTTTCTTGCTCTAAGAAAACCTCCTTGACCTCCTAAACCTGGATTCCTGTCCATCTAACTGCTTTCACAGCACTCTATTGTGACATTTGTCATTCTGAGCTGCAATTGAACCAGTGACTCTGGGCAAGCCAAGGGGAAGTGCTGCATAACTGGGGCCTAGACATTTTTAAAGGTTGGGTAGGAAGGGGAGAGAAAACTGGGTAAAGAGGAGTCAGGTAGAGACACTAAAAGAGGTGTCTTAAAGGGATTTTAAAAATCAGTAGCACATGAGCTAGTCCTGTAGTTCATCTCCCTCAAGAAAGTGCCACTGAAATCTACATTATTCGCCAAATATTTGGTGCTGAAAAAAATTTTTTGAGATGCCAACCAATGACTAACACTTAGCTTCACGGAAGGTGCGGAGCAAAGCAGAGACTACTCAAAGAGGCCCAGTCACGTTCAGGTTATAAGTGAAGACAAGCAGTCTTTCAAATCAGAAACACAGAAGAAGCTTCTTAAAAGCAGCAAACACATAATCCGAATCCTGACTAGGAGGGTCTATTTCCTGCAGAGCTAGATCTATAATATGTCCCATACCTAATACCATTACTTCAGCCCTTTAGTTCTCATTAGCCAGTGATATTAAATTAATCCCATTACGGACCCTTAATGGAGATAGAACCAACAAGGGCAGGAACGAAGGGCGTCATTCCACAATGCTAACAATGCAACACAGGCTATTCGTGTGTAAATTATTTGGTCTAGGATTTCTCCAGGTCTAAAGGCGCTTACTTATGGATGAACTCGTATCCGGACATGATATTGCCCAGCTGATCAGATCCACCCAGCTGGACCCGGCATCTATAATGCTGGAACAGGTAGTAGAAATCATAGGCCTGGAGCACCTGGTATAGAAACTCGGCCAAACTCATGCCTTCGGAGCTCTTGAGCCGAGTCTGCACGCTCAGCCGGCTTAGTAGCGTGCCCATGCGGAAATGGCCGCCCACTGCCGCTAGGAAGTCCACCAGGTCCTGCTTCTGGTACCACGCCGAGTTGTCCAGCACGGTGAAGCTGCCCCAGGTCCGCCCATTAGCGAAGAGCTGCTGGTGATTAGCCGCCAAGGTTTTGAGCCCTTGGCGCAGGGCGCGCGCGTTGCTTTGCACGCGCTCTGCTTCCAGCGCCTCGCGCTCCTTGGTACGGCCGCTTGGGTCTCCCAGGCGCGCCGTGGCGCCGCCCACCAGGGCGATCACGTTGTGGCCCGCTCGCTGGAAGTGAAACAGGCCCAACAGCGCCAGCAGATGCCCCACGTGAAGCGAGTCGGCCGTGGGGTCGAAGCCGCAGTAGATGGTCTGGGGAAAACTGCCCGCCGTGCCACGGTCGAAGAGCTCTGGGAGCTCTGTCTTCGTACCCCTCTCAGGGAAGAACTCCTTGAACAGACCCCGAGCCTTCTGCATCGCCAGCAACCCCTGAGCGCCCGAGTGGGCCTCACGCAGCCCCAGGGGTGAGACTCCTGACAGGCCTGGGGTACCAAGCCCCTGGCCACGGGAAATGCACCGCAAGATGGGCGCCGCCATGTTAGTAGCGGCACGAAGGGAATGCTGGGATCTTAGAGGCCCACCACACCCCTCAGTGCCCGCCTCCTACAATTCCTACAGAATTTACTTGGGTTTTTTTTCTGCGCATGCCCACGTCGGGCGGGGCGGTTAGGTACGGAGCTCCGCAGCCTTGGAGTTCTGACTACCTGGGTGTAGTTACCGCTTAAAGTCTGGTCACCTTAAGTACACTAAAACTTAATTTCCTCATCCGTAACATGGCTATGTTTATGATAATAGTTCCTATCTCAGATGGCTGTTGTGAGAATTAGAAGGCACCTGGCACATATTGAGCATTCTAAAATATTAGCTTTTGTTTAAACTTTCACGTAAAAATAAGTTGTGTTGCGCAAGTTGTTTGAAATCTCGGTCCTATGCAAAAAATTGTTCACAGAAGTTGTGAGGGGTCAGGAATTGGTTTAACCTCATGGAGAGATACGGGGTTGGCGTCGAGACGCAATTTCGTAATACTGATTTCCAAATGGATGAGAACACCTCAGCCCCCCAGTATTCATTAGCCTCTCCAGGAGGTGGCAGTCTTGTCCAAGCTATAACGAGATAAAATTCAATAAATGCAGAAAGCCCCGTTTTATTAATTTATTTCAATTACAGGTAACCAAGTGGGACACAGCTTTGGCATAAGTGGATTCAAATTAGTAATCACATTGGCACAGCAATAGCCAGGTGCTAACAGTTCTCCAAGCACTAGGGATGGGAGTCTGTCTGGCAGCTGGCTGGCAGGGATCCAACTCCAAAACTCCATTTTAAAGTCTCATTTCTGGATTCACTTGCAATGTCAACTGTCTTAGACAGAGTTTCCTGGGAAAGAGACTCGAGTGGGAGATTTGTGTGCAGAATTATTGGGATGTGTCCTTGGAAACGACATCTGTACTGAAGCGATGGAAGCAGGGTTGGGCAGAGGGAGGGGTTGCTCTATGAACACTTTTGCAATAGAGGCTTCAGGCAACCCCATAGGGGGCTCTGGAGCTGGGATTTCCTTTCAGAGTCATCCTGATTAGAGGCAAGGGGGCATGCCTTTGTACCCTGTTATTGACCTGTCCTTAAATGTGGAATGCCCCGCTGTGAGTCATCGGCAACCAGCACTCTCAGCGGCTGGGAGATTAAGTGCATTGGTCCTGAAGCAGGCATCTGGGCCATGCTCCAAACTGTTCCCTAAAGGATCTTTTCCATTTCTTAACATTATAAAGTGACTTAACAGAATGAAATGTTATTTTTAAAAATTAGTTTCTTTGTATATGTGATTATCAGTGAAGTGAGTTTCTCATTGCCAAACAGTAACTTCAGTAGGAATTTTAGATACTTATTCATCAGGCTATGTATTTGTATCCCAAATCCCATAATTTTTTTTCCCCAAAGCACATAAACTGAATGATTTAATTTAATATCAGCAAGAGCCAAACTGAATCTTGATAATGAAAATGAAGACACAGCAATATTTTCCTCCAGAAAATGAACATTTGAAGGAAGAAACATTTCTTTAAAAAAAGTTTATTTGTAAAAGACAGCCTCTTGCAACAAGGTTTTGTATTTATATTTTCATTCTGTCAATTAAAGTGATATTTTAAACTGCATTGAATGTAATTCATTGAATGTCTATCATTATCTTCCTGCCTCAGTTTAAAAGATGCTAGATTAAAAACTATTTACAGTTCCTTCTGGTCCTGAAGGAACTAAGCAGGGCATATTCTAACTCTCATGTTGCTATTCAAAATATCTTAAAATTTGCCATCATAACCAGTTTAGCTGCAGTCTTGTTTCACACCACTTTGATCAGGGACATATTTCAGTATGTGTAGCAGGAAATTCTCCTGAGCACACAGCAGATGGTGCTTCCTATTTAGTACCTAACACACAGGAAGATTTGAACATTTTCAAAGGAGTATCTTTCATTCTTGAGGTTTCTGGTTAATATGACAAGTAACTATCTGTGACTTTTACAGGTATGTTAGTAATTTTATACCAGAAACTATGACTTCATATTGTGGTTTAGTTACTTAGTCACTTCAGGAGATCATACTTCTTATAGAACTATACCTGTTTCACCATTCCTTGATTGCCTGCGCTTAATGGAGAAGAACTTTTGTGTACAATGAAAAATAGAAAAAATTTATCTGACATTAGAATTTATTATAAGGTCTTTATAGATTTGAGTTCTGCTTGGTGTCTTCTTAAATTTAGTTGTATTTCATGAACCGGTAGTGAACTCTGGTACAGAAGGTAGTATCAGAACAGGTGCTGTGTGAGACTTGACAGTGGCTCAATAACAGCAAGTTATTTCCTTTTAATAATTTGTCGTGGTGTAATAGGAAGAGTGCAGCTTTGTCTAAAAAATGGAAGCAGCTGAAGAAGGTGGGACTTTAAAATCTTTGGAATTATATACATGGCTGAAATTTTATGACGCTGGAACTTGATTTGAGCCTGGGGTAAGTAAAGGGGCACAAGTTGATTCTTGCTGGGTTTTCTGGCTTCAAAAGTGAATGAACAATGTTAAAAAGTATTTTAGAAAATATGGTTTATCTCAACTGTGATAACTTGAGGTTAGCTAACCTTGAATTAGGGGGACATGTATTTCATAATTACTCTTTCCTGAAACAAAATGCCATATAAATATTCATTTTGAAGGGATCTATATTTTATATGGTTTGATTTTCAAAATGTAAACAATTATAAATATAATAGCATTTAAAAAGCATAAAAAGAGTAAAGATTAATAGTGTTTTAGCTGGCCTCTCACAAGTTATGCCCTACAGTTTAAAATTAGGCACTCCTACTTAATTCCGAAGTGTTTATCTGTAACATGGTACATATTCAGACTATAGCAGAGATCTGCCTGGGGCTGAAATATGAGCTTATCTAAAGGTCACAGCAAAATGACAGCAGAAAGGAGGATGAGGAATTCTGATCATTATAATTACTATAAAATATTGTTCTTACTTGTGTTTCCTTTTTTCTCCTGGAGACTGCAAGTATACGTTTGTTCTGGAACATAAGTGGTGACATAGGATGCAGAAAGAAGTGGCTAGGAATAAGGAATAGAAATTGTATTTAGTGATGGCCTTCCTTCCAGATAAAGTATTTCCATGATATTTCTATTTCCTACTACTTGAGAAAAGAAAAAAATAATTTCTAAAGGCTGGTTTTGAGCCTTTGTATAATAATTAATGTCAGTCTGCCTCATAATTTCATCTTCTCTCATGGCTTCACTGTTGCAAATATTCTTGAAACACCATAAATCCTAAAGAATCCTCCCACCCTGTCCACCCTTACCTGTAAGCCAACCCTTCCCATTTCATTCCAAACAAATTCCTTCTAGGAAGTTTCCTTTGCATTAGATGGGATGTTTTCACTATCCAAGTTTTCATGTCCCTAAAGTATATTAAAATGTGAAATCAATAATGCTCACCCTTCTCACAAGAAAGTCCATTAAATTTGATTAAAAGTATAAATTTATGCAGATCAAGTGCCTTGAAACCTAGTCTACATCCTTTTATTGAAGTGGCTCTGATGCTTTTTGAGTTGGTGGTCATCTTAACATCCAAACATTTTTCAGAAGAGATTAGTTCTTTGAAGCTGTTGGTTGCAGGAGCATATTAGACCAAAAAACAAACCCCCCAAAAACCTGTTACTAAATTTGAATTTTCTTTCTGTACTGGAGTTTAAAGGACACAAACAGGTGTTCATTCTTTGTTATGCTACTTTTGTAGTCAGTGGAATAGCCTATAGGGTTCACAGTTGCTTTAAGTATATGTACCTGATCCCATACCGATGTGGCTGGATAATATTTTGAGATATTTATGTTTTTTTTTTTAATCCTTCATTTTCCCCTTTCTATTCTATCCATTTAAGCTGACAGAGAGTTCGGTGTGTCAGTGCCTGGGGGAAGTCAGGGAGGAATGCAGAATAAGTCTGGAATTTTTGTGGCTTTTATTTCCAAAAGTCAAAAACCTAGAGACAGGCTAAAGTTTGAGGGAATAAGCTTGGAGAAAGTGACAGGATTCTCCTTGTTAAGGAGGGCCCTCATCCTGGGCAGGAGAGCCTGGGTTGTTGGCCCTGTTTGCAAGAGGAGCTATGCAGTGCTGCCTGGCCTCAAGGAGATGGTCCTGATGTACCTCAGGCCTGGGGTTCCTGGCCTCACCAAAGATGCCTCTGCTCCATTTGAGACAGGGTAGTGCCTCAGCACTAACTGGAGGCCTCAGAGAACTGCCGTGGGCTTGACCAACAAAGATGGCTAGAGTGATCAGAATAGGTTGGAGATTATTATTTCCTGGGACTCATGAAGGATGATCAAATTTTGATGAAAACCTGGAAGGGGAGAGAAAGAAGCCCAATGATGATGGAGAAACAATTTTCCACCATTCTAGTTGTTAAGGACTCAGAAGTTTGTTCATTCACTTAACAAATTTTTATAAAAAGTATTCAATGAATCAGGCACTGTTCTAATGTCTCAGACACATTCAACCAAAGAAAGATCCCAGCCCTAGTGGAGATGAAATTGCTTATGAAGTTATGTTTCGCTGAGTGGTCCTATTCTTCACCAACTTCCTTTTTCTGACCCAGGGTCCTTTTCCACCCCTAGGCCTTGGAACAGAGAGAGGGAATGACTCCAAGGTTATTGTTCCAGGAACATGCAAGTTAGGATGGGGCTATGGGAGAGAAGCATTGTGGAGAATATGACAAGAGAAGGACACCCCTTGTGGCAGAGTGATGTAGAGTTAAAGGGATCCTGGGCCAAAGAATTCAAACTGTTCTTCCCCTTTCGATCTGCAGTTATGTCTTCCTTCAATATTGCAGCATTGAATTTTTTTCCTAAAATAACTCTTTCCCCAACACCTTCTTTTCTGCTCTGAGTTTGGTGATAGCTGGTGCAGTCCACACCAACATTTTGTTTCACAGGATCATGCTTCAGGGGTTATTGGCAAGCCACGGGAGCTACTTATTTGTTTGACAATGTGATGGAATCTTGGAGACACCAGTTTTGATTGTATTTTGAAAAGATTAGTGCAAAAAAAAAATGTCTTCAGGCAAGATAATTTTTGAATTTTCCTATTTCTCAATTTACCTTAGTAATTTTCTGGTCTCTTTGACATAGTGTACAAATGAGACAATCAACTCATCATTGTCTTTCCATCATGGCCAACTGAATTTATGTCTCCATGAGAGAAGAAGTAATACAATAAGCAATCAGTCTATGTTTTGTAGAGCATTTCCATTTTGATTCAATCTATTTTTGTATTTTTCTTTTTAGTGTCTTCCGTATAGGCTTTATGTGCTTCTGTGTAAGCACTATGGCCAATTATCGAATAAGAAGCAAGTCAGGAAACATCTTCTAACTATTCTATAATGAGAACAAATACCTTACATTTACTTGTCTCAAACAGAAAAGTCAAACATCACTTCCTTTATCCTCAGAACAACAAGAAAACGTGGTTCTGATTTGTGGTACAAAGGACTAGGAGTCATAGAACTGGGTAGTTGTCTCAGCTCAGCCTCCACTAGTTGTACTCCTTAGATAAGCCACTTAACACTATAGGCCTTAGTGTCCTCATTTTACAGATAAAAGGGGTAGAGTAGGTTATCTCTAAAATCCCATCCAGCTCTAAAATTCTGAGATGCCTGTTTGCTATTAGATTAGTCAAAGTTCTTTTATTGTTTCTTAACTTTATCTTCATTATTTAAGCTGCCACACAAGAGAGGACGTCAAAAGTGTGTTCATCTATCTCCTCCCCTATTGATTTACTGAAGTAGTAGAAGCAAGTTTAAGTCAATGTCTACATGGCTGTAATTAGAGTCAAATTGTTTTATGATAACATTTGAAAAATGAAGATTTAGAAAGTGATAATTAACCAATGAAACATGGATCATATTTGCAGAAATGTTTAGTTTTAGTACACAGTGATCTCATTCAGAGCTGTCCATGGATGAGAAATCAAACTGGAAGGGTCTCACTAACAGAGAAGGCAAATGAGAATGACTCCTCTATATGCTCAGAGCTATTTTTTCTGAAACCAGAGGAAATCTTAGGTACCCATGCCCCTCTTCATTATGCATTTTATGAAACTTTTCTCCAAGCATGGAGTTTAAGGAAGATTTAAGGTAGCGGGAATCAGGGACACTTTTGTTGGTGTCAGATTGTGACCAAATACATACACTAATTGAGACACCTTCCCTATGAACTCCTAATTATTACTTTATACTACACACTTGAGAATGCATCCTGTAAGTAGGTGACCATAAGCCCTGGTTTAGAGACCTCTCGTCTCAGCCTAATTCTTTCTCTTTCTCTCTCTTTCTTATTGAAGTACAATTGACCTACAACACTGTGTTAGTTCCTGGTGCACAACATAGTGATTTGATATGTCTATACATTTCAAAATTATCACCACAATAAGTCTAGTTACCATCTGTTACCATACAAAGTTATTACAACATTATTGACTATATTCCTCACACTGTACATTTCATCCCTGTGACTCATTTATTTTGTAAATGGAATTTTGCACCTTTTAATTTCCCTCACCTATTTCACTCATCCCCCACTCCCCTCTCCTCTGCCAACTACTTGTTTGTTTTCTATGTGAGTCTGTTTCTGTTTGTTATTTGTTATACTGTTTCTGTTTGTTTGTTCCCTTGTTTTTTTAGATTCCACATAAAAGTGAAATCATATGGTATTTGTCTTTGTCTGATTTATTTCACTTAGCATAATACCTTCTAGGTCCATCCATGTTGTTGCAAATGGCAAGATTTTATTCTTTTTTAAGATTCCATCACACACACAAACACACACACATTCCACAGTTTCTTTATCCATTCATCTATCAATGTGTACTTAGGTTGCTTCCAAATGTTGGCTATTGTAAATAGTGCTGCAATGAACATAGGGGTGGGTATATCTTTTTGAATTACTGTTTTCCTTTTATTCGGAAAAATACCCAGGAGTGGAATTCTTGGATAATATGATAGTACAATTTTTAATTTTTTCAGAAACTTCCATGCTGTTTTCCATAGTGGTTGCACCAACTTACATTCCCACCAACAGTGTACAAGTGTTCCTTTTTCTCCACATCCTCACCAACACTTGTTACTTCTTGTCTTTTGGATAATAGCCATTCTGACAGATGCGAGGTGATACCTCACTGTGGTTTTGTTTTGCATTTCCCTGATGATTAGTGATGTTGAGCATCTTTTCATGTGTTTACTGGCCATCTGTATGTTTTCTTTGAAAAAATGTCTATTCATGTCCTTTTCCCATTTTTTAATCAAGTTTTTTTTTAATGTTGAGTTGTATAATTTTGGATATTAACCTCTTATCAGATATATGGTTTGCAAATATCTTCTCCCATTTAGTAGGCAGCCTTTTAATTTTGTTGGTAGTTTCCTTTACTGTGCAAAAGCTTTTTAGTTTGATTTAGTCCCATTTGTTTATTTGTGCTTTTGTTTCCCTTGCCTGAGGAGACATTTCCAAAAAATCATCACCAAGATCAATGTCAGGGAGCTTATAGCCTATGTTTTCTTCCAGGAGTTTTATGGTTTCAGGTTTTACATTAAGTCTTTAATCCACTTTAAGTGTGTTTTTCTGCATGGTGGGAGAGAGTAGTCAATTTGATTCTTTTGCCTGTAGATGTCCAGTTTTCCCAACCCCATTTATTGAAGAAGCTGTCTTTTCTGCATTGTATTTTCTTGCCTCCTTTGATGTAGGTTAATTGCCAGTCTAAGTGTGGGTTCATTTCTGGGCTGTCTATTCTTTTCCATTGATTTGTGTGTCTGTTTTTTTGCCAGGATCATACTGTTTTGATTACTGTAGCTTTGTAGAATAGTTTGAAGTCAAGGAGCATGATACCTCCAGCTTTGTTCTTCTTTCTCTATATTGTTTTGACTATTGGGGGTCTTTTGTGTTTCCATACAAATTTCAGGATTATTTGTTCTCGTTCTGTGAAAAATGCCATTGGTATTTTGATAGGGATGTCATTGAATCTGTAGATTGCCTTGAGTAGTAGGGTCATTTTAACTGTATTAATTATTCCAAATCCATGAGCACAGTCTATCTTTCCATTTCTTTGTGTCATCTTCAATTTCTTTTCTCAATGTCTTATATGATTTATTCCTAAGTATTTTATTCTTTTCAATGCAATTATAACTGGGATTGTTTTGCAAATGAGTCTTTCTGTACTTCCTAGACCTGGATGTCTGTTTCCTTTCCCAGGTTAAGTAAGTTTTCAGCTAATATTTCTTAAAGTAAGTTATCTGCCCCTTTTTCTCTTCTCCTTCTGACCCTTACAATGTGAATATTTGTATGCTTGATGTTGTCCCAGAGGTCTCTTAAACTGTCCTTATTTTTTTTTGTGTGTGTGTTACACGGGCCTCTCACTGCTGTGGCCTCTCCCGTTGTGGAGCACAGGCTCCAGACGCACAGGCTTAGTGGCCATGGCTCACGGGCCCAGCCGCTCCGCGGCATGTGGGATCTTCCCGGACCAGGGCATGAACCCGTGTCCCCTGCATCGGCAGGCGACTCCCAACCAATGCGCCACCAGGGAAGCCCCATGTCCTTATTTTTTAAAAAATCTTTTTTAGTTTTTCTCATCAGCTTGGATGAGTTCCACAACTCTGTCTCCCAGTTTGCTGATCTGTTCCTTTGTATCATCTAATCAACTATCATCTAATCTTTTTTCAAATTGTTCCCTCTGTGCTGGGTCTGGAGTGTGTGAGAATTTCATGTGAGGTTTTGCATGTGCCTTTAAGAGTGGAGTCTCTGATAGCACAGGGAACTCTACTCAATACTCTGTAATGGCCTATGTGGGAAAAAAATCTAAAAAAAAAGGAAAAAGAGAGAGAGTGGATATATGTGTATGTGCAACTGGTTCACTTTGCTGTACACCTGAAACACAACATATAAAAATTTAAAAAAAAAATGGAGTCTCTGTTTTCTATAGCCCTCCAGCTCTCCTGTATGTAGCGCCCCCCCACCCCACCTTCCAGCCTTCAAAGCCAGCTTTCCCGAGGGCTCATCCTCCTGGTGCAAAACCCCCAGGTTGGGGAGCCTGATATGGAGTCTGAACCCCTCGCACCTTAGGGAGAACGTATGCACTTGTGATTATCCTCTCGTTTGTAAGTCACTTACTCTGGGGGTGTGGGTCTTAACTATACCATGTCTCTGCGCTTCCTACCTGTCTTGTTGTGGTTCCTTCTTTATGTGTTTAGGTGTGGAAATTTTGTTCCTGCTAGTCTTTAGGTTGTTCTCATTGATACTTGCTCTGTAAATAGTTGTAATTTTGGGGTGCCCATGGGAGGAGGTCTTCCTACTCTGCCATCTTGGCCACCTCAGACTAATTCTTAATATGTCCCTTTTACTCTCAAAAGTGTGCTGTTTTGACAATAAATTATATGGTATTTCTATCTAAAGTTTCTACCCTGGAAAACAGTTAATCCAAATTTTTTTTATTAGTTAGGAGTTTTTAATATATTTTTTGGAGGATTCTTGGATATGAATTTGTTCTCCATATTAATATGAGTTTTTAATAGTCAAAATAGTAGGGTGGGGCTTCCCTGGTGGCACAGTGGTTGAGAATCCGCCTGCCAATGCAGGGGACACGGGTTCGTGCCCCGGTCCGGGAAGATCCCACATGCCGCGGAGCTGCTGGGCCCGTGAGCCATGGCCATTGAGCCTGCGCGTCCGGAGCCTGTGCTCTGCAATGGGAGAGGCCACAACAGTGAGAGGCCCGCATAGCACACACACAAAAAAATGGTAGGGTGAATGGGCATACAGAGCTGGTTAGTAGGTTAGTCGTACAATACTGAAATGGCAACATGTATAAAGAATAATGAGGGACTTCCCTGGCAGTCCAGTGACTAAGACTCTGCGCTCCCAACAGGGGGCCAGGGTTCAATCCCTGGTCAGGGAACTAGATCCCACAGGCTGCAATTAAGAGTTTGCATGCCACAACTAAAAAAAGGTCCCACATGCTGCAGAGAAGATCCCGCACATGGCCATGAAGATCCTGTGTGCCACAACTAAGATCCGGCACGGCCAAATAAATAAATTAAATAAATAAATAAATATTAAAGAATAATGGAATGTTTATATATTTTGGTCTTGATCATATGGAATACAGGAGGATGGGCACAAGGATTGAATCAGGTTATTATTTTAATAGTGAACTGTTGGGAGAAAATGAAATATCTAAAGATAGAGGACTGATTAATTATATTAATTATATTACAGCATAAACCCTACTGGCATGTTTTGTAGCCACTAAAATTATGGTTATAAAATATTAAGTAAAATCAGAAACAAAAGTATACCTATTTTGGGACTTCCCTGGAGGTCCAGTGGTTAAGACTCTGCGCTTCCTCTGCAGGGGGCATGGGTTTGATCCTTTGTCGGGGAACTAAGATCCTGCACGCCATGCGTGGTGCGAACAAAAAAAAAGTATACATATTTCATATTAAGGTGGGAAAGAATTCTCTAAGGTTAAAAATAATGGTGGGAACATACATGAAGAGATTAAGAATTTATGTTTGTAAAAAAATACAATGATAAAAATAAAAATATAATGCATACAAGAAACATCTAACTTATTAAACATATCTCAGATATGTAAAGAGTGCTTAGTAATTAATGAGAAGAAGGCTGATACTCTAATAGGTAAATGAATAAGGAAATCACATACACACAAAGCCCAGTGGCCAATAAAATAATTTTAGAAAATGCTCAGGCTCACCAGTTATTAAAGAACTGTAGTTTAAAGCCATATTTTCCTCATATAAAATGTTTTGGTGTTTGAAGTGACTGACTGACTTATAAGGCAGCAGGAGTTGATCTTATAAAACTAAAGATATAGAAGATTTAAAGCATATCTCTATATAAATAAGTCTACAGTACTACTCAGATGAGAGATTGGGCAGCCTTGCAAGCACAGAGTAAAAGATCCACAAGGAGAGCCTTGGTAATGCTCACTCAGCCACTGTCCAGGGAAGACAGGGAGATATAGCCTTCTGACTTGGAATATATCCATGGTGATGACTGGCAAGTTGATCCATAATGTAGAGTTAGATAAAAGGGGCAGGAATAATAATAATGATATACCAATAATAACAACAAACATTGAATGCTATGTACTAGGCCTTGTGGTAAGTGCTTTACATGCATTTTTTAATTCTCATCAAAAACTCTTGAGAGAAATTTCATTATTTGTATTTAGTTCACAGATGAAGAGACATCAGTACTTGAATCCAGATCTTTCTGACAACAAAGAACATATAAGATTTTTAAGTAGTTTTTCACTCAAGAGATATGTATTAGACCTGTATTAGGTTCATGAGAACTTAACAGAGGGGAAGACAGACGACTCTTGTCCTTATAGAGCTTTAATTCATAAAAAGTCTTTAATCCATTTTAAGTTGATTTTTGTGTATGGTATAAGATAGTGGTCCAGTTTAGTTCTTGTGCATGTGGCTGTCCAGTTTTCCCAATACCATTTATTAAAGAGATTATCCTTTCCGCATTGTCTGGTCTTTGAAGCCATCTTTCTGATGCTGTTTCTGCTGGCAAACAAGCCATGGAAATGTGTCAAGAGGTGAAAAGGGTGACTGTAGGGGCCAGACTCAGTGTTCTGGTGTCTAGTGCTGAGAGGCAGTTATGGAAGTAGTAGAAGCAGCTATGGTTTGCTGGTTCCAGCTTTCTGATCCCCCTATTACTGAACCACAGAAGCTCCAGTGGCAGCCCCTTTACTCCTACCACTTTGTTCCTTCCAACAGTCATGATTCCTTATTAAATCCCTTGTCTTAAATACCTGGAGTTGTTTGTTTCCTGCACTGAATATTGACTGACATCTCAATTCTCATTTGACTCACTTCACTCTCCTGGTTGTAGTTTCATGCTCCCTAAGCAGCCATCCTATCATGATTTGATAAGCAGTCTGTGTAATGGCTAAGTATAATCTCTGGAATCAGATTTGGGATCAGATCTTCTACAATGATCATAGGCAAGTCACTTAACCTTTAGGAGTCTCAGTCTCCTTACTGTAAAATATTAATAGTGATGCTAATGTACTTCACAGGGTTGTCACGGAGATTAAATGCCACCTTGTATAAGTGCTTTGTACATAATAAAATTGATAAATGACAGTTGTGTTATTCCTATTGTTATTGTTATTGATATTACTAATATGTGTCTGACTTTCACACACTTTCTTTGGACTCTCAAAGCAGAGGACAGGCCCTCATGACCTAATCAAAGCCCTGTTCTTAGACATCACTGTTACTATATACCTGTAAGATGATATATTTTGTAGTCGTTAAAATAATTTTTAGAACAATTTTCCACAACATACATAATGGGTGACATTCACATGCATGAAAACCACATAATCTTTGCTTTTACCTCTCATTCCAGAAAGCATGTTAGAATTCACATGAGCAAAAATGACATTGTTATTGCAATACATCTATGTATGCATGTATTTGTAATTTCTGCTATAATTTGTTAAATAAAAGCAAAATGATTCACAAACTTTTATACATTTCCATTTTCTCACTGCTCAACTGATGATGATATTTTCTCAACTTTCCTGAATAATTTTCTCTCTTTACCTGGTGACAACTGCTGTTCTCTGGTTGGACACCCCTCACTATGCTGTGGACTGGAAAATGTATCCAGGCAGAAAGCTGAGGTGATTGTAGGGCTCGCTTCATTTTATTCTCTTCTCTCAGTGATCAAAGTCCTGGAGTGTCTGTTGTCTCAGGTCTAAAGCCAGTTGTTTCACATATTTTTGTTTAGTTTTCTAGTTGTTTACAGTGGAAAGACAAGTCTGCTACCAGTTACTTCATCTTGGTGGAAGTAGAAGTGCCTCTATAAATATTTTTGATTGAATCATAAAATGTGAGAGGAATTATTAGAACATAATCTCTGTTCTTCTACCAAATTTCTTTTGTGGCTCCTCAGGCACTGAAGATGGCTCTTCCTTTCAGTCTAAAATGTCAAGATTATAATTCTTGTCCCTTTGATCTTTTCCCTGCAGGTCTTGGATCCCAAATCACCACCAGGATGACACTAAGTTTCTTAGGATAAAAAGCAATTTAAAATTTACCACACATAGTAGTTTTTAATGGCATTTTAGTTTCTTAAGGCATACATGTAATCCTTCTTACTTCAAGCCTTAACTAACTTAATCCTTGATTTTTCTCATTCTTTTTTGACTTCTTTTCTTTTGCTCACTCTTCTTATTAGCAGTCTACTTTTTTTTTTAACATCTTTATTGGAGTATAATTGCTTTACAATGGTGTGTTAGTGTCTGCTTTATAACAAAGTGAATCAGCTATACATATACATATAACCCCATATCTCCTCCCTCTTGCATTTCCCTCCCACCCTCCCTATCCCACCCCTCTAGGTGGCCACAAAGCACTGAGCTGATCTCCCTGTGCTATGTGGCTCCGTCCCACTAGCTATCTATTTTACATTTGGTAGTATATATAAGTCCATGCCACTCTTTCACTTCGTCCCAGTTTACCCTTTCCCTTCCCCGTGTCCTCAAGTCCATTCTTTATGCCTGCATCTTTACTCCTGTCCTGCTCCTAGGTTCTTCATAACCTTTTTTATTTATATATATTTTTAGATTCCATATATATGTATTAGCATACGTTATTTGTTTTTCTCTTTTTGACTTACTTCACTCTGTATGACTGACTCTAGGTCCATCCACCTCACTACAAATAACTCAGTTTCATTTCCTTTTATGGCTGAGTAATATTCCATTGTATATATGTGCCACATCTTTATCCATTCCTCTGTCGATGGACACTTAGGTTGCTTCCATGTCCTGGCTATTGTGAATAGAGCTGCAGTGAACATTGTGGTACATGACTCTTTTTGAATTATGGTTTTTTCAGGGTATATGCCCAGTAGTGGGATTGCTGGGTCATATGGTAGTTCTATTTTTAGTTTTTTAAGGAACTTCCATACTGTTCTCCATAGTGGCTGTATCAATTTACATTCCCACCAACAGTGCAAGAGGGTTCACTTTTCTCCACACCCTCTCCAGCATTTATTGTTTGTAGATTTTTTGACGATGGCCATTCTGACTGGTGTGAGGTGATACCTCATTGTAGTTTTGATTTTCATTTCTCTAATGATTAGTGACGTTGAGCATCCTTTCATGTGTTTGTTGGCCATCTGTATGTCTTCTTATTTGCAGTCTTATTTTCTCTCAGGCAGTCTATTTTCCATCACATTTTAACATTTAAAGACATGTATTTACATTGATTTTTTTTTTGGCCACGCCTCATCGCTTGCAGAATCTTAGTTCCCCAACCAGGGATTGAACCCGGGCCCGTGGCAGTGAAAGCATGGAGTCCTAACCACTGGACAGCCAAGGAATTCCTGCACTTACATTGGTTTTACAAAATATTGTTCCCAGAAAAATTGACAGGATGCACATGCAAGCAAGAAGGGAATGATTTCTTTTAGACACCACCGGGATTCAGCACAAGATGGAAAGGACCTGGAAGCCATTCACAGACTGGATAAATTGCCAATTGGCTGGAACATTGGAAAGTAAATTGGGATTTCCCACATGTAAAAAATATTAAAGAGGCATGAATAGAAATAAGACATCTATTACTTTTCACTAGAAACATAACTATTATTTTTAATTTTTTCACTAGGAGAGAATTTTATTTTAAAAGTGTCATTTTAAACTTCATCCTCCTTCCCAAGCAGTGCAGACACTTGTGGATGGTTAACAAATGTCATTACCCCCAAATTTGGGATTTTACCGATCAATTTTGGCCTCTTCTGAAAAAATGGTTGGTACAGTGTGTTATATTACTGTTCTACTTTCAAAATCTCCTCACTAGCTTGTTCGTTAAGTCTGTCTGTTTCATTTTGTACTTCATCAATACGTTCAACTGCTTCTTGCAGTTCTTTTGCTTCCTTCAGCAAGTTCAGAGAAGCAGACGTTTCCTCTGGCCTGGAGGCAGGAGTCAGTCTCGGTTTCTTTGCTTGGGGTGGAAGTGAAGACTGGTGTTTGGGGACCATACTGAGAGAAAAGCCAAGAATCCACCCAAGGGAAGAGGCACATACCAGGAACTCTGAGAAGGAGAAAGGTAACTCTTTAATACATAATGAGACCTATGACCTCAGCCATTTGGCCGTCATATCCTAGGATCAACATCAAAAGCCTATGGATCAAATTTGAGGCATTTAGATAGGTCCAGTTTTCTTCCAGAAGACAACCATTGCTATAAGTTTCTTTTGTATCTTTTCAAATACATCATATATAACACTAATAATGACATGCTATACAGACTGTTCTGCATCTTTCTTTCTTATTCAACATTATATCTTGGCAAAGTTACTAGTCAGTACAGGAAGAGCACCCTCATTCTTTTTTATAATCTCATGAAAAGCTGTAACTTTATTATTTTCTGTTTTAGTTGAAATATAAGTGACATATAACTTTATATTAGTTTCAGGTGTACACATAATGTTTTGATATTTGTATATTGTGAAATGATTACCACAACAAGTTTTTTTCTTGTGATGAGAACTAAAGATCTACTTACTTAGCAAATTTCAAATATGCAATACAGTATTGTTTTTTATTAAAAAAATTGTTTGTGATAGTTTTTCTTTTTTCTTTTTTAAATGTTATTTATTTTCTTTTTTTTTGGCTGCACCAGGTCTTAGTTGAGGCACGTGGGATCTTCGTTGAGGCATGCGGGATCTTTTTTGTTTCAGTGCGTGGGCTTCTCTCTAGTTGTGGTGCATGGGCTCCAGGGCACATGGGCTCTGCCGTTAGTGGCACGTGAGCTTTCTTGTTGAGGTGCGCGAGCTCAGTAGTTGTGGTGCTCAGGCTTAGTTGCCCCGCGGCATGTGGGATCTAGTTCCCTGACCAGGGATTGAACCTGCATCCCCTGCATTGGAAGGCGGATTCTTTACCACTGGACCACCAGGGAAGTCCCCACAATACAGTATTATTAACTATAGTCACTTGCTGAACATTACATTCCCATGACTTATTTATTTTATTTTATTATTATTATTATTTTATTTGGCTACACCGTGTGGCATGTGGGATCTTAGTTACCTGACCAGGGATCGAACCTGTGCTCCCTGCAGTGGAAGCATGGAGTTTTAACCACTGGACCACCAGGGAAGTCCCTCATTCTTTTTCTTATGGCTGAATAATATCCTATTGTGTATATATACCACATTTTCTTTATCCATTCATCTATTGATGGATACTTAGGTTGCTTCCATGTCTTGTCTTTTGTTTAATTTCTTTAACCAATACTTACTGATGATCAATAGCACTAATCTTTAGCTAGTACAAATCCTGCTGCATGAATCATCTTACACATGCCATTTGATATATGTACTAATGCATCTGTAGTATGTATTCCTAGGAATTCAACTGCTGATCAAAAGATAAGTAATTTTAAGTTTTATAGGTATTGGCAATTTTTGCCAGGAATATGAGAGTGAATAATGTGTCAATAATACTGGGTATTGTGCTTTATAGTTAGGAGGAACTCACATATTCATTTGTTGATATAATTAACCTCCAATTAACCTTTGTAAAATCACATAATGCAGTATATGTGGTGGAAATGTGAAATATATAATTTTTAAGACTAAAGCATTATGTTTATTCTCAATAATAAATTCAAAATCAGCTCCTATTAGACAAATGAGTTTATGGGTTTATTGCTTCCTTGTCCTGGCCTGGGCACAGTGAGATGACAGAAATGAGCCTTCCATCTAAACTTCACCCTAAGCCTATAAACTTGCATCATACTAACTGCAATGGCTTTGGCTTCAAAATACAGTCACTTTAAGATAGAAGAGTAATGTTAGGTTTTATAAACCAAAAAGCAAGAATAAGTCATTTTCATAGGACTTGTTTGTTCAGATGAAGAGCAAAGCTTCCAGGTGTGCTTCTTTGGATAAAAAGATATTCCTGTTAATGCCTCAAATGAAGTCAACCTACTGAGCAAAGATATAGTTCAGTGTTCTCTCCAGTTGAAAACATTTAGGGTGTAAATGAAGTCCTATTGGCAGGGAAGATGGCAACAGTATGTCCAGAGCTCTGAACTGAAAATATACAAAGGCTAAAGAGTGGACGGTGGTTGCAACTATTGGGCAAGAGGATCCCTCAGGCAGCCACCCCTGTGGGCACAGGGCCAGGAGTTGCTCCTGCCCTGCATTCCCTCCCTCTGCCTTTCACTTCCCAGCTGCTAAGATCGTGGAAGCTTTGAAGCTCAGCAAAGAAGGTAAATCCACTGAGAACAGTCTGTAAACATCCTAGAAAAGCATCCAACGCTTTGTTCTCAACAAATACTGACTGAATGAATGAAGGAGTGATATCAAGCAATATCCAGATATTACCTGCACTCTGTCTGTCCCCTGCCTGAACCTGGGATTCTTGCACTGAGTGAGTGGTCCTGGGTCCCACATTGGCATTGCTCATTTGGTGGATGAAGACATATTGACAAAGTTGTTGTTGCTGTGTGGCTGACAGGGTCTTGGTGCTCTGGCCTGGTGTCAAGCCTGAGCCTCTGAGGTAGGACAGCCAAGTTCAGGACATTGGACCACCAAAGACCTCCCAGCCCCATATAATATCAAATGATGAGAGTTCTCCCAGATATCTCCGCCTCAATGCTAACACCCAGCTCCAACCTGTGGTCAGCAAGCTCCAGTGCTGGACACCCTATGCCAAACGACTAGCAAGACAGGAACACAACCCCCCTCCATTAGCAGAGAGGCTGCATAAAATCATACTAAGTTCACAGATACTCCAAAACACACCACTGGACACGGCCCTGCCCACCAGAAAGACAAGATACAGCCCCACCCACCAGAACACAGGCACAGTCCCCTCCACTAGGAAACATACACAAGCCACTGAACCAACCTCACCCACTGGGGACAGACACCAAAAACAATGGGAACTACAAACCTACAGCCTGCGAAAAGGAGACCACAAACACAGTAAGTTAAACAAAAAGAGAAGACAGAGAAATATGCAGTAGTTGAAGGAACAAGGTAAAAACGCACCAGACCAAACAAATGAAGAGGAAATAGGCAGTCTACCTGAGAAAGAATTCAGAGTAATGATAATAAAGATGATCCAAAATCTTGGAAATAGAATGGAGAAAATACAAGAAATGTTTAACAAGGACCTTGAAGAACTAAAGAGCAAACAATGATGAACAACAAAATAAATGAAACTGAAAATTCTCTAGAAGGAATCAATAGCAGAATAACTGAGGCAGAAGAATGAATAAGTGACCTGGAAGATAAAATAGTGGAAATAACTACCTCAGAGCAGAATAAAGTAAAAAGAATAAAAAGAATTGAGGACAGTTTCAGAGACCTCTGGGACAACATTAAACACACCAACATTCAAATTATAGGGATCCCAGAAGAAGAAGAGAAAAAGAAAGGGACTGAGAAAATATTTGAAGAGAGTATAGTTGAAAACATCCCTAACATAGGAAAGGAAATAGTCAAGTCCAGGAAGCACAGAGTCCCATACAAGATAAAGCCAAGGAGAAACACACCTGGACACATATTAATCAAACTATCAAAAATTAAAAATGAAGAAAAAATACTAAAAGCAGCAAGGGAAAAGCAAAAAATAACATACAAGGGAATCCCCATTAGGTTAACAGCAGATCTTTCAGCAGAAACTCTGCAAGCCAGAAGGGAGTGGCAGGACATATTTAAAGTGATGAAAGGGAAAAACCTACAACCAAGATTACTCCACCCAGCAAGGATCTCATTCAGATTTGAAGGAGAAAATAAAACTTTTACAGACAAGCAAAAGTTAAGAGAATTCAGCACCACCAAACCAGCTTTAAAACAAATGCTAAAGAAACTTCTCTAGGCAGGAAACAAAGAGAAGGAAAAGACCTGCAAAAACAAACCCAAAACAATTAAGAAAATGGTAATAGGAGCATACATATCAATAATTTCATTAAATATAAATGGATTAAATGCTCCAACCCAAAGACATAGACTGGCTGAATGGACACAAAAACAAGATCCGTATATATGCTATCTTCAAGAGACCCACTTCACACCTAAGGACACATACAGACTGAAAGTGAGGGGATGGAAAAAGATATTCCATGCAAATGGAAATCGAAAGAAAGCTGGAGTAGCAATTCTTATATCAGACAAAATAGACTTTAAAATAAAGACTATTACAAGAGACAAAGAAGGACACTACATAATGATCAATCCAAGAAAAAGATATGACAATTGTAAATATTTATGCACCCAACATAAGAGCACCTCAATACATAAGGCAAATGTTAACAGCCATAAAAGGGGAAATCAACAGTAACACAATAACACTAGGGAACTTTAACACACCCCTTTCACCAATGCACAGATCATCCAAAATGAAAATAAATAAGGAAACACAAGCTTTAAATGATACATTAGACAAGATGAACTTAATTGATATTTATAGAATATTCCATCAAAAAACAACAGAATACACTTTCTTATCACGTGCTCATGGAACATTCTCCAAGATAGATCATATCTTGGGTCACAAATCAACTGTTGGTTAATTTAAGAAAATTGAAATATCTTTTCTGACCACAATTCTATGAGACTAGATATCAATTACAGGAAAAAACTGTAAAAAATAGAAACACATGTAGGCTAAGCAATACACTACTAAATAACCAAGAGATCACTGAAGAATTCAAAGAGGAAATCAAAAAATACCTAGAGACAAATGACAATGAAAACACGACGATTCAAAACCTATGGGATGCAGTAAAAGGAGTTCTAAGAGGGAAGTTTATAGGAATACAAGCCTACCTCAAGAAACAAGAAGAATCTCAAATAAACAACCTAACCTTACACCTAAAGCAATTAGAAAAAAAACAACAAAACCCCCCCCAAAGTTAGCAGAAGGAAAGAAATCATAAAGATCAGATCAGAAATAAATGAAAAAGAAATGAAGGAAACAATAGCAAAGATCAATAAAACTGAAAGCTGGTTCTTTGAGAAGATAAACAAAATTGATAAACCATTAGCCAGACTCATCAAGAAAAAATGGGAAAAGACTCAAAGCAACAGAATTAGAAATGAAAAAGGAGAAGTAACAACTGACAATGAAGAAATACAAAGGATCATGAGAGATTACTACAAGCAACTATATGCCAATAAAATAGACAACCTGGAAGAAATGGATAAATTCTTAGAAAAGCACAACCTTCTGAGACTGAACCAGAAAGAAATAGAAAATATAAACAGACCAATCACAAGCAATGAAATTGAAACTGTGATTAAAAATCACATTCCAACAAACAATAGTCCAGGACCAGATGGCTTCACAGACGAATTGTATCAAACATTTAGAGAAGAGCTAACACCTATCCTTCTCAAGCTCTTCCAAAATATAGCAGAGGGAGGAACACTCCCAAAGTCATTCTACGAGGCCACCATCACCCTGATACCAAAACCAGACAAAGGTGTCACAAGAAAAGAAAACTACAGGCCAATAACACTGAAGAACATAGATGCAAAAATCCTCAACAAAATACTAGCAAACAGAATTCAATAGCACATTAAAAGTATCATACACCAAGATCAAGTTGGGTTTATTCCAGGGATGCAAAGATTCGTCAGTATATGCAAATTAGTCAATGTGATACATCATATTAACAACTTGAAGGACAAAAACCATATGATCATCTCAATAGATGAGAAAAAGCTTTTGACAAAATTCAACACCCATTTATGATAAAAACTCTCCAGAAAGTAGGCATAGAAGGAACATACATCAACATATTAAAAGCCATATATGAGAAACCCACAGCCAACGTCATTCTCAATGGTGAAAAATTTAAACTATTTCCTCTAAGATCAGGAACAAGACAGGGTTGCCCACTCTCACCGCTATTATTCAACATAGTTTTGGAAGTTTTAGCCACAGCAATCAGGCAAGTAAAAGAAATAAAAGGAGAACAAATCAGAAAAGAAGAAGTAAAACTGCCATTGTTTGCAGATGACTTGATACCATACATAGAGAATCCTAAAGATGCTACCAGAAAACTACTAGAGCTAATCAATGAATTTGGTAAAATAGCAGCATACAAAATTAATGCACAGAAATCTCTTGCATTCCTATACACTAATGATGAAAATTCTGAAAGAGAAATTAAGGAAACACTCCCATTTACCACTGAAACTAAAAGAATAAAATACTTAGGAATAATCCTACATAAGGAGACAAAAGACCTGTATGCAGAAAACTGTAACACACTGATGAAAGAAATTAAAGATGACACAAATATATGGAGGGATATACCATGTTCTTGGATTGGAAGAATCAACATTGTGAAAATGACTATACTACCCAAAGCAATCTGTAGGTTCAATGTAATCCCTATCAAACTACTAATGGCATTTTTCACAGAACTAGAACGAAAATTTCACAATTTCTATGGAAACACAGAAGACCCCGAATAGCCAAAGCAATCTTGAGAAAGAAAAACAGAGCTAGAGGAATCAGGCTCCCAGACTTCAGACTATATTACAAAGCTACAGTAATCAAGACAGTATGGTACTGGCACAAAAACAGAAATATAGATCAATGGAACAGGATAGAAAGCCCAGAGATAAACCCACGCATATATGGTCACCTTATCTTTGACAAAGGGAGCAAGAGTATACAATTGAGAAAAGACAGCCTCTTCAATAAGTGGTGCTGTGAAAACTGGACAGCTACATGTGAAAGAATGAAATTAGAACACTCCCTAACACTGTGTACAAAAATAAAGCCAAAATGGGTTAAAGATCTAAATGTGGGCATCCCTGGTGGCGCAGTGGTTGAGAGTCTGCCTGCCGATGCGGGGGACACAGTTTTGTGCCCCGGTCTGGGGAGATCCCACATGCCGTGAAGTGGCTGGGCCCGTGAGCTGTGGCTGCTGAGCCTGCGTGTCCGGAGCCTGTGCTCCGCAGCAGGAGAGGCCACAGCAGTGAGAATCCCGCGTACCCCCAAAAAAAAAAAAAAAAGATGTAAATGTAAGCCCAAACACTATAAAACTCTTAGAGGAAAACATAAGCAGAACACTCTATGACATAAATCACAGCAAGATCCCTTTTGAGCCACCTCCTAGAGAAATGGAATTAAAAACAAAAATAAACAAATGGGACCTAATGAAACTTAAAAGCTTTTGCACAGCAAAGGAAACCATAAACAAGACAAAAAGACAACTCTCAGAATGGGAGAAAATATTTGCAAACAAAGCAACTGACAAAGGATTAATCTCCAAAATATACAAGCAGCTCATGCAGCTCAATATCAAAAAAACACACACCCCAATCCAAAAACGGGCAGAAGACCTAAATAGACATTTCTCTAAGAAGATATACAGATTGCTAACAAACATGTGAAAGGATGCTCAACCTCATTAATCATTAGAGAAATGAAAATCAAAAGTACAATGAGGTGTCACCTCACACTGGTCAGAATGGCCATCATCAAAAATTCTACAACAATAAATGTTGGAGAGGGTGTGGCAAAAAGGGAACCCCCTTGCACTGTTGGTGGGAATGTAAATTGATACAGCCACTGTGGAGAACAGTATAGAGGTTCCTTAAAAAACTAAAAATAGAACTACCATATGACCCAGCAATCCCACTACTGGGCATATATCCTGAGAAAACCATAATTCAAAAAGAGACATGTACCACAATATTCATTGCAGCACTATTTACAATAGCCAGGACATGGAAGCAACCTAAGTGTCCACTGACAGATGAATGGGGAAAGAAGATGTGGCACATATATAAAATGGAATATTACTCAGCCATAAAAAGGAACGAAACTGAGTTATTTTTAGTGAGGTGGATGGATGTAGAGACTGTCATACAGAGTGAAGTAAGTCCGAAAGAGAAAAACAAATACCGTATGCTAACACATATATATGGAATCTAAAAAAAGGAAAAAGAAAAAACAGTGGTCAGAAGAACCTAGGGGCAAGATGGGAATAAAGATGCAGACCTACTAGAGAATGGACTTGAGGATACGAGGAGGGGGAAGAGTAAGCTGGCACAAAGTGAGACAGTGGCATGGACATATATACACTACCAAATGTAAAATAGATAGCTAGTGGGAAGCAGCCGCATAACACAGGGAGATCAGCTCGGTGCTTTGTGACACCTAGAGGGGTGGGATAGGGAGTGTGGGAGGGAGGGAGATGCAAGAAGGAAGAGATATGGGGACATATGTATATGTATAATTGATTCACTTTGTTATACAGCAGAAAATAACACACCATTGTAAAGCAATTATACTCCAATAAAGATGTTAAAAATAAAAAAGAAACGAAACTGAGTTATTTGTAGTGAGGTGGATGGACCTAGAGTCTGTCATACAGAGTGAAGTAAGTCATAAAGAGAAAAACAAGTACCGTATGCTAATACATATATATGGAATCCAGAAAAAAAAAAAAGTTCTGACGAACCTAAGGGCATGATGGGAATAAAGATGCAGACGTAGGGAATGGACTTAAGGACACGGGGAAGGGGAAGTGTAAGCTGGGACGAAGTGAGAGAGTAGCATTGAAATATATACACTACCAAATGTAAAAAAGATAGCTCTTGGGAAGAAGCCGCATAGCACAGGGAGAACAGCTCGGGCTTTGTGACCACCTAAAGGGGTGGGATAGGGAGGGTGGGAGGGAGACGCAATAGGGAGGGGATAAGGGGATATACATATATGTATAGCTGATTCACTTTGTTCTACAGCAGAAACTAACACAAGATTGTAAACAAATAAAGATGTTAAAAAAAAACTATTGGGTAAGAAAACTGGTGCTCTTGCATTTGGGTTTGCATATATATATGTTAATTTGCAATATTTGTACCTTTACTCCAAATGGTGCAGATTATTATAAATGTCATCTCTTTTATGTTTACATCAGCTCCATTAGAACTAAGAAGGCTCTGCAGAAGACCAAATCTTCTTCTCTAAAGGGAATACACAGAACCTAGAAGACCAAATCTTCTTCTCTAAAGGAAATACACAGAACCTTGCCTTGATTTGATAGCTAAACACACTGACTTGGCTGTATTCACCCACATATAGCAACTTAAAGTGAGAGCATAGGACAGAAAGGCCCTGTTCTTGGGGTAGTGAGTCAGTCCTGACCAATGTTACTCTTCTGTGGATACCCTCTATTTTTAAAGAGTCTGTGATGCTGATCCAAACAGGTCTAAACTCAATTCTATTCCTGTTTTTTCAGAGTTGGCTTAAGCCTTATGTCAGCCTGGACATTTCACTCCACAATACTTAACTTAGGCTGCTGCATGCTGATTTCTTATCCATGATCTTAGTCCTAGGGGCTTTAATTCTTCACTCTGGCCTGCTTACACAGGGTTTGAATTTTGCAGGGGCCTCAGGCCAGGGGAAGCTCAATACTTACTTTTTAATCTCTGCTTTGCTGTTGGAAGTCAAGGTAACCTTGTGCTTCCTTTCCATGAGAGCTGGTGCATGCTGACCCTGTAGCCTGTGTCCTGCTCTAGCAGCTTTCCTGGCGGAGTGTTCTGATTAGAGTCCCTGTGAATCAGGGGAGCCATATAGTGTGGTTAAGAAGACAATCATGTTCTTAAATCTCAGCTTAAATTCTTTCTGGCTGTGACTTTAAGTTACTTAGCCATTTTGAGTTTCAGCTTTCTCACCCGTAATAAAGCGGGAGTAGGTTCTACTTCCTGAGGTTTTATTGACAGGACCAGAAGCAATAATGTGCATTACACTTTTGGTGAAAGACTGGCACATTTTATGGACTCTATTATTTTATGCACTTTATTATCTTATGCAGCCACATTTGACCAGAGACTGCTTTTCCCCTCCAATCTATGAGGGCTGTGGGCAGTCTTGATGACATGTATGCCTGTAAAGAGACATATAAGTCATCAACGGAAGCATTCCTTTTTCTTCTCTTCCAATATGGCAGCTGTGTGGACTCTTTCTCTTCATGATCCTGAGTAAAAAGACCAAAGTTTTCTCAAGCCCCGTGTTGGGGTGTGGCCCAGTCAATCCTCTCATAAGTCAAGAGAGAAGGTCTTCTATGGGAGGTCTCAGCCTGAGTTTTCTTTTTAGTGCTAGAAATAGCCTTTAACAAGGTTCTTCCTGGCTGTCAAAATGCAGGCTTTCAGCATGGAAACACACACCAACATTCCTTATCATTATCTTTTGTATTCCATAATACAGTAGTATAAGGGGGAAGCAGATTAGAAATCACTTTTTCTTCATGAATATCCTTACATTGAGAAGGCCAATAAGCATCAGTTAATATACAGACCAAGAAAACTACAGATAAGAACATCAGACTATTTTGTGCAAAGGGTCATAAGGAAAAGTAGCAGGTGTATTTGCTAACACTGAGCATTCAAAAATATTTCTTGTTCTGTACCCAAGAGAGATTCAAAATTGTTACTGTTTTGGCAAAAACATTTCAAGTCTGAAGACCATTATTAAGGCTACTTTTTGCCATTTCTTACAAAGCTAAATGATTGTAATTTTTTCCAGTTTTATTGAGAAATAATTGACATACATCACTGTATAAGTTTTAGGCATAGAGCATGATAGTTTGATTTACATATATTGTAATATGATTACTACAATAGGTTTAGTGAATATCCATCTTCTCATAAAGATACAATAAAAGAAAAGAAAGAAAAAAAAAGAGAAGGGAATATTTTCTTTTTGTAATGAGAACTCATAGGATATACTCTTAACAACTTTCCTATACATCACACAGCAGTGTTAACTATAGGCATCATGTTGTACATTACATCCTAGTACCTATTTATCTTATAACTGGAAGTTTATACCTTTCTACCACCTTCCTACAGTTTCTCTCCCTTGAACCTCTGCCTATGGTAACCACAAGTCTGATTCCTTTTTTCTATGAGTTTGTTCTTTTTTATATATAAAAAATATATATAATGAATATATAAAATATAAAAAGATTCCACATACAAGTGAGATCATACACTATTTGTCTTTCTCTGTCTGACTTATTTCGCTCAGTATAGTGCCTTCACCATCTGTCCATGTTGTTGCAAATGGTAGGACTTCTTCATTTTCATGGCTGAATAATATTTCATACTATATATCTATATAGTATCTATCTATCTATCTATATATATAGTATGTATCTATATATCATGACTTCTTTATCCATTGATCCATTGGTAGACATTAGATGGTTTACCTGTCTTGGCTATTGTACATAATGCTGCTATGAACGTGGGGTTCAGATATATTTTTGAACTAATGTTTTCATTTTCTTTGGATATATTCCCAGAAGTAGAATTCCTGGATCATACAGTAGTTTTGTTTTTAATTTTTTGAGGAGCCTCCATACTGTTTTCCATACGAGCTATACCAATTTACATTCCCACCAACAGTGCACAAATGTTCCCTGTTCTCCACATTCACACAAGAAATTCTTATCCCTTGTCTTTTGATGATGGTCATTCTAACAGCCATGAGGTGACATCTCATACTGATTTCTTTTTCTTTTTTAAAACCAGCTCCCCTCAAGACAGTTCTTTTTTTTTTTTTTGGCTGCCTTGGGTCTTCGTTGCTGTGCATGGGCTTTCTCTAGCTGTGGCGAGTGGGGGCTTCTCTTCGTTGTGGAGCACAGGTTTCTCATTGCAGTGGCTTCTCTTGTTGTGGAGCATGGCCTCTAGGTGCGTGGGCTTTAGTAGTTGCACCACATGGGCTTAGTAGTTGTGGCACGTTAGCCTTAGAGTGCATGGACATTACAGTGGTTGTGGCACATGGGCTCAGTAGTTGAGGTGTGCAGGCTCTAGGGTGCAAGGGTTTCAGTAGTTATAGCACGCAGGCTCAGTAGTTGTGGCTCTTGGGCTTTAGAGTGCAGGTTCAGTAGTTGTGGCACACGGGGTTAGTTACTCTGCGGCATGTGGGATCTTCCTGGACCAGGGCTCGAACCTGTGTTCCCTACACTGGCAGGAAGATTCTTAACAACTCTGCCACCAGGGAAGTCCCCTGATTTCTTTTTCTTCCAGTTTTATTGAAGTATAATTGACATACAGCACTGTATAAGTTTAAGGTATACAGAATAATAATTTGATTTACATATATCATGAAGTGATTATCATAATAAGTTTAATGAACATCCATCATCTCATATAGGTAGAAAATTAAAGAAATAGAAAAAAAATTTTTTATTCTTGTGATGAGAACTGAGGATTTACTCTCTTAACAACTTTCTTATTTTACATACAGAAATGTTAATTACATTTATCATGTTATAAATGATATCCCTAGTACTTATTTACCTTGTATCTGGAAGTTTGTACCTTTTGACCACCTTCCTCCAATTCCCCCTCCTCCCACACCCCCGCCTCTGGTAACTACAAATCTGATCTCTTTTTCTATGTTTGTCTGTTTGTTTTTGAAGCATAATTGACCTACAACATTATGTTAGTTCCTGATACACAACATAGTGATTCGGTATTTCTATACATTTCAAAGTGATCACCAGAATAAGTCTGGTTACAATGTCACCAAAGATATTATATAGTTATTGCCAATATTCCCCACACTGTACATTTCATACCCATGACTCATTTCCTGTGGAGCTGGAAGTTTGTACCCCTTAATCTCACTCACTTATTTCTTTCATTCTCCCTACCCACATTCCCTCTGGCAAACACCCTTTTTTTCTCTGTTATCTATGACTCTATTTCTGTTTTGTTATGTTTGTTCATTGTCTTATTTTTTATTGAGGTATAGTTGACTTATGATATAAATTCCAAGGGTACAACATAGTGATTCACAATTTTGAAAGATTATACTCTATTTACAGTTATCATAAAATATTGGCTATAAACCCTGTGCTGTACAATATATCCTTGTAGTTTATTTATTTTATACATAGTAGTTTGTACCTCTTAATCCCCTACCCCCATTTTGCCCTTCCTCCCCACCCTTCTCCACTGATAACCACAAAATTGTTGTCTATATCTGTGCATCTGTTTCTTTGTTGTTATATTCACTAGTTTTATTTTTTAGATTCCAAATATAAATGATAACATACAGTATTTGTCTTTCTCTGTCTGACTTATTTCAGTGAAATAATACCCTCCAAGTTCAACCATGTTGCTGCAAATTTCATTCTTTTTAGTGGCTGAGTAGTATTCCATTCTATGTATATTTCACATCTTCTTTATCCATTCATCTGTTGATGAACACTTAGTTTGCTTCCGTATCTTGGGAACTGTAAATAATGCTGCTATGAACACTGGGGTGCAAGTACCCTTTGGAATTAGTGTTTTCTTTTTTTTTCAGACATATACTCAGTATATATGGTAGTTCTAGTTTTAGTTTATTTAGGAATTGCCATACTGTTTTCCACAGTGGCTGAACCAAGTTACATTCCCACCAAGTGTACGCTGTTCCCTTTTCTCCACATCCTTGACAACATTTGTTATTTGTGTTCTTTTTGATGATAGCCATTCTAACAGGTGTGAATAATATCTCGTTGTGGTTTTAATTTGCATTGCTCTGATGATTACCAATGTTAAGCATCTTTTCATGTATGTTTTCTTTGGACAAATGTCTATTCATGTCCTTTTCCCATTTTTAATCAGGTTGTTTGTTTTTTTGATGTTGAGTACTAATTATCCTGATTCTAATAACTAACACAAGTTTCTACAAAAGTGATAAATACCCATCATATGTAAAAAATACTGTTTCATGTTCTTTTATTACAAGCCTAATCCCAATGATAATATTCCTTCACACAGACCAAGAAATAATCATTTCAAACTGACATTGGATCACCATCCAAACCCTTAAATTAATGCTCAGCTTCAAAATAGATTACTTCTCAATAATATATGTACTGGTAGCATTGTTTATTACATGATCTATCATAGAATTCTCAATATGATACATACATTTAGATCCTTACATTAATCAATTCTTCAAGTACCTACTCCTCTTCCTCATTACCATACTAATCTTTGTTACTGCCAACAATCTCTTCCAGCTTTTCACTGGGTGAGAGGGAGTCGGAATCATATCTTTCCTACTCATTGGGTGATGATATGGACGAGCAGATGCAAACGCAGCTGCCCTCCAAGCAATCTTATATAACTGCATCAGGGTTATCGGATTCACTATATCAATAGCATGATTTCTATCTAACTCAAACGCATGAGACCTACAACAAAGTTTTATACTCGACCTACTCTTTAAACCTCCCCCTTACAGGACTTGCATTAGCCGCAGCCGGAAAATCAGCTCAATTTGGACTTCACCCCTGACTCCCCTCAGCAATAGAAGGTCCCATGACCGTATCAGCCCTACTCCACTGAAGCACAATGGTCGTAGCAGCGGTCTTCCTACTTATCCGATTTTACCCCCTAACAGAAAACAATAAACTTATTCAAACAATAACGTTATGCTTAGGAGCCCTTACCACTCTATTCACAGCTATATGCGCTCTCACCCAAAATGATATTAAAAAAATTATTGCTTTCTCTGCCTCAAGCCAATTAGGCCTAATGATGGTAACAATCAGCATCAACCAGCCCTATCTAACCTTCTTGCATATTTGCACACATGCTTTCTTCAAAGCCACACTATTCATGTGCTCTGGATCTATTATCCACAGCTTAAACAACAAACAAGATATTCGAAAAATAGGAGGTCTGTTCAAGACCTTACCTTTTACTGCAACAGCCCTTATCATTGGATGCCTAGCACTGACAGGAATGCTTTTCCTCACCAGTTTTTATTCTAAAGACCTGATCATTGAAACCGCCAACACGTCTTATACCAAGGCCTGAGCCCTATTAATAACTCTAACTGCCACCTCCCTCACAGCCATCTTATAGCACTCACATTATCTTCTTCACACTACTGGGACAACCCCGCTTTTCCCCCTCAGCTCCTATCAATGAAAACAACCCCCTCCTAATTAACTCTATCAAACGCCTACTAATCGGAGGTATCTTTGCTGGATTCATCATCTCCAACAACATTCTCCCAACAGCCATCCCCCTAATAACCATACCTCTGCACTTAAAACTAACTGCCTTTATAGTAACAACTCTGGGCTTCGTGCTAGCACTCGAAATTAACCTCAACACACAAAACTTAAAATATACCTACCCCTCAAACTCCTTTAAATTCTCGACTCTCCTAGGATATTCCCCCACCATTATACACCACCTACCCCCTTATCTAAACTTATTAATGAGCCAAAAATTAGCATCCTCTCTTCTATATTTAATCGGATTAGAAACTATCTTACTAAAAACCACATCCCTCATTCAACTAAAATCCTCCACGCTAATCTCAAACCACAAAGACCTTATTAAACTATACTTCCCATCATTTCTCATCACCCTCACCCTTAGCATACCCTTATTTAATTACCCCAAGTAATCTCCATAATAACCACAACACCAATAAACAATGACCAACCACAGTAACAATCACTAAGTACCATAACTATATAAGGCTGCAATCCCTATAGCTTTCTCACTTAGAAAACCAGAATCACCAGTATCATAAATAACTCAGTCCCCCAACCCATTGAACTTAAACACAATTCCCACCTCCTCATCCTTCAAAATATAAAATGCCATCAAAAACTCTACTATTAACCCTAAAAGAAATGCCCCCAAGACAACCTTATTAGAAACTCAAACCTCAGGATACTGCTCAGTGGCTATAGCTGTTGTATAACCAAACACGACTAACATTCCCCCTATATAAATCAAAAACACTATCAGACCTAAAAGTGAGCCACCAAAACTCAACACAATCCCACACCCAACACCACCACTCACAATCAACCCTAAACCCCCATAAATAGGCAAAGGTTTTGAAGAAACCCCCACAGAACTAATCACAAAAATAATACTTAAAATAAGTACAATGTATGTCATTATTATTCTCACATGGACTCCAACCATGACCAATGACATGAAAAATAATCATGGTCATTCAACTATAAGAACACCAATGACCAACATTCGAAAAAACCACCCGCTGACGAAGATCATCAACAGCACGTTCATTGACCTCCCAACCCTGTCAAACATCTCGTCATGATGAAACTTTGGCTCTTTACTAGGCATCTGCCTGATCCTACAAATCCTAACAGGCCTATTCCTAGCGATACACTACACACCAGACACAACAACTGCCTTCTCATCAGTAACACACATCTGCCGAGACGTCAACTATGGTTGAAATATTCGATATATACATGCAAACAGAGCTTCCATATTCTCTACCTGCCTCTACACTCACGTAGGACGTGGCCTATACTATGGGTCCTACACCTTTCAAGAAACATGAAACATTAGAATCATCCTACTACTTAGAGTCATATCTACCGCATTCATAAGTTACGTACTACCTTGAGGACAAATATTCTGAGACGCAACAGTTATCACAAACCTACTCTCAGCAATCCCATATATTGGCACCACCCTTGTCAAATGAATTTGAGGTGGCTTTGCTGTAGATAAAGCAACACTCACACGGTTCTTTGCCTTCCACTTCATTCACCCTTTCATCATCACAGTGCTAGCAGCCGTCCACCTACTATTTCTTCATGAAACAGGATCCAACAACCCCACAGGAATCCCATTCAACACAGACAAAATCCCATTCCACCCCTATTACACAAGCAGATATCCTAGGCGCCCTACTACTAATTCTAGCCTCACTAATACTAGCCCTATTCTCACCTGATTTGTTAGGAGACCCCGACAACTACACCCCAGGAAACCCACTCAATACACCACCTCATATCAAGCCAGAATGGTACTTTCTATTCACGTATATAATCCTATGGTCAATCCTCAACAAACTAGTTGGAGTCTTAGCCCTATTACTCTCTGTCCTAACCCTGTCATTTATTCCAGTACTCCACACATACAAACAGTGAAGCATGATATTCCGACCTTTCAGCCAACTCTTATTTTGAATGTTAGTAGCAGACTTACTACTTAGTAGCAGTCGGAGGACAACCGGTAGAACATCCATACATTATCAGACAACTTGCATCTATTTTATACTTTTTTTTAATCCTAGTGTTAATACCAGTAACTACTATCATTGAAAACAAATTTCTAAAATGAAGAGTTGTAGTATAACACAATACCCTGGTCTTGTAAACCAGAAAAGGAGAATGACACACCTCCCTAAGACTCAAGGAAGAAGCCCTAAACTTCACCACCAGCACCCAAAGCTGAAATTCTATATAAACTATTCCCTGAAATATATTATAAGACATTTATAAAACTACAGTACAATGTCAGTACTAAAACAACCCATTTTATCACATACATGTCATATATTTTGTGCATGTCTGCACTGTCACATCAATAAATACATGCGTTCCATACATACATATATAAGTTGTATGTATAACCGTGCATTACATTATTCACCACATGCCTAATAAGCATGTACATTAAATCATTGATATTGCATCATACATATAATTTATTGGTCATACATAATACATTAGGTTAAATCAGTCTCGACCAATGTACCTATAATCCTGTCCATTGGACCACGAGCTTGATCACCAGGCTGCATGAAACCATCAACCCTGCCGAGTGGGTTGATGTCCCTCTTCTCGCTCCAGACGCATAACTTGTGGGGGTTTCTATTGGTGAACTTTATCAAACATCTGGTTCTTACTTCAGGGCCATCTCACCTAAAATCTCCCACTCTTTCCCCTTAAATAAGACATCTCAATGGACTAATGACTAATCAGCCCATGCTCACACATAACTATGGCTTCATGCATTTGGTATTTTTTAATTTGGGAGGGGGGACGCTTGGGCTCAGCTATGACCTTAAAAGTTCTTAACACAGTCAAGCAAACGGTAGCTGGACTTAATTAAAATTATTTACTAGCATGAACAACCTTCATTGTCCAATTCAATGGTCGCAGGACATAGCACTCCATTCTCCCCCTGATTTAAAATATTTACCTATCAGAATAAATTAACCTTTAACCCCCCCCATCATACCAATGAGCTACTTAGATATTCACCACCCATATAGACAGACAAATAGATTCGCCAGCCATTTTATCAAAAATTTAATACTAAATGTGACATAAACCACACAACACAACCATACAAATACCACCTATATATAACAAGTTAATGTAGTTTAACACTTCTTAAAGCAAGACACTGAAAATGTTTAGATGGGCTCACTGTCCCCATGAAAATAAAGGTTTTGTCCCAACATTTCTATTAGTTTTTTTTTTTTTTTTTTTTGCGATACGTGGGCCTCTCACTGCTGTGGCCTCTCCCGTTGCAGAGCACAGGCTCCGGACGCGCAGGCTCAGCGGCCATGGCTCACGGGCCCAGCCGCTCCGCGGCATGTGGGATCTTCCCGGACCGGGGCACGAACCCGCGTCCCCTGCATCGGCAGGTGGACTCTCAACCACTGTGCCACCAGGGAAGCCCTCTATTAGTTTTTAATAGAATTACACATGCAAGTATACGCACTCCCGTGAGAATGCCCTCTAAATCACTGAGATTAAAAGGAGCAGGTAACAAGCATGCCGCACCAGCAGCTCACAGCATCTTGCTCAATCACACCCCCACGGGAGACAACAGTGACAAGAATTAAGCCATAAATGAAAGTTTGACTAAGTCATATTAATCAGGGTTGGTAAATTTCATGCCAGCCACCGCGGCCATACGATTGACCCGAATTAATAGAACTATGGCATAAAGCATGTTAAAGAATTATACAAGATAAAGTTAAACCTTAATTAAGCTGTAAAAAGCCATAATTAAAGTAAAAGTAAACTACGAAAGTGACTTTAACATATCCTGATCACATGATAGCTAAGACCCAAAATGGGATTAGATACCCCACTATGCTTAGCCCTAAACCCAAATAATCATAAGAACTAGACTATTCGCCAGAGTACTACTAGCAACAGCTTAAAACTCAAAGGACTTGGGGGTGCTTCACACCCCTCTAGAGGAGCCTGTTCTATAATCGATAAACCCCGATAAACCTCACCAACCCTTGCTAATCCAGTCTATATACTGCCATCTTCAGCAAATCCTAAAAAGAAGCAAAAGTAAGCACAATTATAACGCATAAAAATGTTAGGTCAAGGTGTAACCTATGCGGTGGGAAGAAATGGGCTACATTTTCTACACCAAGAATACCCTTTATACGAAAGTTTTTATGAAACCTAAAAACTAAAGGAGGATTTAGTAGTAAATTAAGAATAGAGCGCTTAATTGAATAAGGCCATGAAGCATGCACAGACTTCCTGTCACCCTCCTCAAGTGCTATGACAAAGCCACAGTTCATTAACAGAAGCTAAACAATTATATGAGAGGAGATAAGTCATAACAAGGTAAGCATACAGGAAAGTGTGCTTGGATAAACCAAGGCATAGCTTAAATAAAGCACCTGGTTTACACCTAGAAGATTTCATAACCTATGTATGTCTTGAACTAAGCCTAGCCCACACTCTTCCCATCATACTAACACAAGCTAGTCAAATAAAACATTCATCGGACATCTAAAGTATAGAAGATAGAAATTTAGACATTGATGGTGTTATAGAGAAAGTACCATAAGGGAATGATGAAAGAAACATTAAAAGTATTAAATGGCAAAGCTTATCCCTTGTACCTTTTGCATAATGACTTAACTAGCAACAACTTAACAAAGAGAACTTAAGCTAAACTACCCAAAACCAGATGAGCTACTTATGAACAGTTACTAGAACAAACTCATCTATGTGGCAAAATAGTGAGAAGATTTATAAGTAGAGGTGACAAGCCTAACGACCCTGGTGATAGTTGGTTGACCAGGAAAAGAATTCAGTTCAACGTTAAATAATACTAAAACCCATAATAAGCTTCAACTTATATTTAAATGTTAGTCTAAAAAGGTGCAGCTTTTTAGAAATGGATACAACCTTAACTAGAGAGTAAAAACAACACCATAGTTGGCCTAAAAGCAGCCAAGAGTTAAGAAAGTGTTCCAGCCCAACAACAAAACACATCTCAATTCCAATATTAAGTAAATCAACTCCTAGTTATACTACTGGACTAATCTATAAAATTATAGAAGCAATACTGCTAATATGAGTAACAAGAAATATTTCTTCTTGCACAAGTTTACATCAGCAACTAATAATATACTGATAATTAACAGTAAATAAATACAACCCAACACTAAACTATTAATTAAATACACTGTTAATCCAACACAGGTGTGCACCCAAGGAACGATTAAAAAAAGTAAAAGGAACTCGGCAAATATAAACCCCGCCTGTTTACCAAAAACATCACCTCTAGCATCACCAGTATTAAAGGCACCGCCTGCCCAGTGACAACCGTTAAACGGCCGTGGTATCCTGACCTTGCAAAGGTAGCATAATCATTTGTTCTCTAAATAAGGACTTGTATGAATGGCTACACGTGGGTTTTACTGTCTCTTACTTTTTTTTTTTTTTTTTTGCGGTACGTGGGCACCTCACTGTTGTGGCCTCTCCCGTTGCGGAGCACAGGCTCCGGACGCGCAGGCCCAGCAGCCATGGCTCACGGGCCCAGCCGCTTCGCGGCATGTGGGATCTTCCCAGACCGGGGCACGAACCCGTGTCCCCTGCATCGGCAGACGGACTCTCAACCACTGCACCACCAGGGAAGCTCTGTCTCTTACTTTTAATCAGTGAAATTGACCTCCCATGAAGATGCGGGGATGACAAAATTAGACGAGACGACCCTATGGAGCTTCAATTAATTAACCCCCCAAAATCATAATCTTAAACCACCAAGGAATAACAAAATTTCACATGAGTTGACAATTTCAGTTGGGGTGACCTCAGAGCACAAAAAAACCCTCCGAGTGATTAAAGCCTAGACCCACTAGCCAAAGCATAACATCACTTATTGATCCAAAAAATTGATCAATGGAACAGTTACCCTAGGGATAACAGCACAACCCTACTCTAGAGTCCATATCGACAATAGGGTTTATGACCTCCATGTTGGATCAGGACATCCCAATCGTGTAACTGCTATTAAGAGTTCGTTTGTTCAATGATTAAAGTCCTACGTGATCTGAGCTCAGACCTGAGTAATCCAGGTTGGTTTCTATCTATTATGCATTTCTCCCAGTACGAAAGAACAAGAGAAATAAGCCCCACTTTAAACAAGCACCTTCAAAACAATTAATGATCTAACCTCAACTTAATAAACAAGCACAAAACAATCACCCAAGACCAGGGTTTAGTTAGGGTGACAGAGCTTGGAATTGTGTAAAACTTGAACCTTTATGCCCAGAAGTTCAAATCCTCTTTCTAACAAATGTTTATAATTAACATTCTAATGCTCATCATTCCTATTCTCCTAGCCGTGGCATTCCTAACATTAATAGAATGAAAAATCCTAGTCTACATACAACTCCAAAAAGGGCCAAACATTGTAGGACCACACGGCCTACTCCAACCTATTGCCGAGGCAATCAAACTATTCACTAAAGAACCCCTACGACCAGCCACATCCTCCACCTCCATATTTATCATTACACCCATCTTAGCCCTAACCCTAGCCCTAACAATATGAATCCCCCTACCCATGACATACCCCCTCATCAACATAAACCTAGGAGTGTTATTCATACTAGAAATAACAAGTCTAGCCGTATACTCTACCCTATGATCTAGATGGGCCTCCAACTCAAAATACGCACTAATTGGGGCCCTATGAGCAGTAGCACAAACAATCTCATACGAAGTAACGCTAGCAATCATCCTATCAGAGCTCTTAATAAACGGGTCCTTCACCCTATCAACACTAACCACAACACAAGAACAACTATGACTGATCTTCCCATCATGACCACTAGCCATAATATGATTTATTTCCACCCTAGCAGAAAACAACCGAGTCCCTTTTGATTTAACAGAAGGAGAATCTGAACTCATGTCTGGCTTCAATGTAGAATACACAGCAGGCCCCTTAGCCAGGTTCTTCCTAGCAGAATACGTCAACATCATTATAATAAATATGTTCACAACAATCTTATTTCTAGGAGCATTCCACAACCCCTATACAGCAGAACTATACACAATCAACTTCACCATTAAAACATTATTACTAACAATATCTTTCCTATGGATTCGAGCATCCTACCCTCGATTCTGATATGAGCAATTAATACACCTACTCTGAAAAAGCTTCCTGCCTCTAACACTAGCCATATGCATATGACACATATCACTACCCATCATAATGGCAAGCATCCCCCCTCAAACATAAGAAATATGTCTGACAAAATAATTATTTTGATAGAGTAAATAATAGAGGTTCAAGCCCTCTTGTTTCTAGAATTATAGGAATTGAATGTACCCTTAAGAATTCAATATTCTCCATGCTACCATAGTACACTACATTCTGCAGTAGGGTCAGCTAAACAGGCTATTGGGCCCATAGCCCGAAAATGTTGGTTTACATCCTTCCTGTACTAATAAACCCCAGCATCTCTGTCATTATCCTAACAACTGTCATTTTAGGAACTATAATCGTAATAACCAGCTCTCACTGACTACTAGCCTGAATTGGATTTGAAATAAATATAATAGCCATCATCCCTATTATAATAAAAAACTTTAACCCACGAGCCATAAAAGCCTCCACTAAATATTTTCTAACACAAGCTACCACAATAATGCTACTTATAATAGCAGCCATCATTACCTATTACACTCTGGCCAGTGGACTATCACAAAACTATTCAACCCAACAGCATCAACCATAATAATGATAGCCCTAGCCATAAAACTAGGACTATCCCCTTTTCACTTTTGAGTGCCCTAAGTAACACAGGGCACCATTAACAGCAGGTCTGTTTTTGGTTCAAGATGGCAGAGTAGAAGGACGTGCTCTCACTCCCTCGTGTGAGACCACTAGAATCACAACTAAGTGCTGAACAATCATCAACAGGAAGACATGAACTCAACAAAAAAGATATCCCCCATCCAAAGACAAAGGAGAAGCCACAATTAGACAGTAAGAGGAGCACAATCACAGTAAAATCAAATCCCATAACTGCTGGGTGGGTGACTCACAAACTAGAGAACACTTATACAAGAGAAGTCCACCCACTGGAGTGAAGGTTCTGAACCCCATGTCAGGCTCCCAACCTGGGGGTCTGGCAACAGGAAGAGGAATTCCTAGAGAATCAGACTTTGAAGGCTAGCAGGATTTGATTGCAGGACTTCAACAGGACTGAGGAAACAGAGACTCCACTCTTGGAGGGCACACACAGAGTAGTGTGTGCATCAGGACACAGGGGAAAGAACAGTGACCCCATTGGAGACTGAACCAGACCTACCTGCTAGTGTTGTAGGGTCTCCTGCAGAGGTAGGAGTGGTGGTGGCTGTGTCTCACCATGAGGACAAGGACACTGGCAGCAGAAGTTCTGGGAAGTACTCCTTGGTGTGAGCCTTCCCAGAGTCTGCTATTAGCCCCACCAAAGAGCCCAGGTCGGCTCCAGTGTTGGGTTGCCTCAGGCCAAACAACCAACAGGGAGGGAACACATCCCCACCCATCATCAGACAAGTGGATCAAAGTTTTACTGAGCTCTGCCCACCAAAGCAACAGCCAGCTCTACCCACCACCAGTCAAGCCTCTTAGATAGCCTCATCCACCAGAGGGCAGACAGTGAAGCAAGAACTACAATCCTGAAGCCTGTGGAACAAAAAACATATTCACAAAAAGATAGACAAGATGAAAAGGCAAAGGGCTATGTACCAGATGAAGGAACAAGATAAAACCCCAGAAAAACAATGAAATGAAGTGGAGATAGGCAACCTCCCAGAAGAATAATTCAGAATAATGATAGTGAAGATGATCCAGGACCTCGGAAAAAGAATGGAGGCAAAGATCAAGAAGATGCAAGAAATGTTTAACAAAGACCTAGAAAAATTAAACAACAAACAAACAAAGATTAACAGTACAATAACTGAAATGAAAACTACACTAGAAGGAATCAATAGTAGAATAACTGAGAGAAGAACAGACAAGTGACCTGGAAGACAGAATGGTGGAATTCAATGTTGCACAACAGAATAAAGAAAAAGGAATGCAAAGAAATGAAGACAGCCTAAGAGACCTCTGGGACAACCTTAAACACAACAACATTCACATTATAAGGATCCCAGAAGGAGAAGAGAGAGAAAAAGGACCTGAAAAAACATTTGAAGAGATTATAGTCAAAAACTACCCTAACATGGGCAAAGAAATAGCCACCCAAGTCCAGGAAGCACAGAGAGTCCCATACAGCATAAACCCAAGGAGAAACATGCCAAGACACACAGTAATCAAATTGGCAAAAATTAAAGACAAACAAAAATTATTGAAAGCAACAAGGGAAAAACGACAAATAACATATGAGGGAACTCCCATAAGGTTAACAGCTGATTTCTCAGCAGAAGCTCCGCAGCCACAAGGGAGTGGCATGACATATTTAAAGTGATGAAAGGGAAGAACCTACAACCAGAATTACTCTACCCGGCAGGGATCTCATTCAGATTTGATGGAGAAATCAAAAGATTACAGACAAGCAAAAGCTAAGAGAATTCAGTGCCACCAAACCAGCTCTACAACAAATGCTAAAGGAACTTCCTTAAGTGGGAAACACAAGAGAAGAAAAGGACCTACAAAAACAAACCAAAACAATTAAGAAAATGGTAACAGGAACATACATATAGATAATACCTTAAACGTGAATGGATGAAATGCTCCAAGCAAAAGACACAGGCTTGCTGAATGGATACAAAAACAAGACCCATATATATGCTGTCTACAAGAGACCCACTTCAGACCTAGGGACACATACAGACTGAAAGCGAGGGGATAGAAAAAGATATTCCATACAAATGGAAATCAAAAGAAAGCTGGAGTAGCAATACTCACATCAGATAAAATAGACTTTAAAATACATAATGTTACAAGAGACAAGGAAGGACACTACATAATAATAATAATCAAGGGATCAATCGAAGAAGAAGATATAACAATTATAAATATATGTGCACCAAACATAGAAGCACCTCAATACATAAGGCAACTGCTAACAGCTATAAAGAGGAAATCGACAGCAACACAATAATAGTGGGGGACTTTAACACCTCACTTACACCGATGGACAGGTCATCCAAACAGAAAGTTAATAAGGAAACACAAGCTTTAAATGACACAATAGAGCAGATAGTTTTAATTGATATTTGTAGGACATTCCATGCAAAAACAGCAGATTACACTTTCTTCTCAAGTGTGCACAGAACTTTCTCCAGGATACATCACATCTTGGGTCACAAATCAAGCCTCAGTAAATTTAAGAAAATTGAAATCATATCAAGTATCTTTTCTGACCAAAACACTATGAGATTAGAAATGAATTATGGGGAAAAAAACATAAAAAACACAAACACATGGAGGCTAAACAATACGTTACTAAATAACCAAGAGATCACTGAAGAAATCAAAGAGGAAATAAAAAAATACCTAGAGACAAATGACAACAAAACATGATGATCCATAACCTATGGGATGCAGCAAAAGCAGTTCTAAGAGGGAAGTTTATGGCTATACAAGCCTACCTCAAGAAACAAGAAAAATCTCAAATAAACAATCTAAGCTTACACCTAAAGGAACTAGAGAAAGAAGAACAAACAAAACCCAAAGTTAGCAGAAGGAAAGAAATCATAAAGATCAGAGCAGAAATAAATGAAATAGAAACAAAGAAAACAATAGTAAAGATCAATAAAACTAAAAGCTGGTTCTTTGAGAAGATAAATAAAATTGATAAAAAATTAGCCAGACTCATGAAGAAAAAGAGGGAGAGGACTTAAATCAATAAAATTAGAAATGAAAAAGGAGGGTTACAACAGACACCACAGAAATACAAAGCACCCTAAGAGACTACTACAAGCAACTCTATGCCAATAAAATGGACAACCTGGAAGAAATGGACAAATTCTTAGAAAGGTATAAGCTTCCAAGACTGAACCAGGAAGAAATAGAAAATATGAACAGACCAATCATAAGTAATGAAATTGAAACTGTGATTTAAAATCTTCAAACAGGGGCTTCCCTGTTGGTGCAGTGGTTGAGAGTCCGTCTGCCGATGCAGAGGACACGGGTTCGTGACCTGGTCTGGGAATATCCCACATGCCGCGGAGCAGCTGGGCCTGTGAGCCATGGCCACTGAGCCTGCGCGTCCAGAGCCTGTGCTCCGCAACAGGAGGGGCCACAATTGTGAGAGGCCCACGTACCACAAAAAAAGAAAAAAAAAACTTCAAACAAACAAAAGTCCAGGACCAGATGGCATCACAGGTGAATTCTATCAAACATTTAGAGAAGAGCTAACACTCATCGTTCTCAAACTCTTCCAAAAAATTGCAGAGGAAGGAATACTCCCAAACTCATTCTACAAGGCCACCATCACCCTTATACCAAAACCAGACAAAGATACTACAAAAACAGAAAATTACAGACCAGTATCACTGATGAATATAGATGCAAAAATCCTCAATAAAATATTAGCAAACAGAATCCAACAACACATTAATAGGATCATACTCCATGATCAAGTGGGATTTACCCCAGGGATGCAAGAATTCTTCAATATACACAAATCAATCAATGTGATACACCATATTAACAAATTGAAGAAGAAAAACCAAAATTCAACATCCAGTTATGGTAAAAGCTCTCCAGAAAGTGGGCATAGAGGGAATTTACCTCAACATCATAAAGGCCATATATGACAAACCCACAGCAAACATCATTCTCAATGGTGAAAAGCTGAAAGTATTTCCTCTAAGATCAGAAACAAGACAAGGATGTTCAGTCTCACCACTATTATTCAACATAGTTTTGCAAGTCCTAACCATGGCAATGAGAGAAGAAAAAGACATAAAAGGAATACAAATCAGTAAAGAAGAAGTAAAACTGTCACTGTTTGCAGATGACATGATACTATACATAGAGAATCCTAAATATGCCACCAGAAAACTACTAGAGCTAATCAATGAATTTGGTAAATTTGCAGGATACAAAATTAATGCACAGAAATCCCTTGCATTCCTATACACTAATGATGAAAAATCTGAAAGGGAAATTAAGGAAACAATCCCATTTACCAATGCAACAAAAAGAATAAAATACCTCGGAATAAACCTACCTAGGGAGACAAAAGAGCTGTATGCAGAAAACTATAAGACACTGATGAAAGAAATTAAAGATGATACCAACAGATGGAGAGATAAGCCATGTTCTTGGATTGGGAGAATCCATATTGTGAAAATGACTATATTACCCAAATCAATCTACAGATTCAATGCAATCCCTATCAAGTTATCAATGGCATTTTTTACTGAACTAGAACAAAAAATCTTAAAATGTGTATGGAGACACAAAAGACCCTGAAGAGCCAAAGCAGTCTTGAGGGGAAAAAAATGCAGCTGATGGAATCAGACTCCCTGACTTCAGACTATACTACAAAGCTACTGTAATCAGGACAATATGGTACTGGTACAAAAACAGAAATATAGATCAATGGAAAAGGATAGACAGCCCAGAGATAAACCCACGCACCTATGGTCAACTAATCTATGACAAAGGAGGCAAGGATATACAATGGAGAAAAGACAGCCTCTTAAATAAGTGGTGCTGGGAAAACTGGACAGCTACATGTAAAAGAATGAAATTAGAACACTCCCTAACACCATACATAAAAATAAATTCAAAATGGATTAGAGACCCAAATTTAAGACCAGACACTATAAAACTCTTAGAGGAAAACATAAGCAGAACACTCTATGACATAAATCACAGCAAGATCCCTTTTGAGCCACCTCCTAGAGAGATGGAATTAAAAACAAAAATAAACAAATGGGGCCTAATGAAACTTAAAAGTTTTGCACAACAAAGGAAACCATAAACAAGACAAAAAGACAACTCTCAGAATGGGAGAAAATATTTTCAAACAAAGCAACTGACAAAGGATTAATCTCCAAAATAAACAAGCAACTCATGCAGCTCAATATTAAAAAAACAAACAACCCAATCCAAAAATGGGCAGAAGATCTAAATAGACATTTCTCCAAAGAAGATATACAGATGGCCCAGAAGCACATGAAAAGCTGCTCAACATCACTAATTATTAGAGAAATGCAAATCAAAACTACAATGAGGTATCACCTCACACCAGTTAGAATGGGCATCATCAGAAAATCTACAAACAACAAATGCTGGAGAGGGTGTGGAGAAAAGGGAACCCTCATGCACCATTGGTGGGAATGTAAATTGATACAGCCACTATGGAGAACAGTATGGAGGTTCCTTAAAAAACTAAAAATAGAACTACCATATGACCCAGCAATCTACTACCGGGCATATACCCAGAGAAAACCATAATTCAAAAGGACACATGCACCCCAATGTTCATTGCAGCACTATTTACAATAGCCAGGTCATGGAAGCAACCTAAATGCCCATCGACAGATGAATGGATAAAGAAGATGTGCACATATATACAGTGCAATATTACTCAGCCATAAAATAGGAATGAAATTGGGCCATTTTTAGAAATGTGGATGGATCTAGAGTCTGTCATATAGAGTGAAGTAAGTCAGAAAGAGAAAAATAAATATCGTATATTAATGCATATATGTGGAACCTAGAAAAATGGTACAGATGAACCAGTTTGCAGGGCAGAAATTGAGACACAGATGTAGAGAACAAACGTAGGGACACCAAGGGGGTAAAGTGGTAGGGGGTCATGGTGGTGTGATGATTTGGGAGATTGTGATATATATATATACTAATATGTATGAAATGGATAACTAATTTAAAAAAACAGCAGGTCTAATCCTATTAACATGACGAAAACTTGGCACCCCTATCAATCCGCTATCAAATCTCACCATCAATTAATTTAAGCCTAATACTATCTCTATCCATACTTTCTATTCTAGTCAGTGATTGAGGAGGATTAACTCAAACACAACTCCAAAAAATCATGGTCTAATCACCAATCGCCCTCATAGGATGAATGACAACCATCTTACTGTATAATCCAACTATAACCATCTTCAACCTAGTAATTTATATCATAATAACCTCACTATATTCATACTATTTATTCACAGCTCAACCACCACCACACTATCACTATGACACACATGGAACAAAACACATGTCATCACAACCCTCACCATAATCACCCTACTCTTAATAGGAGGACTCCCGCCACTATCAGGATTCATGCCTAAATGAATGATTATTCAAGAAATAACAAAAAACAATGCTACTATCTTACCTGCGTTATAGCCACCACAGCACTACTTAACCTGTACTTCTACATACGACTCACATACTCCACAGCATTAAATATATTCCCCTCCACAAACAGCATGAAGATAAAATGTTGAGTCTATGTATATTTTGGATATAACCCCTTACTGGATATATTGTTTGCAAATATCTTCTTCCATTCAGCACATGGCCTTTTCATTTTGTTGGTAGTTTCCTTCACTGTACAAAGACATTTTAGTTTGATGTAGTCTCATTTGTATATTTTTGATTTTGTTTTCCTTGCCTGAGGAGGCATATCCCCAAAATATTGCTGAGGGTCAAGGTCAAAGAATATACTGCCTATGTTTTCTTCTAGGAGTATTGTATTATGGTTTCAGGTCTTACATTAAGTCTTTAATCCATTTTGAGTTTATTTTTCTGCATGGTGTGAGAGAGTAGTCAATTTGACTCTTTTTCATGTAGCTGTTCAGTTTTCCCAACCCCATTTATTGAAGAAACTGTCTTTTCTCCATTATATTTTCTTGCCTTCTTTGATGTAGGTTAATTGCCCATCTAATTGTGGGTTCTTTCTGAGCTCTCTATTTTGTTCCATTGATCAATGTGTCTGTTTTTGTGCCAATATCATACTATTTTGATTACAGTAGCTTTGCAGTATAGTCTGAAGCCAGGGAGCATGATACCTCCAGCTTCGTTCTTCATTCTCAAGATCGTTTTGACTGTTGGGGGTCTTTTGTGTTTCCATACAAATTTCAGAATTATTTGTTCTAGTTCTGTGAAAAATGCCATTGGTATTTTGATACGAATGGAATTGAGTCTGTAGATTGCCTTGGGTAATATGGTCATTTTAACAATATTAATTATTCCAATCCATGAACACGGTATATATTTCCATTTCTTGTGTCATTTTCAATTTCTTTCTTCAGCGTCTTATAGTTTTCTGAGTACAGGACTTTTACCGCCTTAGATTTATTCCTAGGTATTTTATTCTTTTTTATCAGCTTATAAATGGGATTGATTTCTCAGTTTCTCTTTCTGATAGTTTGTTGTTAGTGTATAGAAATGCAACAGATTACTATATTAATTTTGTATCCTGCAATTTTACCAAATTCATTGATGAACTGTAGTGGTTTTTTAGTGCATCTTTAGGATTTTCTATATAGTGTCACGTCATCTAAAATAGTGACAGTTTTACTTCTTCCCTTCCAATTTGGATGTCTTTTATTTCTTTTCCTTGTCTGATTGCTCTGGTTAGGACTTCCAACATTATGTTGAATGAAAGTAGTGAGTGAGGGTATCCTTGTCTTGTTCCTGATCTTAGATGAATGCTTTAAGATTTTCATCATTATGACATTAGCTGTGGGCTTACCATATATGGTCTTTATTATATTGAGTTATGTTCCCTCTATATTCACTTTGTTGAGAGCTTTTTCTCATAAATGGTGTTGAATTTTGTCAAAAGCTTTTTCTGTGTCTATTGTGATGAGTGTATGATTTTTATTCTTCAATCTGTGACTGTGGTGTATCACACTGAATGATTTGCTGATACTGAACCATTCTTGCATCACTGTGATAAATCCCACTTGATCATTATGTATAATACTTTCAATGAATTATTGAATTTGGTTTTCTAATGTTTTATTGAGGATCTTTGCATCTGTGTTCCTCAGTGACACTGGCTTGTAATTTTTTTTCTTGGTATCTTTGCCTGGTTTTGGTGTCAGTGTGATGCTGGCCTTTTAGAATGAGTTTGGACGTGTTCCTTCCTCTGAAAATTTTTGGGATAGTTTGAAATGGATAGGTGTTAACTCTTGTTTAACTGTTTGGTAGAAATGACCTGTGAAACCATCTGGTCTTGGACTTCTGTATGTTGGGAATTTTTTAAGTTGCTGATTCAATTATATTACTGGTAATTTGTCCATTCATATGTTCTATTTCTTCTTGACTCACTCTTGGAAGATTGTACATTTCTAGGAATTTGTTCATTTCTTCTAGGATGTCACTTTTATAGGCATATAATTGTTTGTAGTAAACTCTTATGAGACTTTTTATTTCTGTGGTGTCAGTTGTAACTTCTTTTTCATTCCTGATTTTATTTATTTGGACTCTTTTTTTCTCAGTGAGTCTGGTTAAAGGTTTATCATTTTTATTTTATCAACTTTTCAAAAATCCAGCTTTAGTTTTATTGATCTTTCCTACTGTTTTTTAAATTTCCATTTCATTAATTTCTGCTTTAGTATTTATGATTTCTTTCCTTCTACTATTTTTGGGTTTGTTTATTCTTCTTCTATTTCCTTTAGGTATAAGGTAAGTTTTTTGTTTGTTCGTTTGTTTTGTTTTTAGCATTTTCTCCTTTTCCTGAGGTAGAAAATTCCTATAAACTGGTTTTGCTGCATTCCATAGATTTTATGAGGTGTTAAAGTCCCTTACTATTATTGTATTGTTGTCAATTTCTCCCTATATGTATGTTAATATTTGCTTTATGTATTTAGGTGTCTTTATGTTGGGTGCATATATATTTATGATTGCTGTATCTTCTTGTTGGATTGATCCTTTAATCATTACGTAGTGTAACTTTTGTCTCTGTCCCTGGCACAGTCTTTGTTTTAAAGTCTATTTTGTCTGATATAAGTATTGCTAACCTGGCTCTCTTTCCATTTCCATTAGCATGAAATACCTTTTCCATCCTCTCACTTTCAGTCTGTGTGTGTCTTTAGATCTGAAGTGAGTCTCTTGTAGGCAGCATAAAGATGGATCTTGTTTTTGTATCCATTCAGCCACCCTTTATCTTTTGATTGGAGCATTAGTCCATTTACATTTAAAGTATTATTGATAGATATGTGCTTATTGCTATTTTGTTAATTGGTTTGGGATTGTTTTTTAATTCATTTTTGTTCGTTCTTCTTTTGTTCTCGTCTCTTGTTATTTAATGACTATCTTTAGTGTTATGTTTGAATACCTTTTACTTTTTTACATGGCTACCTATTATAGATTTTTGATTTGTAGTTATCATGAGGTTTATGTATAGCAATCTATACAGATGTGATTATTTTAAGCTGCTGATCTCTTAAGTTCAAATTCATTTTAACAACAGTATTACTCCCCTCTCCCAACATTTACTGTTCTTAACATAATATTTTACATCTAGTTGTTTTTTGCATCCCTTAACTACTTATTGCAGATATAGGTGATTTTACTCTGTCTTTTTTTTTTTTTTTTTTTTTTGCAGTACGCAGGCCTCTTACTGTTGTGGCCTCTCCCGTTGCGGAGCACAGGCTCCAGACATGCAGGCTCAGCGGCCATGGTTCATGGGCCTAGCCACTCCACAGCATGTGGGATCTTCCTGGACTGGGGCATGAACCCATGTCCCCTGCATCAGCAGGCAGACACTCAACCACTGTGCCACCAGGGAAGCCCACTGTATTTGTCTTTTAACCTTCCTATTAGATTTATATGTGGTTTATTTAATATGTTTACTGTGTATTTGCCTTTACCAATAAGATGTTTTCTTTTGTAATTTTCATGTTTCTAGTTGTGGCCTTTTCTTTTTCACTTAGAGAAATCCCTTAATACTTTTTAAAAGCTAGTTTGGTGGTAGTGAGCTCTTTTAGCTTTTGCTTGCTGTAAAACTCTTTCTCTCTTCCATAAATCTGAATGAAATCCTTGCCAGGTAGAGTATTCTTTGTTGTAGGTTTTTCCCTTTTATCACTTTAAATATATTGTGCCACTCTCTTCTGGACTGCAAAGTGTCTGCCAAAACATCAGCTGATAGCTTTGTGGAGCTCCCTTGTAAGTAACGTGTTGCTTTTCCCTTGCTGCTTTTAATATTTTCTCTTTACCTTTAATTTTTATTTTAATTACAATGTATCTTGGTGTGGTCCTCTTTGGATTGAACTTAGTTGGGACTTGCTTTCCTTGGTGCACTTGCACGTCTGTATCCTTTCCCAGGTTAGGGAAGTTTTCAGCTATGTCTTCAAATATGTTCTCTTACACTTTCTCTCTCTATTCTTCTCGGGAACCCCTATAATGGGAATGTTAGTTACTCTTGATGTTGTCTCAGATGTCTCTTAAACTCTTAAAGAAATCATACATGTCTTTTTATTCTTTTTTTTTTTTTTTTCTGTTCAGGTGCAGTGATTTCCACTCCTCTGTCTTCCAGCTCACTGATCCATTCCTTTGTATCATCTAACCTCCTGTTGATTCATTCTAGTGTATTTTACATTTCAGTTATTATTTTCTTCATCTCTTTGGTTCTTCTTTTTATTTTCTAACTTTGTTAAAATCTTCTAACTTCTTACCCTGTTCATCCACTCTTATCCCAAGTTCTTTGATCATCTTTACAATCATTACCCTGAACTGTTTATTGTGCAGATTGATAACTCCATTTCACTTAGTTCTTCTTCTGGGGTTTTATATTGTTCCTTCAGTTTGAACATGTTCTTCTGTCACCTCATTTTGCCTGATTTGCTATTTTTATTTCTATGTATTTTGAGGTTGGCTACATTTCCCAAACTTGGATAAATGGCCTTTTTAAAAAATATCCTCTGTGTCCCAGCAATGCACCCCACTCTTGTCACCAGAGCAATATTCTCTAGGGGTGCCTCCATATGGGCTGCATTGGTACTTCTGTTGTGGCGAGCTGACAACTGTGGGTGGCCTGGTAGATGTGGCTAGCCCCCATTCTGTTTGGTTGCCAGCTATGCCTTGTGTGGAGGCTCCCAGCCACTAGTGGGTGGGGCCAGGTAACAAAATGGCTGCCTGCATAGCCCCAGGGTGGTCTCAGTCTAGTGCTGGCTTACTGGTGAGCAGAGCTGGGTCCCAGTGTCTCTCAGTGCAGGGTTTCTGGTGTTCCAGGGCTAGTGTTGGTGCACGGGTGTGTGTGGCCAAGTCCTGGGCCCTCTGGTAGACAGGGCATTGTCCTGAGCAGCAGTGGCTCAGGGAGTCTTAAGGAAACAGCCTGCTAGTGGTTTGGGCTGTGCCCCCACCTGGCTAGTTGCTTTTTATCTTGTGATGAGAACTCTTAGGCTTTACTCTCGTAACAACTTTCATATATAACATACAACAGTGTTACTTATCATGTTGTACATACATCCGTAGTACTTATTTATGTTGTAACTGGAAGTTTGTACCTTTTGGCTACCTATATCAAATTACCCCTACCTCCACACCCCATATCTGTAACAACAAACCTGATCTCTTTATCTATGAGTTCGTTTGTTTGTTTTTGAAGTATAATTGACCTGTAACACTATGTTAGTTTCTGTTGCACAACATAGTGATTTGATCTTTCTATACATTTCAAAATGATCACAATTGTCTTGTTACCATATGTCACCATACAAAGGTATTACATTGCTATTGGCTATATTCCCCATACTGTACATTTCATAACCATACCTCATTTATTTTGTAACTGGAAGTTTGTACCTCATAATCTCCTTCAGCTATTTCACTCATTCCCCCCCACCCCCTCCCCTCTGCCAACCACCCCTTTGGTCTCTGTATCTATAACTCTGTTTCTGTTTTGTCATGTTTATTCATTTGTTATTTTCTCTTTAGTTTCCACATACATGAAATCATACAATATTTTATTTTTAAATTTATTTTTATTTTTTATTTTTGGGCCACACTGCACAGCATGTGGGATACTAGTTCCCCAACCAAGGGTTGAAGCTGTGCCCCCTGCAGTGGAAGCATGGAGCCTTACCCACTGGATTGTCAGGGAATTCCCATACAGTATTTTCATTTCTGTGTCTGACTTATTTCACTTAGCATAAGACCTTCTAGTTCTATTCATGTTGTCGTAAATGGCAAGATTTCATTCCTTTTTAAGGCTGAGTAATATTCCATTTTGTGTGTGTGTGTGTGTGTGTGTGTGTGTGTCACATCTTTATTCGTTTATCTATTGATGTGAACTTAGGTTGCTTCCATAGCTTGGCTATTGTAAATAATGCTGAAATGAACATAGGGGTGCATATATCTTTTTGAACTAGTGTTTTCATTTTCTTTGGAAAAATACCCAGAATTAGAATTCCTGGATCATATGGTAGTTCTACAGTAAGTCCCCTACATATGAACCTTCAAGTTGTGAACTTTCAAAGATGCAAACATGCTTTCAGAGTGAGTGAAATTGCAGCTTGCCCTCCGTCTCCTATTGCTGATCATCCTTTAGCTCTACCATCTCCCACCTTCTCTCCCTCCTCCAGTCAGTAACTCTTCTTGCCTGTTCACTCGATTCCAGCTCCTGTATGCTAGCTGTTATACTGTACTACTGTACTTTTCAAGGTATTGTACTGTAAGATTAAAAATGTTGTCTTTATTTTTTGTGTTTGTTTGTTTTTATGTATTAATTGTGTGAATAGTATTATAAACCTATCACAGTACAGTACTACATAACTAGCTGATTGTGTTATTTGGGCACCTAGGCTAACTTTCTTGGACTTAGGAACAAACTGAACTTATGAACACGCTCTTGGAATGGAACTTGCTCATAAGTAGGGGATTTACTGTATTTTTAATTTTTTGAGGAACCTCCATACTGTTCTCTGTAGTGGCTGTGCCCCTTTATGTTCCCACCAAGAGTTTATAAGCGTCTCCTTTTCTCCACATCCTCAACAACACTTGTTATTTCTTGTCTTTAGGATGATAGCCATTCTGACAGGTGTGAGGTGATATCTCATTGTGGTTTTGATTTGCATTTCCCTGATGATTAGTGACATTGAGCATCTTTCCATGTGTTTACTGGCCATCTGTATGTCTTCTTTGGAAAAATGTCTATTCATGTCCTTATCCCATTTTGTAATCAGGTTGTTTTTTTTTGGCTGCACTGCATGGCATGTGGGAATTTCCTGACCAGGGATTGAACTTTTCATGTGCACCTTGGCTATCTGCATGTCCTTATTGGAGAAATGTCTATTCAGTTCTTCTGCCTTTTTTTTTTTTTTTTTTTACCTAGTATGTAACTCTTTATTGAAAGTATCTTGCATTTGTGACTGATGCTTTCTGGGTTATGCCACACATTTTAACATTAAAGGTTAAATTATTTTTTACATGCAATTAGTGTTTATGGTTTTCCCCACATAGGATTACTGATTATAAAAAGATGACAAACTGCTTGGGTTAAGTGTCTTCTTTAATTGAAAAGCCAGCAAACTGTCTAATTCTATTTCCTCCCAAACTATAAACTGAGTAGAAACTGAGCCTCTAGCCAACATATTCAAAGTTGATAGGATTAAAAATGCAAAAACAAGTCCTCAGATCCAGTTAAGGGAGCGCTGCTACATACAGGCTAATCAATACCAGCCGTACTCTGACTCCAGGAAGCTGGAAGACATTCTGGTAACCCCACTCTAATAGCATTTACTTCATGTAGCCTTTTTCCAGTTTCCAACTCATAAATAAAGATAATATGTTAATTCTATTTCAGAAAATTTTTTGCAAGTTGTTTTATTTACAATGCCAAGTCACTAAACTAAATGTAACTGGACAATAAACTAGGCAGAAATTGCTTTACAAAAAGACGGAAAGCCCAAAATGCCACTTTCTATAGAAAACCTACAGTTCAATTTTATTCAGAGCAAAGAAAAAAGAACTTTTGGCCATACTAGAAGAAACTGAGACATAAGTTTGGAATCTGTACTGAAACTACACATGTAATGAGGGCAACATTCTGCTAATACAACTGATTTGCTGCTGCATTTGTGGACTGTTTTTCTAATATTAACAATTATAAACAAAGCAGTTCCACTAGTATTTGGAACAATCCTTACAGTGTTACAGCATCAAACACAAAATTTCACTTCTCCTCCCACCACTAGTTCTCTTTGCGTACCTGGGCTTCCTCTTCTTCAGTAAAATCATTTTTGATGTTGAATGTCTTTCGAATCTCCTCAGGAGTTTTCCCCTTGATCATATTGGCAACAGTCTTGCAGGTAACATCAAGCAAACCTTTGATGTCTAAGTAGTTTGCTACCAGTATAAGCTCAAAAATATTCCTTGGTCAACTTTCAGGAGGAGGATCATCCTTGTGGTTGGTGCACCACTGAATGACCTTTTTTTTAATATTGCTGCATTAACATTTGTCAAGCGACTCGATCATCATCTCCTTCATCATCCATTCCCAAGTCTTCCAAAATGGTCTTAATAGTCACAGATTGTTTTGCAATTTCAACATCAACTTCAAATATCTCTTCACCAGAACTCTGCAGCTTAATTGAAGGCGTGGTGTTAGGACTCAAGGAGATGGCGGGCCAGAGGCTGATGAGAGCAGGGCAGCATCTGCAAAAAGAAAAACAGAAAAGCGGAGAACAAGGTCAACACCCTGCATATTTTTTAATAGGTTTTTTTTTTTGGTGATGAGTTGTATGAGTTCCTTGTACATTTTGGATATTAACCCCTTATCGGTCTTTCATTTGCAAATATTTTCTCCCATTCAGTAGATTGTCTTTTTGTTTTGTCAGTGGTTTCCTTTGTTGTGCAAAAGCTTTTAAGTTTAATTAGGTCCCATTGGTTTATTTATTTATTTGTTTTGTGATACGCAGGCCTCTCACTGCTGTGGCCTCTCCCGTTGCGGAGCACAGGCTCCAGACGCACAGGTTCAGCGGCCATGGCTCACGGGCCCAGCCGCTCTGCGGCATGTGTGATCTTCCCGGACTGGGGCATGAACCTGTGTCCCCTGCATCGGCAGGCGGACTCTCAACCACTGCACCACCAGGGAAGCCCCCATTGGTTTATTTTTGCTTTTATTTCCTTTGCTTTAGGAGACATATCCAAAAAATATTGCTATGATTTATATCAAAAAATGTTCTGCCTATGTTTTCTTCTAGGAGTTTTATGGCTTCCAGTCTTACATTTAGGTCTTTAACCCATTTTGAATGTTTTTGAGTATGTTTTGAGAAAATGTTCTCATATCATTCTTTTACAAGTAGCTTTCTAGTTTTCCCAGCACCACTTATTGAAGAGACTGTCTTTTCTCCATTGTATATTCTTGCCTCCTTTGTCAGAGATTAATTGACCATAAATGCATGGGTTTATTTCTGGAATCTATTCTGTTCCATTGATCTATGTGTCTGTTTTTGTGCCAGTACCATACTGCTTTGATAACCATAGCTTTGGGGTGTAGCCTGAAGTCAGGGAGCATGATTTCTTTTGCTCTGCTCTTCTTTTTCCAGATTGTTTTTGCTACTTGGGGTCTTTGTATTTCCATACAAATTTTAGAATTATTTGTTCTAGTTCTGTGAAAAATGCTCTTGGTATTTTCATAGGGAGTACATTGAATGTGTAGGTTGCCTTGGGTAGTATGTTCATTTCAGCAATATTAATTCTTCCAATCTAAGAACACAATATATCTTTCCATCTGTGTTGTCTTTAATTTCTTTCATCAGTGTCTTATAGTTTTCTGAGTATAGGTTTTTACATCCTTAAGTAGGTTTATTCCTAGGTATATTATCCTTTCGATGTGATGGCAGATGAGATTGTTTCCTTAATTTCTGTTTCTGATAGTTCATTGTTAGTGTATAGAAATGCAATAGATATTTGTATATTAAGTTTGTATCCTGCAACTTCACAGATTTTGTTGCTGAGCTCTAGTAGTTTTCTGATGGTGTCTTTAGGATTTTCTATGTGAGGTATCATGTCATCTGCAAACAGTGAAAGTTTTACTTCTTCCTTCCCAACTTGGATTTTTTAAATTTCTTTTTCTTGGCTGACTGCTGTGGCTAGCTCTTCCAATATTATTTTGAATAAAACTGGCAAGAGTGAGCATCCTTGTCTTGTTCCTGATCTTAGAGGAAATGCTTTCAGTTTTTCACCATTGAGAATGATGTTTGTTGTGGGTTTTTTGTATATGGCCTTTATTATATTGAGATGGGTTCCCTTTATGCCCACTTTCTGGAGATTTTTTATCATAAATTGTATTGAATTTTGTCAAAAGCTTTTTCTGCATTTATTGAGATGATCATATGGTTTTTATTTTTTCAATTTGTTAATGTGGTATATCACATTAATTTGTGGATATTGAAAAATTCTTGCATCCCTGAGACAAATCCCACTTGATTGTGGTGTATAATCCTTTTACTGTATTGTTGAATTCAGGTTGCTAATATTTTGTTGAGGATTTTTACATCTAGATTCATCAGTGATATTGGCCTGTAATATTCTTTTTCTGTGATATCTTTGTCTGGTTTTGGTATCAGGGTGATGGTGGCCTCATAGAATGAGTTCAGAAATATTCCTTCCTCTGCAATTTTTGGAATAATTTCAGGAAAGGTGCAAACTCTTCTCTAAATATTTGATAGAATTCACCTGTGAAGCCATCAGGTCCTGGACTTTTATTTGTTCAGAGTTTTAAAATTACTGATTCAGTTTCATTACTGGTAATTGGTCAGTTCAAATTTTCTATTTCTTCCTGGCTCAGTCTTGGGAGAGTGTACATTTCTAAGAATTTGTCCATTTCTTCTAGGTTGTCCATATTATTGGTGTATAGTAGTTCATAGTAGTCTCTTATGATCCTTTCTATTTCTGTGGTGTCAGTTGTACCTTCCCCTTTGTCACTTCTGATTTTATTGATTTGGGCCCTCTCCCTTTTTCTTGATGAGTCTGGCTAAAGGTATCATTAAAAAAATCTTTTCAAAGAATTAACTTTTAGTTTCATTGATCTTTTCTACTGAGTTTTTAGTCTTTATTTTATTTATTTGTGCTCTGATCTTTATGATTTCTTTACTTCTACTAAATTTGGGTTTTGTTTGTTCTTCTTTCTCTAGTTGCTTTAGGTGTAAGGTTAGGTTGTTTATTTGAGATTTTTCTTGTTTCCTGAGGTATGCTTATATCTCTACAAACTCCCCTCTTAGCACTGCTTTTTACTGCTTCGCATAGGTTTTGGATTGTTATGTTTTCATTTTCATTTGACTCTAGGTAATTTTTAGTTTCCTCTTTGATTTCTTCAGTGATGCATTGGTTATTTAGTAGCATATTGTTTAGTCTCCAGATGTTTGTCAGCTTTTTTTCAGTTTTTTTTTCTTATTGTTAATTTCTACTGTCATTGTGTTGTGGTTGGAAAAGATGCTTGATATGATTTCACTTTTATTAAATTTACCAAGGCTTGTTTTGTTGCCTAGCATGTGATCTATCCTGGAGAATGTTCCATATGCACTTGAAAATAAAGTGTACTCTGTTGCTTATGGATGCTCTCTATATATCAATTAATTACATCTGGTTTAATGTGTCATTTAAGGCCAGTAATTCTTTATTGATTTTCTCTCTGGATGATTTGTCCATTGATGTAAGTTGGAAGTTAAAGTCCTCTACTATTATTATGTTACTGTCAATTTCTCCCTTTACGTCAATAAAATTTTCTGTAATACATATATACAATAAGTGTTCCTATGTTTGGTGCATTATTATAGTCTTTGTTTTAAAGTCTATTTTGCCTAAGTATACATAACCTGGCTTTCATTTGTTTCCATTTATATGAAATACCTTTTCCATCCTCTCACTTCCAGTCTGAGTGTGTCTTTAGATCTGAAGTGAGCATCTTGTAGGCAGCATATGTATGGGTCTTGGTCTTATTATCCACTCAGCCACTCTATATCATTTTATTGGAGCATTTAGTCCATTTCCATTTAAAGGAATTATTGATAGGTATGTACTTATTGGTATTTTGTTAATTGTTTTTCAATTTTTAAAAATTATTTTTTGTTCCTTTCTTCTTCTTTGTTCTTCTCTCTTCCTTTGTTATTTGATAACCATGTTTGATTTTACATTTGGATTCCTTTCTCTTTTTTTGTGTGTATCTATTTGAGATTTTTGGTTTATGGTTATCATGATATTTATAAATCCATGAGTATTTTACATTGATGCTGTTAAGTTCAAGCACATTTTAACAACACTGCATTTTTTACTCCCCTTCCCTCTTTTAATGTTTTTGACATCATGCTTTTCATCTATTTGTTTTTTTTGTTTCTTCTAACTACTTTTTGTGGATATAGGTTATTTTACTATTTTTGTTATTTAATATTCCTTCTAATTTTGTAAGTGGTTCATCTACTATCTTTACCTTCACCAATGAGATATTTCCTTTTTAAGTTTTCATATTTCTAGTTGGGATATTTTCCACTTAAAAGAGTCCCTTTAAGATTTCCTGTAGAGATGGTTAGATGGTAGTGAACTCTTTTAGATTTTGCTTGTCTGTAAAACTGTTTATATTTCCTTCAAATCTGAATGATATCCTTGTCAGGTAGCGTATTATTTGTTGTAGGTTTTTCTCTTTCATTACTTTAAAATTATTGTACCGTTCCCTTTTGGCCTGCAGTTTCTGCTGAATATTCAGCTGATTGTCTTACAGGAGTTCCCTTGTATGTAACTTGTTGCTTTTTCCCTTGCTGCTTTTAATATTCTCTCTTTTTCCTTAACTTTTGCCATTTTAATTCAATGCGTCTTGATTTGTCTTCTTTGGGTTGATATTCTTTGTGGCTCTCTGTGCTCCCTTCACCTAGATAACTGCTTCCTTTCTCAGGTTAAAGAGATTTTCAACTATTAAGTCTACAAATATGTTATCAACCCCTTTCTCTCTTTTCTCATTCGGAGACCCCTATAATGGGAATGTTAGTACATTTAATTTTGTCCTAGAGGTCCTTGAAACTGTCCTCATGTTTTTAAAATTTTTTCTTTCTTCTGATCAACTTGAGTGATTTCCACTACTCTGTCTTCCAGTTCACTTATCCATTTCTTTGTATTATCTAATCAATTGTTGATTCCTTCTAGTGTATTTTTTGAGTTATTGTCTTCTTCATCTCTGTTTTGTTCTTCTTAATATTTTCTAACTCTCTGTTAATGTTCTCACCCTGTTTGTTCAATCTTCTCCTGAGTTTATTCAGCATCTTTTTGATCATTAGCTTTAACTATTTTTGGACAAATTGCTTATCTCCATTTGGCTTTGTTCTTCTGGTGCTTTGTCTTCTTCCTTCATTAAAAATTTTTTCTCTGTCACTCCATTTGGCCTGATTATCTATTTTTATTTTATATATTAGGTAGGTCAGTTACATTTCCTGATCTTGGAGAAGTGACCTTATGTAGGAGACATTCTGTAGGTTCCAGCAGCACACTCCCCTCTGTTCACCAGAGCTATATGCTCTAGTGGTGTCTCCTATGTGGGCTGAATGGGCTCTCTGTATTGGTGGGTCCAACTATTATTGTGGGCACACTGATGAGTTTGACTGGCTCCTGGCCCATTTGGTTGCCAGGTTCTGCTTTATTCAGGGGCTGCTGGCTGCTTGTAGGCGGGTCAGCATGCCAGGGGAACTGGCTGAAGTCCTAGAATCCTAGAACTGGTGTTTGCCTGTTGGTTGCCAAGGCCTGTTTCAAAAGCTAGTGCTGAACCACTGGTGGTTGGTGTTAGATCTTTGGGCTGCTGGCTGTGGGTATCAAGGTGTCTCTAGCCTGTTGTCCACCTGCTGGTGGGCCAGCTTAGGGCTCAGGTGGTCCATAGCCTGCTGTCCACCCACTGGTGCATGAGGACAGGTTCCCAGGCTAGTGTTGGCCTTTGGTAGTATTACTGTTTTAACAATATTAATTCTTCTGATTCATGAACACAGGATCCTTTCCATTTATTTATGTCTTATTCAATTTCTTTCATCAATGTTTTTTAGTTTTCAGAGTAGACCTCTTTCAACTCCTTAGTTAAATTTATTACTAAGTATTTTATTATTTTTTATGCAATTGTATACGGGATCAATTTCTTTTAGTCTTTTTCTGAAAATTCTTTGTTTATGTATAAAAATGCTACTGTTTTTCTGTATGTTAATTTTGCATCCTGCAACTTTAATGAATTCATTGATTAAATCTAACAGTTCTTTGCTTGAGTTTTTAGTATTTTCTCTATATAAAATCTTTATCAGCAAATAGAGACAATTTTACTTCTTCTTTTCCAATTCTGATTCTTTAAATTTCTTTTCATTGCCTGATTGCCCTACCTAGGACTTCTACTACTATGTTCAATAGGAGTGGTGAGAGTGGGCACATTTGTCTTTTTTCTGATCTTAGAGGAAAAGCTTTCAACCTTTCATCATTGGGTATGATGTTAGCTATGGGCTTATCATATATGGCCTTTATTATATTGAGGAATGCTCTTTCTATGCCTAATTTGTTAACAGTTTTTATCATGAATGGATGTTGTCAGATGCTTTTTCTACTTCTATTTAGATGATAATATGGTTCTTTTCTTTCATTCCACTAATGTGATGTATCACATTGATTCATTTGTGTATGTTGGACCAGCCTTACATCTCAGGGATAAATCACAGTTGATCATGGTGTATGGTCCTTTTACTGTGCTGCTGAATTTGTTTTGCTAGTATTTTACTGAGAATTTTTTACATTTATATTCATCAGGGGTAATGGCTAGTAGTTTCCTTTACTAGTAATATCCTTTTCTGGTTATGGTATCAGAAAAACGCTGGCTTCATAAAATGAAGTTGGGGGTGTTTCCTCCTCTTTGATTTTTTTTAACAGTTTGAGAAGAATTCGTGTTATTTCTTCTTTAAATGTTTGATAAAATTACCAGTGAAGCCATCTGGTCCTGGGATTTTCTTTGCTGGTAGATTTTTGATTACTGATTCAATCTCCTTATTAGTAATTAGTCTCTTCAGATTTTTTATTTCTTCCTGATTCAGTAAGAAATTTCTGAATTTCTTCAGTCAGTAAGTTGTATGTGACTCAGAATTTTTCCATTTCATCTAGGTTGTCCAGTTTCTTGGTGTATAGTTTTTCATTCATTCTAATTTTTAAAAAGGTTTTAGATATTAGGTTTATATTGTTTGATTTCCCTTTGAATTCTCCTTTAAAAATCTCCATATTTTAAGTGGAATAACATATAAGTAATCACAATTTTCTAGTGAGTTTTAAAACATTGCTGAGTAAAATTTCAGTTACCTTCTCTGAGGCTTTATCACCTGGAAGACAAGAAACAACTGTTTCTGATATAGTGAAGACAATATTCAATCTAATCTTCTGTCTAGGAATATCTCTATCCAAAAGAAAGCAGTTTAGTTGCTTTGAGAGTTTTTGGAGGGCTATAGTTAGTTTTTGTGTATGTGCCTGTGAGGATGTGGAACTTAGGAGGCAAGAAAGGTCAATCAATGGCAAACCTAAAATGCTGGTCATAAACAGCAATACTTAGCTCCTTCTCTCTTATAAATCTAAGGAAGCAACCAAGAGAAGAAATAGAGAAACATGTGAGGCAAAAAGACCACAGGATATTTTAGAATTGGAAAAAACTTGCTGAAATGTTTTACTTGACAGGTATCCAAGGCCATGGTACTAGAAAATTGGCAGGTACAACAACTTTATGATATAGCTATAATTTTTTTTTAATTTTAAATTTATTTTTGGCTGCATTGGATATTTGTTCCTGCATGTTGGTTTTCTCTAGTTGTGATGAGCAGGGGTTACTCTTCATTGCAGTGCATGGGCTTCTTATTGTGATGGCTTCTCTTGTTGTGGAACATGGGCTCTAAGCAAGTGGGCTTCAGTAGTTGCAGAGCGTGGGCTCAATAGTTGTGGCTCATGGACTCTTGAGCACAGCCTCAGTGTGGCTTTTGGGCTTAGTTGCTTCACAGCATATGGGATCTTCCTGGACCAGGAATTGAACTCATGTCCCCTGCATTGGCAGGCAGATTATTAACCACTGGGCCACCAGGGAAGTCCCTATATAGGTATAATATTTATATCAAATTTATGAATGATGAAATTGAAGTAATTCAGACGGAAAGTGGTAGATCTAGAATTTCAACCTAGATTTGGTTGGATTCAGGGTCTGTGTTTTAGTCTCTGTGCTATCTCATACACATCTACCTATGAGGTCCTTTCTTATATTGGTTCAGTTTTTTTGTTCATAATGAATGACTGCATTTGTTCCATTGTGTTTTGCTTATATTCTCTAAAAGAGTTAGGTGGTTTTAGTGTAAGGAAGAGACACTCCTTTGAGTTTGAAAGACTAGGATTAAACTTGTGCTTTTCCCCTCTAGAGAATTTTACAACATTCAGTGCATCCTGGGAGACAGAACAGGCAAAGAAAAAAAGGGCCTGGGAGTCAGGGAAGGATATAGAAGGGCCAAGCTGAGGGTCCCACAAAAACTGGGAAAAAGATGTGGGGAAAAATGACCAAAGGATACTTCTAACAAATTAATATCCTGAAAATAATGCTAATCATACTTTAAAATTGGAAAATAATGTTGGTAAAGTAGGTAAGTCAGATGAGTGGCTGAGTAAAAATGATCCTACTATGAAATAAAAAAGGGCTCATTGATTTTGCCAAGGCCTGGCTTGACATTTTGAACATTTCATATATCTTTATATAATGAATAGGCAGGAAGAGAAAAGAAAGTGGGAGATCCTACATAAAGCACATTGCAGAGGATATATTTATTTCAAAATACATATATATTATATCTACACCATTTCACCTATTCAGAACTTAAATTTTACTGAATACCTATTCTGTGCCAAGCCTTGCATAAGATATTACATATCAATAGATGACAAATACATCAATCCTAACCTCAACTTACTGCCCAGTATTGGAAACAGACAATTAAGCTGACATTTGCAATATAATTTGTAAATAATAGGACAATAGAATTTTAAAAACCTTTCCTCACTTCCCAGATATTTAACTAACTAATTAATTAATTAATTATGGAAGTAAATTTATTTACATGGTATATTATTTTCAGGTATACAACATACTGATTCAATATTTTAATAGATTATACTCCTTTTAAAGGTATTACAAAATAATCACTATATTCCCAGTGCTGTACTATATTTCCTGTTGCTTATTTATTTTATACATAGTAGTTTGTACCTCTTAATCATCAACCCCTATCTTGCCTTTCCACCCCTTCCCTGTCCCCACTGGCACCCAGCCTTTTTTCTCTATATCTCTGAGTCTGTTTCTGTTTTTTTATATACATTTGTTTTATTTTTTAATATTCTACATATAAGTTATGACAGACTATTTGTCTTTCTCTGTCTGACTTATTTCACTAAGCATAATACCCTCAGATCCATCCAAGATTTTATTATTTTTTATGACTGAGTAATATTTCATTATATATATACAACTTCTTTATCCATTCTTCTACTGATGTGCACTTAAGTTGCTTCCAAATCTTGGCTATTGTAAATGATGTTGCAGTGAACATGAGGAGCATATATCTTTTTGGATTACTGTTTTCATTTTCTTTGGATAAATACATAGGAGTGAAATTACTGGATCACATGGTAGATCTAGTTTTGATATTTTTAGGAACCTCCATACTGATTTCCATAGTGGCTACACCAATTTACATTCCAACCAACAGTGTATGAGGGTTCCCTTTTCTCCACATCCTGGCCTACGTGTTTTCTCTCATATTTTAGATGATAGCCATTCTGAGAGGTATGAAGTGATCTCTCATTGGTTTTGATTTGCATTTCTCTGGTGATTAGCGATGTTGAGCATTTTTTCATGTGCCTATTGACCATCTGTATATTTTCTTTGGAAAAATATCAGGTCTTCTCCCCATTTTTTAATTGAGTTTGTTTTTGATGTTGAGTTGTATGAGCTATTTATATATTTTGGATATTAACCCCTTATCAGTTATATAATTTGCAAATATTTTCTCCCATTCAGTAGGTTGTCTTTCATCTTGTTGATTGTTCCTTTTGTTGTGCAAAAGCTTTTAAGTTTAATTAGGTGCTATTTGTTTATTTTTGCTTTTGTTTCTTTTGCCTTAGGGGACAGACACAAAAAATATTGCTACAATTTTGTCAAAGAGTGTTCTGCCTGTGTTCTCTTCTAGGGGTTTTATGTTTTCAGGGCTCACATTTAGGTCTTTAATCCATTTTGAGTTTTTTTGTGTATGGTGTGAGAAAATGTTCTATTCTCATTCTTTTACATGTTGCTGTCCAGTTTTCCCAGCACCAATAATTGAAGAGACTGTCTTTTCTCCATTGTATATGCTTACCTCCTTTGTTGTAGATTAATTGGCCAAAAATGTGGAGATTTATTTCTGTTCTCTCTATTCTGTTCCATTGATCTTTGTGTCTGTTTTTGTGGCAATACCATGTTGTTTGGATTACAGCAGATTTGTAGTATAGCCTGAAGTCAGGGAGCATGATACCTCAGCTTTATTCTTTTTTCTCAAGATTACTTTGGCTATTTGGGGTCTTTTGTGGTTCCATAAAAATTTTAGGATTATTTGTTCTAGTTCTGTAAAAAATGTCATGAGTATTTTGATAGGGAAGGGTTGCATTAAATCTGTAGGTTGCTTTGGGTAATATGGCTATTTTAACAATATTAATTCTTCCAATTCAAGGGTATGGGATATCTTTTCATTTCTTTGTATCCTCTTCAATTTCCTTTATCAATGTTTTATAGTTGTCAGAGTATAGGTTTTTCACTTCCTTGGTTAAGTTTATTTCTAGATATTTTACCTTTCTTGATGTGATTTTAAACAGGGTAGTGTTCTTGCTTTCTCTTCTGATAGTTCATTATTAGTGTATAGAAAAGCAATAGATTTATGTATATTAATCTTTAATCCTGCAACTTAACTGAATCCATTTATTAGTTCTAATAATGTTTTGGTGGAAACTTTTGAGTTTTCTATATATATTATCATGTCATCTACAAATAGTGGCAGTTTTACTTCTTCCATTCCAATTTGGATGACTTTTTTTTTTTTCTTGTCTGATTGCTGTGGCTAGGACTTCCAATACTATGTTAAATAGAAACTTCAAGATTGGGCATCCTTGTCTTGTTTCTGATTTTAGAGGAAGGGCTTTCAGCTTTTCACCATTGAGTATGATGTTAGCTGTGGGTTTCCCATACATGGCCTTTATTATATTGAGATATGTGTTCCCTCTATAACAACTTTGGTGAGAGTTTTTATCATGAATAGATGTTGAATTTTGTCAAATGCATTTTCCATATCCATTGAGAGGATCATATGGTTTTATGCTTCATTTTATTAATGTGGCATATCACATCGATGGATTTGTGGATATTGAGCCATCTTTACATCCCTGGGATAAATCCTGCTTGTTCATGCTGTATTATCCTTTTTATATATTGTTCAATTCAGATTGCTAATATTTTATTGAGAAAAAATTTTCATCTGTATTCATCAGAGATATTGGCCTGTAATTTTCTTTTTTTTGTAGTATCTTTATTTCTTTTTGTTATCTGGGTAATGGTGGCCTCATAGAATGAATTTGGGAATTTTCCATCTTCTTCAATTTTTTTGAATAGTTTGAGAAGGAAAGCACTTATTTATATGTTTTGTAGAATTCCTTTGTGAAGCCATTCAGTCCTGGACTTTTGTTTGCTGGGAGTTTTTTTAAATTAGAAGTTCATTTTCACCGTCCTGATTCAGTCTTGGAAGGTTGTACATTTATAGAAATTTGTCCATGTCTCCTAGGTTGTCTAATTTGTTGGCACGTAACTATAATATTCTCTTATGATTTTTAAAAATCTCTGTGATACTGGTTGTTATTTCTCCTCTTTCATTTCTCATTTTGTTTATTTGGGTCCTCTCTCCTTTTCTTGATGAACCTGGCTAAATGTTTATCAATTTTGTTTATCTTAAAAAAAACAGCTCTTATTTTCACTGTATTTTTCCTATTCATTTTTAATCACTGTTTATTTCCTCTCTAATCTTTATTATTTCCTGCCTTCTGTTGACTTTGAGCTTGTTTGCTCTTCTTTTTCTAATTCCTGTAGATGGTAGGTTAGGTTGTTTATTTGAGATTTTTCTTGTTTCTTGAGTTAGGCCTGTATCGCTATAAACTTCCTTATTAGAAGTTTATCAGATGCTTTTGCTGCATCCCAAAGATTTTGGAAATTTGTGGGGTTTTGTTTGTTTGTCTGGATGTATTTTCTGATTTCCTTTTTGATTTCTTCATTGACCTGTTGGTTTCTTAGTAACATATTTTTCAGTGTTCATGTTTGTGCTTTTCCCACTTTTCTTCCTGTAATCGATTTCTAGTTTTATACCATTGTGGTTCAAAAAAAAATGCTTGATATAATTTCTATCCTCTTAAATTTGTTGAGATTTGTTTTGTGGCCTAGCATGAGATTTATCCTGTGTACTTGAAAAGAATGTGTATTTTGCTGTTTTTGGATGGAAAATCTATTAAGTCCAACTGGTTTAATGTGTCATTTAAGACCACTTTTCCTTATTGATTTTCTGTCTGGATTTTCTGTCCACTGATGTAATTGGGATGTTCAAGTCCCTTACTATTATTGTATTATTGTCAAATTTTCCCTTTATGTCTGTTAATATTTGCTTTCTATATTTAGATGATCCTGTATTAGGTGCATAGATGTTAATGAGTGTTATATTCTCTTCTTGTATTGATCCCTTTATCATTATATAATACCCTTCTTTTTATTTTTGCTATAGACTTTGTTTTAAAGTCTGTGGTCTGAGTATTGCTACCTCTGCTTTCTTGTCATTTCCATTTGCATGAAATATCTTTTTCCATACCTTCACTTTCACTCTCTGTGTCTTTTTAGCTCTGAAGTGTCTCTTGTAAGCAGTGTATAGGTGAGTCTTGGTTTTCTTTTTTTTTAAAATCAAATCAGCCACTCTGTGTTTCAATTGGAGTAGTTAGTCCATTGACATCTAAGTGATTATCGATAGATGTGTACTTATTGCAATTTTGTTACTTGTTTTCTGGTTGTTTTTGTAGTTCTTCTCTGTTCTATTCTTGTTTTAGTTTCTTCCCTTATGGTTTGATGTTTTTCTTTAGTGGTGTACTTGTGTTTGTTTCTCTCTAGTTTTTGTGTATTTATTATAGTTTTTTTTAAAATAAATTTATTTTATTTATTTATTTTTTGGCTGCATTGGGTCTTCATTGCTGTGAGCAGGCTTTCTCTAGTTGTGGTGAGTAGGGGCTACTCTTCATTGTGGTGCACAGGCTTCTCATTGTGGTGGCTTCTCTTGTTGCAGAGCACAGGCTGTAGGCACATGGGCTTCAGTAGTTGTGGCACATGGGCTCAGTAGTTGTGGCTTGTGGGCTCTAGAGCGCAGGCTCAGTAGTTGTAGCATACAGACTTAGTTGCTCTGTGGCATGTGAGATCTTCCTGGACCAGGGCTCGAACCAGTGTCCCCTGCATTGGCAGGCAGATTCTTAACCACTGCACCACCAGGGAAGCCCTTATTATAGGTTTTTGATGTGTGGTTATCATGGGGTTCATATATTTTGACCAATAACGATATCTACTTGTTTTAAACTGATAGTCATTTAAGTTTAAACACATTCTAAAAGATCTCCACTTTTAAGTTCCCTCCCCCACATTTTATGTTTTTGATGTCATATTTTACATCTTCATGTTTATTCTTATACTAATTATTGTAGTTATAGTTGATTTTAGTTTTTTTTCTTTTAATCTTTGTATTAGCTTAAGAGGTTGATTCTTAGCCTTTTTATATATTTTCGCTTTTACCAGTAGATTTTTCCTTTCCTATAGATACTTACTTCTTATTATAACATTTTCATTTCTACTTAGAGAAGACCCTTTACCATTTCTTTTAGAGTAGGTTTAGTATTGATGAACCCTTTAATTTTTGCTTGTCTGAGAAGTTCTTTACCTCTCCTTCAATTCTAAATGATAATCTTGCTGTTTAGAGTTCCTAGGCTGTAGGTTTTTTGCTTTAAGCACTTTGAATATATCATGTCACTCTCTTCTGGTCTGCAAATTTTCTGCATAAAAATCAGCTTACAACCTTATGGGCATTCTCTTATTTATGACTCTTTGTTTTTCTCTTACTGCCTTTAGAATGCTCTCTTTAACTAACTTTTGTCGTTTTAAGTGTGATATGTCTTGGTGTGGGTCTGTTTGGATTCATCTTATTTGGGACTGTCTGTTTTTTCTGTACTTGAATATCTGTTTTCTTCTTCATGTTTGAGATGTTTCCAGCCATAATTTCATCAAATACATTTTGACCCCCTTCTCTCTCTCTTCTTCTTCTGGTACCCTGATAATGTGAATGCTGGTACACTTGATGTTGTCTCAGAGGTCCCTTAAACTATTTTCTTTTTTTTTTTTTTTCTGTCCTGATTGGGTAATTTCCATTATTCTATCTTTCAGATTACTTATGTGTTCTTTTGTATCTCCTATTGTGCTGTTACTTCCTTCTAGTGTATTTTTCATTTCAGTTATTGTATTCTTCCATTCTGACTGGTTCTTTTTTATATTTTCTAGTTCTTTGTTAAATTTCTCCATGTGTTCATCTATTCCTCTCCATAATTTAGTTAGCATTCTTATTACTAATGTTCTGAACTCTTTTTCTGGTAAATTATTTATTTCTGTTTCATTAATTGTTTTTTTGGGGGGGTTTCTTTTGTTATTTTTATTGAAACAAATTCCTCTGTCTGCTCATTTTGCTTAACTTCCTCTGTCTCTATGAAAGTAGGTGAAACAGTTACCTGTTGCTGTTTTGAAGGGCTGTCTTTATATGGGAGTGCCCCTATGCTGTCTGCACACTCCCAGTGGATTTGGTGGGAGAATTAGATCTGAAATGAGCACAGGCCACATCTTTCCCCAGGGTGTGTTGGCAGCTATCACCTTGGTAGGATGTGGGGCTGGAGATGGAGGGGCAGGGCCAGAGCCACGTGTGACCTGGGGCTTTTCCTCTCCTCAGTGGCCAGCACTACTCTATTGGGGGTGGGGTCATGTCCCAAGTTTCTGAAGAAGAAGCCCTGAGGCTCATTTCCCAGCTGGCTCTATTCCATTTAAATGTGTGCTCCTTTCCCCATCCCACAGTAGCACCCTTGCCCCAGAGGGGAGCAGAGCTGGAGCAAGAGTGGCTGGTTCATGTGCTCAGGTAGGTCTTGGAGTGGGCTGTGGCAGTCCCAGCAACAGTCAGAAACCTGGACTTCTTCTGGGGTACTGTCTGCATAATCACCAGTAATGGCTGCCCCTGCCTTGGTCAGATGCTGCTCTGGGTCTGAGCCACCTTTCTCCCTCACAGCTGAGCTCTCCTCTCAGTCTCAGCAGCCCTTACCCCAGTGTGCAGCTGTGTCATGAAGCAAGTGGGGCTGGAGCAGGCACTTGCCTTGGGCTGTGGCACGTGCTGGCATGGTTGCAGGAAACTGGTTAGCACCCTGTGCACTTTCAATCTGCCCTCTATGCCCTGTTTTGGGATTACGCAAGCATGTGCGTGTTCCTCAAGAGCAGAGTCCAGGCTTCCCACAGCCTTCCTGTTAGTCTCAATGGCCCGTCAACCAGCCAAGGAGACTTGTGTTCCTCGTGTCAGATCCCAGGTCTGGGGTGCCCAGTATGTGGCTTGAACCACTCACTGCCCAGGGAGGATCTCTTCCTGTGCAATCCCCCTCCTCTTCTGAGTCTCCTTCCAGGGGCACAGGTCCAAACCTGATTATTTCTTTTCCCTTACTACCTGATTCTGTGTGGAACTTTCTTACAGCCTTGGTTGTACAGGAGTCTTTCTGCCAGTCTCCAGTTAGTTTTCAGTGAGAATTGTTCCACATGTAGATGTACTTTTTTTTTTTTTTTGCGGTATGCCGGCCTCTCACTGTTGTGGCCTCTCCCGTTGCGGAGCACAGGCTCCGGACGCGCAGGCTCAATGGCCATGGCTCATGGGCCCAGCCGCTCCGCGGCATGTGGGATCCTCCTGGACCGGGGCACAAACCCATGTCCCCTGCAACAGCAGGCGGACTCTCAACCACTGCACCACCAGGGAAGCCCTAGATGTACTTTTGATGTGTTCATGGGGTAAGGTGATTTCCACCACCTCCTATTCCATCATCTTGATCTCTTCCCCAGTAGGACAATAGAACCTTAATACAACAATTTAAGCAAGCAACTCAGCTTGAGGTATCTGGGATAGCATCACAAAAATTTCTTTCAGTTGCATCCTAAAGGATGAAAGGAAGTTTGTCAGGTGAAGAAATGGAGGAAAAGGTATTTCAGGTGAGTGGCACTGCATGAGCAAAGAAACAAAATTATGAAAGGACATGCATGGAAGGTTTGGAGAAGTTAATGTGGCTGTAGTTATAGGACTGAAGGTAGTGGCTACTATTGTATTAGCTAGTCATAATGAAATTGTTAACAGTTATAATAACAAGTTAGTTCCATTTATGCTAATACCAGACTGGAATGTAGGTTGAGAAAGTCTGGGTCTAACAGAGTGAGAGAGAAAATTTCTGTATATGATAGAGGTTATTAAGATAAATTAAGAGAAGTTTCATATCAGAATGACTGACAGTATAACCAAGCTTATTATTTCCAGAGTTTAAGGAAGTCTCTTCAACAAAGAGATAGCTAAATGGATTATTTAACTCTGAGATAGCAGTGGTAAGTCATTTCTTGAAGACCAGATGAAACTTGGAGAAACCAGATGCAAAATATCATAGAATAAACAGAATGAATAAACAGAAAAATTTGTGCACTACTCTTGAATTTTCTTTTTTCTTTTCTTTGGCCATACCACGTGGCTCGCAGGATCTCAGTTCTCCCACCAGGGATTGAACCTGGGCCACAGAAGTGAAAGGCCAAATCCTAACCACTAGACCACCAGGGAATTCCCATCTTTTTTTCTTTTTTCTTTTCTTTTTTTAATAGAGAGAAATCAAGGAGTGAGCAGTCTTCTTGTGCCTGGGTCTGACTGGCTCTGTGGGCAAATCACATGTTTATTAGTATAAATAATATTATTCTATTAACATATATTTATATTATGATAATTAGTGTTAATATAAAGAGTTAATAACAGTACAGTTCACCCTTGAACAATGCAGAGGTTGGGGCACTGACCCCCACACAGTTGAAAATCCAGATATAACCTAGAGTCTGCCTTCCATATCAGTTGTTCCTCCTAATCTGAGGATCTGAATTCTCAGTTTCAACCAAATGTGTATCGTGTAGCACTGTAGTATTACTACTGAAAATAATCCGTGTACAAGTGGGCCTTCACAGTTTGCCCGTGTTGTTCAAGGGTCAACTATATTTAAAAATATAACTTAATAGGATTAAATAAATAGTATTTACTTAATTATATAATTAATATACATGATTAATAATAGTATTCATCATAATCATCATTAAAATGTAAATATTTGATCATGAATGCTCACAGCAGCACTATTCACAGTAGCCAAAGGGTGGAAACAACCCAAATGTCCATCAACTGATGAGTGGATAAACAAAGTGTGGTAAATCCATACAGTGGAATTTTATTGAATTGTAAAAAGGGTTGAAAAACTGTTACATGCTACAAGATGGATGAACCTCAAAATCATTACTGTAGGTAAAAGAAACCATATGGAAATGTCACATATTGCATGATTCTTTTTATTTTTTATTTATCATTTATTTATTTATTTTTGGGCCACACTACGTGACTTGTGGGATCTTAGTTCCCTAAACAGGGATTGAACCCGTGCCCCCCTGCAGTGCAAGTGCAGAGTCTTAACCACTGGCCCACCAGGGAAGTCCCTGTATGATTCTTTTTATATGAAATACCCACAATAAGCAAATCCATAGGGACAGAAAGTAGATTAGTGTTGGTCAGAGGGTAGAGGAGGGGTGACTGGGGAGCTAATGGGTACCCATGTTCTTCTGAGGTGATGAAAATGTTTTGAAGCTAGAGAGAGGTGATGATTACACAGCATTGTGAATACATTTGATGCCACTGAATCGTGCACTTTAAAAAGGTTAATTGTATGTTGTCAGAATTTCACCTCGATTTTAAAAAATGCATGTTTCAGTGCTTACTGCATGCTATGAATTTCTAGTTTACCAAGATCCTGAGACTCTGTAAAGATAGGTAATTTACCATATGTCATACGGGTAAAAAGAGAAAAAAGGAAGATGTACAGCCTTCTCCTTTTCTGGCTTCTCATTCCTGGGCATGACTCTCAAACACAAAAAATTGGGGTAACTCTGAATCTGTGCCTCTTCCACCCATCCCTGCCGCACCAGGTCTCAGCGGAGACAGGTGACAATGATTAGGGGGTATTATTGAAAAGACACTTTCCTTGCTTGAGTGAAGACACTGACCCTCCCTCAAGTGTTTGCTGGACTTTTTGTCATCACTGATACACCAGATATTCCAAAAGACTTGCCTCATCCAGCACAGAGATAATAATTAGCCCTGTGACCACAGCTGGCGGAAATGGCTTTCCATCACATTTTTAAAATGCCATTTTCCTCTATGGAGACTGAGAGAGGCAAGGTAATGGAACCAAAGAGCTAATTAGTTCACAATGAAGGGAGACCTCGGTCAAAGGTGATGAGAACTGAAGATTCCTAGCGTCTCCTGCGGAGCTGTCTTGAGAGCCTCTGAAGACACCAGGGAGCAAATCTCTAGCCATCCTCTTGGATTTTCTTTTAAAGAACATGTCTAGGGAAAAGAATATGGCATTTGGAGTCTGAGAACCTGGGGTTTTGAATTCTGGCTCTGTCATTCACTGGCTTTATTGCTGCGGACATCTTACCTCAGGAAGCCTCAACTACTTCATGTGGAAAATGGAAATTTAAGAGGTGCCTTGACATCTACATGTGGAACAACTCCTACAGAACACCTACTGAACGCAGGCAGAAGACCTCAGACCTCCCAAAGGCAAGAAACTCCCCACGTACCTGGGAAGGGAGAAAGAAAAAAAAAGAAAAAGAAAAACAGAGACAAAAGAATAGGGATGGGACCTGCACCAGTGGGAGGGAGCTGTGAAGGAGGAAAGGTTTCCTCACACTAGGAAGCCCCTTCGCGGGCAGAGACTGCGGGTGGCGGAAGGGGGAAGCTTCAGAGCCACGTAGGAGAGCGCAGCAACAGGGGTGCGGAGGGAAAAGCGGACAGATTCCCGCACAGAGGATCGGTGCCGACCGGCACTCACCAGCCTGAGAGGCTTGTCTGCTCATGCGCCGGGGCAGGCGGGGGCCCGGAGCTGAGGCTTGGGCTTCGGTCGGATCCCAGGAGGAGGACTGGTGTTGGTGGCGTGAACACAGCCTGAAGGGGTTTAGTGCACCACGGCTAGCTGGGAGTGTGTCTGGGAAAAGGCCTGGAGCTGCCAAAGAGGCAAGAGACTTTTTCTTGCCTCTTTGTTTCATGGTGCGCAGGGAGAGGAGATTCAGAACACCGCCTAAACTAGCTCCAGAGACGGGCGCGAGCCGCGGCTATCAGCACGGACCCCAGGGAAGGGCATGAGATGCTAAGGCTGCTGCTGCCGCCACCAAGAAGCCTGTGTGCGAGCACATGTCACTCTCCACACCTCCCCTCCTGGGAGCCTGTGCAGTCCGCCACTGCCAGGGTCCCATGATCCAGGGACAACTTCCCCAGGAGAACGCACGGCGTGCCTCAGGCTGCTGCAACATCTTGCTTGCCTCTGCTGCCGCAGGCTCGCTCCGCATCTGTACCCCCCTCCCTACCGCCGGCCTGAGTGAGCCAGAGCCCCTGAATCAGCTGCTACTTTAACACCATCCTTTCTGAGCGGGAACAGACGCCCTCAGGTGACCTAAACGCAGGGGCGGGGCCAAAACCATAGCTGAACCGCAGGAGCTGTGTGAACAAAGAAGAGAAAGGGAAATCTCTCCCAGCAGCCCCAGGAGCAACGGATTAAATCTCCACAATCAACTAGACGTACACTGCATCTGTGGAATACCTGAACAGACAACAAATCATCCCAAATTGAGGCGGTGGACTTTGGGAGCAATGATATATATATATATATATATATATATATATATATATATATATATATATATATATATATATATATTTCCCCCTTTTTCTCTTTTTGTCAGTGTGTATGTGTATGCTTCTGTGTGTGATTTTGTCTGTATAGCTTTGCTTTTACCACTTGTCCTAGGGTTCTATCTCTCTCTTTTTTTTTTTTTAGTTTAGTTTTTAGCACTTATCATTGGTGGATTTGTTTTTTGGTTTGTTTGCTTTCTTCTTTCTTCCTTTCTTTTTTTAAATTACTTTTTTATTTTTAATAATTATTTTTATTTTAATAACTTTATTTTCTTTTTCTTTCTTCTCCCTTTTATTCTGACCCGTGTGGATGACAGGGTCTTGGTGCTCTGGCCAGGTGTCAGGCTTGTGCCTCTGAGGCAGGAGAGCCGAGTTCAGGACATTGGTCCACAAGAGACCGCCCAGCTCTACGTAATATCAAACGGCAAAAATCTCCCAGAGATCACCATCTCAATGACAAGACCCAGCTCCACTCAACGACCAGCAAGCTACAGTGCAGGACAGCCTATGCCAAACAACTAACAAGACAGGCATACAACCCCACCCATTAGCAGAGAGGCTGCCTAAAATCATATAACGTCACAGACACCCCAAAATACTCCACCAGCTGCGGACCTGCCCACCAGAAAGACAGGATCCAGCCTCATCCACCAGAACACAGGCATTAGTCCCCTCCACCAGGAAGCTTACACAACCCACTTAACCAACCTTAGCCACTGGGGGCAGATACCAAAAAGAATGGAAACTACGAACCTGCAGCATGTGAAAAGGAGACCCCCAAAACACTACGTTAAGCAAAATGACAAGACAGAAAAACACACAGCAGATGAAGGAACAAGGTAAAAACCGACCATACCTAACAAATGAAGAGGAAATAGGCAGTCTACCTGAAAAAGAATTCAGAATAATAATCCAAAATCTTGGAAATAGAATGGAGAAAATACAAGAAACGTTTAACAAGGACCTAGAAGAACAAAAGAGCAAAAAAACCCAATGATGAACCACAGAATAAATGAAATTAAAAATTCTCTAGAAGGAATCAATAGCAGAATAACTGATGCAGAAGAATGGATAAGTGACCTGGAAGATAAAAGGGTGGAAATAACTACTGCAGAGCAGAATAAAGGAAAAAATAATGAAAAGAATTGAGGACAGTGTCAGAGAACTCTGGGACAACATTAACTGCACCAACATTCAAATTATAGCGGTCCCAGAAGAAGAAGAGAAAAAGAAAGGGACTGAGAAAATATTTGAAGAGTTTATAATTGAAAACTTCCTTAATATGGGAAACGAAATAGTTAATCAAGTCCAGCAAGTGCAGAGAATCCCATACAGGATAAGTCCCAGGAGAAACATGCCAAGACACATATTAATCAAACTATCAAAAATTAAATACAAAGAAAAAATATTAAAAACATCAAGGGAAACAAAACAAATAATATACAAGGGAATCCCCATAAGGTTAAGAGCTGATCTTTCAGTAGAAATTCTGCAAGCCAGAAGGGAGTGACAGGATATATTTAAAGTGATGAAAGGGAAAAACGTACAACCAAGATTATTCTACCTAGCAAGGATCTCATTCAGATTTGACAGAGAAATTAAAACCTTTCATTTCAAAAGGTAAGAGAATTCAGCACCACAAAACCAGCTTTACAACAAATGCTAAAGGAACTTCTCTAGGCAGGAAACACAAGAAAAGGAAAAGACATACAATAACAAACCCAAAACAATTAAGAAAATGGTAATAGGAACATACATATTGATAATTATCTTAAATGTAAATGGATTAAATGCCCCAACCAAAAGACATAGACTGGCTGAATGGATACAAAAACAAGACCCGTATATATGCTGTCTACAAGAGACCCACTTCAGACCTAGGGACACATACGACTAAAAGTGAGGGGATGGAAAAAGACATTCCATGCAAATGGAAATCAAAAGAAAGCTGGAGTGGCAATTTTCATAACAGACAAAATAGACTTTAAAACAAAGACTATTACAATAGACAAAGAAGGACACTACATAATGATCAAGGGATCGATCCAAGAAGAAGATATAACAATTGTAAATATTTATGCACCCAACATAGGAGCACCTCAAAACATAAGGCAAATGCTAACAGCCATAAAAGAGGAAATCGACAGTAACACAATAATAGTAGGGGACTTTAACACCCCACTTTCACCAATGGTCAGATCATCCAAAATGAAAATAGATAAGGAAACACAAGCTTTAAATGACACATTAGACAAGATGAACTTAATTGATATTTATAGAATATTCCATCCAAAAACAACAGAATACACTTTCTTCTCAAGTGCTCATGGAACATTCTCCAGGATAGATCATATCTTGGGTCACAAATCAAGTGTTGGTTAATTCAAGAAAATTGAAATCATTATCAACTATGTTTTCTGGCCACAATGCTATGAGACTAGATATCAATTTCAGGAAAAAATCTGTAAAAATACAAACACATGGAAGCTAAACAATACACTACTTAATAACCAAGATCACTGGAAAAATCAAAGAGGAAATCAAAAAATACCTAGAAACAAATGACAATGAAAACACAATGACACAAAAATTATGGAATGCAGCAAAAGCAGTTCTAAGAGGGAAGTTTATAGCAATACAATCCTACCTTAAGAAACAAGAAACATCTCAAATAAACAACCAAACCGTACACCTACAGCAATTAGAGAAAGAACAAAAGAAACCCAAAGATTGCAGAAGGAAAGAAATCATAAAGATCAGATCAGAAACAAATGAAAAAGAAATGAAGGAAATGATAGTAAAGATGAATAAAACTAAAAGCTGGTTCTTTGAGAAGATAAACAAAATTGATAAACCATTAGCCAGATTCAACAAGAAAAAAAGAGAGAAGACCCAAATCAGTAGAAATAGAAATGAAAAAGGAGAAGTAACAACTGACACTGCAGAAATACAAAGGATCATGAGAGATTACTACAAGCAACTATATGCCAATAAAATGGACAAACTTGAAGAAATGGACAAATTCTTAGAAAAGCACAACCTTCTGAGACTGAACCAGGAAAAAAGGGAAAATATAAACAGACCAATCACAAGCACTGAAATTGAAACTGTGATTAAAAATCTTCCAGCAAACAAAAGCCCAGGACCAGATGGCTTCACAGGCAAATTCTATCAAACATTTAGAGAAGAGCTAACACCTATCCTTCTCAAACTCTTCCAAAGTATAGCAGAGGGAGAAACACTCCCAAACTCATTCTATGAGACCACCATCAACCTGATAGCAAAACCAAAGATGTCACAAAGAAAGAAAACTACAGGCCAATATTACTGATGAACACAGATGCAAAAATCCTCAACAAAACACTAGGAAACAGAATCCAACAGCACATTAAAAGGATCATACACCATGATCAAGTGGGTTTATCCCAGGAATGCAAGGATTCTTCAATATATGCAAATCAATCAATGTGATAAACCATGTTAACAAATTGAAGGAGAAAAACCATATGGTCATCTCAATAGATACAGAAAAAGCTTTCAACAAAATTCTACACCCATTTATGATAAAAACCCTCCAGAAAATGGGTATAGAGGGAACTTACCTCAACATAATAAAGGCCATATATGAAAAACCCACAGCCAACATCATCCTCAATGCTGAAAAACTGAAACCATTTCCACTATGATCAGGAAAAAGACAAGGTTGCCCACTCTCAGCACTATTATTCAACATTGTTTTGGAAGTTTTAGCCACAGCAATCAGAGAAGAAAAAGAAACAAAAGGAATCCAAATTGGAAAAGAAGACTAAAGCTGTCACTGTTTGCAGATGACATGATACTATACATGGAGAATCCTAAAGATATCACCAGAAAACTACTAGAGCTAATCAATGAATTTGGTAAAGTAGCAGGATACAAAATTAATGCACAGAAATCTCTTGCATTCCTATACACTAATGATGAAAAATCTGAAAGTGAAATTAAGAAAACACTTCCATTTACCATTGCAACAAAAAGAATAAAATACCTAGTAATAAACCTACCTAAGGAGACAAAAGACCTGTATGCAGAAAACTATAAGACACTGATGAAAGAAATTAAAGATGATACAAATAGGTGGAGAGATATACCATGTTATTGGATTGGAAGAATCCAATGGCATGGACATATTTACACTACCAAATGTAAAACCGATAGCTAGTGGGAAGCAGCCGCATAGCACAGGGAGATCAGCTCGGTGGTTTGTGACCACCTAGAGGGCTGGGATAGGGAGGATCAGAGGGAGGGAGAAGCAGGAGGGAAGAGATATGGGGATATATGTAGAGCTGATTCACTTTGTTATAAGGCAGAAACTAACACACCTTGTAAAGCAATTATACTCCAATAAAGATGTTAAAAAAAAAAAAAGGGTGCCTTGCAGAGATAATATAATGAAAGACGTAGCACAGTGCTTGGCACACACTGTGAACTCCCAAAATGAGAGTTATTATTGCTGTGATCTCAGGGGTATTGCTTTGGCATAACTGAAGTTGCTGCCTTCTTCAAAAAACTATAGAGTAAACCCTTTGGAATAAGCTATATTCACCATGAACCATCTGTGTGGGAAGGTTGTATTTGTAGCATATATGTCTGTGGATAGGTGAGGAACTATGAATGAACTTGGGATGAATACCTGTGTTGAAAATTGGGGTTCAGTGTCGATTAATGCTTTGACCTAAGGTCTCTACAAGTATTTGTTTGTACTGCACTTTTTAAAAAAAAAATTGAAGTAAAGTTGGGACCTCCCTGGTGGCCCAGTGGTTAAGACTCTGCACTCCCAATGCAGGGGGCCTGGGTTCGATCGCTGGTCAGGTAACTAGATCCCATATGCTTGCCACAACAAAGATTTCACATGCCACAGGTAAGGAGCCCTTGAGCCACAACTAAGGGGCCTGCCTGCTGCAAAACTAAGACCTGGTACAACCAAATAGATAAATATATATATATATTTAAAAATTGAAGTAAAGTTGATTGACAATATTCTGTTAGTTTCAGGTGTACAGCAAAGTTGTATATATATATATAACTTTTCATATATATGAAAAAGAATATACATATTCTTTTTCAGATTCTTTTCTATTATAGCTTATTACAAGATATTAAATATAGTTCCCTGTGCTATACAGTAGGTCCACGTTGCTTATCAATTTTACTATAGTAGTGTGTATCTGTTAATCTCAAACTCCTATTTTATCTGCTCCCCATTTCCCCTTTGGAATCCATAAGTTTGTTTTCTATGTCTGTGAGTCTATTTATGTTTTGTAAGTTCCTTTGTATAATTTTTTTAGATTCCACTTATAAGTGATAGCATATGATACTTATCTTTCTCTGATGTATTTCACTTAGTATGATATTCTCTAGGTCCACCCACATTGCTACAAATGACATTACTTCATTCTTTTTATGGCTGACTAATATTCCATTGTATATATAAACCACGTCTTTTTTTATCCATTCGTCTGTCCATGGACATTTAGGTTGCTTCCATGTCTTGGCTATTGTAAATAGTGCTGCTATGAACACTGGGGTGCCTGTATCTCTCCCCCTTTTTTTTTTTAACATCTTTATTAGAGTATAATTGATTTAAAATGGTGTGTTAGTTTGTGCTTTACAACAAAGTGAATCAGTTATACATATACATATGTCCCCATATCTCTTCCCTCTTGCATCTTCCTCCCTCACTCCCACCCTCCCTATCCCACCCCTCTAGGTGGTCACACAGCACTGAGCTGATCTCCCTGTGCTATGCGGCTGCTTCCCAGTAGCTATCTATTTTACGTTTGGTAGTGTATATATGTCCATGCCACTCTCTTACGTTGTCCCAGCTTACCCTTCCCCCTCCCTTTCCCTGTATCCTCAAGTCCATTCTCTAGTAGGTCTGCGTCTTTATTCCCGTCTTGCCCTTAGGTTCTTCATGACCATTTTTTTGTTTTTTTTTAAGATTCCATATATATGTGTTAGCATATGGTATTTGTTTTTCTCTTTCCGACTTACTTCACTGTGTATGACAGACTTGAGGTCCATCCACCTCACTACAATTCACACAATTTCGTTTCCTTTTATGGCTGACTAATATTCCATTGTATATATGTGCCACATCTTTATCCATTCATCTGTTGATGGACACTTAGGTTGCTTCCATGTCCTGTATTGTAAATAGAGCTGCAATGAACATTTTGGTACATGACTCTTTGAACCATGGTTTTCTCAGGGTATATGCCCAGTAATGGGATTGCTGGGTCTTATGGTAGTTCTATTTTTAGTTTTTTAAGGAACCTCCATACTGTTCTCCATAGTGGCTGTATCAATTTACATTCCCACCAACAGTGCAAGAGGGTTCCCTTTTCTCCACACCCTCTCCAGCATTTATTGTTTGTAGATTTTTTGATGATGTCCATTCTGACCGGTGTGAGATGATATCTCATTGTAGTTTTGATTTGCATTTCTCTAATGATTAATGATGTTGAGCATTCTTTCATGTGTTTGTTGGCAATCTGTATATCTTCTTTGGAGAAATGTCTGTTTAGGTCTTCTGCCCATTTGTGGATAGGGTTGTTTGTTTTTTTGATATTGAGCTGCATGAGCTGCTTGTAAATTTTGGAGATTAATCCTTTGTCAGTTTCTTCATTTGCAAATATTTTTTCCCATTATGAGGGTTGTCTTTTGGTCTTGTTTATGGTTTCCTTTGCTGTGCAAAAGGTTTTAAGTTTCATTAGGTCCCATTTGTTTATATTTCCATTTCTCTAGGAGGTGGGTCAGGAAGGATCTTGCTGTGATTTATGTCATAGAGTGTTTTGTCTATGTTTTCCTCTAAGAGTTTGATAGTGTCTGGCCTTACATTTAGGTCTTTAATCCATTTTGAGTTTATTTTTGTGTATGGTGTTAGGGAGTGTTCTAATTTCATTCTGTTACATGTAGCTGTCCAGTTTTCCCAGCACCACTTATTGAAGAGGCTGTCTTTTCTCCACTGTATATTCTTTCCTCCTTTATCAAAGATAAGGTGACCATATGTGTGTGGGTTTAACTGTGGGCTTTCTATCCTGTTCAACTGATCTATATTTCTGTTTTTGTGCCAGTACCATACTGTCTTGATTACTGTAGCTTTGTTTTATAGTCTGAAGTCTGGAAGCCTGATTCCTCCAGCTCCATTTTTCTTTCTCAAGATTGCTTTGGCTATTCGGGGTCTTTTGTGTTTCCATAGAAATTGAGAAATTTTTTGTTCTATTTCTGTGAAAAATGCCATTAGTAGTTTGATAGGGATTGCATTGAACCTATAGTATGCTTTGGGTAGTATAGTCATTTTCACAATTTTGATTCTTCCAATCCAAGAACATGGTATATCACTCCATATATTTGTGTCATCTTTAATTTCTTTCATCAGTGTGTTACAGTTTTCTGCATATAGGTCTTTCGTCTCCTTATGTAGGATTATTCCTAGATATTTTATTCTTTTTGTTGCAATGGTAAATGGGAGTGTTTTCTTAATTTCACTTTCAGATTTTTCATCATTAGTGTATAGGAATGCCAGAGATTTCTGTGCATTAATTTTGTATGCTGCTACTTTACCAAATTCATTGATGAGCTCTAGTAGTTTTCTCATCACATCTTTAGGATTCTGTATGTATAATATCATGTCATCTGCAAAAGGTGACAGCTTTACTCCTTCTTTTCTGATTTGGATTCCTTTTATTTCTTTTTCTTCTCTGATTCCTGTGGCCAAAACTTCCAAACCATGTTGAATAATAGTGGTGAGAGTGGGCAACCTTGTCCTGTTCCTGATCTTAGTGGAAATGGTTTCAGTTTTTCAGCATTGAGGATGATGTTGGCTGTGGGTTTGTCATATATGGCCTTTATCATGTTCAGAAAGTTCCCTATATGCCTACTTTCTGGAGGGTTTTTTTTTTTTTTTTTTTTTTGCGGTACGTGGGCTTCTCACTGTTGTGGCCTCTCCCATTGCGGAGCACAGGCTCAGCAGCCATGGCTCACGGGCCCAGCCACTCCGCAGCATGTGGGATCTTCCCAGACCTGGGCACGAACCCTTGTCCCCTGCATTGGCAGGTGGACTCTCAACCACTGTGTCACCAGGGAAGCCCATCTGGAGAGTGTTTATCATAAATGGGTATTGAATTTTGTTGAAAGCTTTCTCTGAATCTATTGAGATCATCATATGGATTTTCTTCTTCAATTGGTTAATATCATGTATCACATTGATCTGCGTATATTGAAGAATCCTTGCATTCTTGGGAAAAACCCCACTTGATCATGGTGTATGATCCTTTTAATGTGCAGTTGGTTTCTGTTTGTTAGTATTTTGTTGAGGATTTTTGCATCTATGTTCATCAGTGATATTGGTCTGTAGTTTTCTTTCTTTGTGACATCTTTGTCTGGTTTTGGTACCAGGGTGATGATGGCCTCATAGAATAAGTTTGGGAGTTGTTCCTCCCTGTGCTATATTTTGGAAGAGTTTGAGAAGGATAGGTGTTAGCTCTTCACTAAATGTTTTTGTTTTGTGGTATGCGGGCCTCTCACTGTTGTGGCCTCTCCCGTTGCGGAGCACAGGCTCCGGACGTGCAGGTTCAGCGGCCATGGCTCACAGGCCCAGCCACTCTGTGGCATGTGGGATCTTCCCGGACAGGGCACGAACCCGTGTCCCGTGCATCGGCAGGCGGACTCCCAATCACTGTGCCACCAGGGAAGCCCTTCACTAAATGTTTGATAGAATTCACCTGTGAAGCCATCTGGTCCTGGGCTTTTGTTTGTTGGAAGGTTTTTAATCACAGTTTCAATTTCAGTGCTTGTGACTGGTGTGTTCTTATTTTCTATTTCTTCCTGGTTCAATCTTGGAACATTGTGCATTTCTAAGAGTTTGTCCATTTCTTCAAGGTTGTCCGTTTTATTGACATATAGTTGCTTGTAGTAATCTCTTATGATCCTTTGTATTTCTGCAGTGTCAGTTGTTACTTCTCCTTTTTCATTTCTAATTCTATTGATTTGAGTCTTCTCCCTTTTTTCTTGATAAATTTGGTTAATGGTTTATCAATTTTGCTTATCTTCTCAAATAACCAGATTTTAGGTTTATTGATCTTTGCTATTATTTCCTTCATTTCTTTTTCACTTATTTCTGATCTGATCTTTATGATTTCTTTCCTTCTGCTAACTTTGTGTTTTTTTGTCCTTCTTTCTCTAATTGCTTTAGGTGTAAGGTTAGGTTGTTTATTTGAGATGTTTCTTGTTTCTTAAGGTATGATTGTATTGCTATAAACTTCCCTCTTAGAACTGCTTTTGCTGCATTCCATAATTTTTGTGTCATTGTGTTTTCATTGTCATTTGTTTCTAGGTATTTTTTGATTTCCTCTTTGAATTCTTCAGTGATGTCTTGGTTATTAAGTAGTGTATTGTTTAGCCTCCATGTGTTTGTAGTTTTTACAGATTTTTTCCTGTAATTGATATCTAGTCTCATAGCATTGTGGTTGGAAAAGATACTTGATATAATTTCAATTTTCTTATATTTACCAAGGCTTGATTTTTGACCCAAGATATGATCTATCCTGGAGAATGTTCCATGATCACTTGAGAAAAAAGTGTATTCTGTTGTTTTTGGATGGAATATTCTATAAATATCAATTAAGTTCATCTTGTCTAATGTGTCATTTAAAGCTTGTGTTTCCTTATTTATTTTCATTTTGGATGATCTGTCCATTGGTGAAAGTGGGGTGTTAAAGTCCCATGATATGATTTTGTTACTATCGATTTCCCCTTTTATGGCTGTTAGTACTTGCCTTATGATTGAGGTGCTCCTATGTTCGGTGCATAAATATTTACCATTGTCATATGTTCTTCTTGGATTGATCTCTTGATCATTATGTAGTGTTCTTCTTTGTCTCTTGTAACAATGTTTATTTTAAAGTCTATTTTTTCTGATATGAGAATTGCCACTCCAGCTTTCTTTTGATTTCCATTTGCATGGAATATCTTTTTCCATCCCCTCCCTCACTTTCAGTCTGTATGTGTCCCTAGGTCTGAAGTGGGTCTCTTGTAGACAGCATATATACGGGTCTTGTTTTTGTATCCATTCAGCCAGTCTATGTCTTTTGGTTGGGGCATTTAATCCATTTACATTTAAGATAATTATCAATATGTATGTTCCTATCTTAATTGTTTTGGGTTTGTTATTGTACGTCTTTTCCTTCTCTTGTGTTTCCTTCCTAGAGACGTTCCTTTAGCATTTGTTGTAAAGCTGGTTTGGTGGTGCTGAATTCTCTAGCTTTTGCTTGTCTGTAAATGTTTTAATTTCTCCATCAAATCTGAATGAGATCCTTGCTGGGTAGCATGTATCTATTCATATTAGAGTTTTCTTCTTTTCTGGGTATATGCCTAGGAGTGGTATTACTGGATCATATGGTAACTTTATTTTTAGTTTTTTGAGAAACCTCCTTACTATTCTCCATAGTGGCTGCAGTAATTTACATTCTCACCAACAGTGTAGGAGGGTTCCCTTTCCTCCACACCCTCTCCAACATTTATTATTTGAAGACTTTTTGATGATGGCCATTCTGAGGAGTGTGAGGTGATACCTCATTGTAGTTTTGCTTTGTGTCTCTCTAATGATTAGCAATGTTGAGCATCTTTTCATGTGCGTGTTGGACATCTGTATGTCTTCTTTGGAGAAATGTCTATTTAGGTCGTCTGTCCCTTTTTTGATTATGTTGGGGTTTTTTTGATATTGAGCTGTATGGGCTGTTTATATGTTTTGGAAATCAATCTCTTGTGGGTTGCATCATTTGCAAATATTTTCTCCTGTTCCATAGGCTGTCTTTTTGTTGCCAATAAGTGGTGCCAGACAGTTACATATAGAAGAATGAAACTAGAACATTCTCTAACACCATATACAAAAATAAACTCAAAACGGATTAAAGATATAAATGTAAGACAGATACTATAAAAAAACTCCTAGAGGAAAACACAGGCAGAACACTCTTTGACATAAATCACAGCTATATATATATTTTTGATATGTCTCCTAGAATAATGGAAATAAATGCAAAAATAAACAAATGGGACCTAATTAAACTTAAGAGCTTTTGCACAACAAAGGAAACTTTAAACAAAATGAAAAGACAACTTTCGTTTTGTTTGGGAATGGGAGAAAATATTTGTACTTCACTTTTGTGGGTGATATTGAGTCCCCTGGAACCATCCTTGTCGGTCCAAGTCCTTCTTTCAGAGTACTTTTGAGAGTAGATTTTCTTTTTTTAAATTTTTGTAGCACTCTAGGCCAAATAGCAAATATATGGATTTATAGCTTTCTTGGTTTGGCCATAAGTGTACAATCTGCTTCTGCAGCTGTACTGCCAGGTTCTTCAGGTATAAACTAAGAAGAATGCTGTGCCCACTTTAAAGGCTTAAGAGAGAGTTTTTCATTGAAATAGTTTTAGAACAAAGAAAAGGAAATTCTACTTTACACAGTGGGCAAATGATAACTATGTGAAACTTTTTACCAGTTAATGTTATATGGTGACTGCCGATTCTCAGTGAAATCACAGACCCTTGTAAGCCCCACAAGAGCTGGGTCATCTTCATCTTGTCATCATATCCCTAGTGCTGAGCACTGTATCTGACACATCACAGGCACCAAATAAATATCTGTTGAATAAATGAATGAAGGTTGAATAGTATTGAAAAGGTTTAGGTATGCTCAAAGATAGCAGAGCCTTAACATAATCCGAGGGAAAGTTGATAAGTATTTTTTGGGTATACTGGTTTGTTTATGTTGACACTGATGTAATAACTGTCATACTATCCCAGTAAATATTCCTTAGCACCATTTTCAGTGAGAGAATATTTCACTGGATGAATCCTTGAGCAGATGAAGTTCTTGAGAATTCCAGGTGGGTAGGTTTAGAGAGTTCATATCTGAATGGACATTGTTAAACAAACAGACTGAAGAAAGGAATCAAAACGTTAATGAAGTTTTTACATTCCACTTTTAATCTGAAACCTAGGAGCCTTCAGATGCTTTCTGTACTCTTTTGTATTTTAAGTCACAATAGATTCTTTCTGCCTCTCTCAAAATTTCCCACTTGTTTTGTCATTTAGGAGGCCCCTTCAGAGCTTACCTTGTTGTTAAGCAGAACTGACCAAAGGTGAAATTTTTCTGTTTAATGCAGACCTTAGAAGTTACCACCTGATTCTCAAATAGGGCTGAAAGACAAATGCTGGTATCATGTTCAAGATGCATTGTCCCTTGAATTCCTGTCTCTAAATATATCAGCCTTTTAACAGCAGCATGGTGATAACTAACGTGGAATTACTTACATTGGTAATATTTCTTTAGAAGGCAAAATTAGGCTTTTATATTTTGTTTTCACTACATTTAAGAAAGAATGTATCACATCCATATAAAGTAAAACTAGAAATTCCATTTTGGTGTTTTGTATTCAAAATGGTACAGCACCTTTATTACTATAAGAGGTTTCTGATGAAAAACACCTCCTCAAGTTAAAGAGTTTCTGGACAGTACACAATTTTGATAACTTGTCATTTTATAGAATGATACCTGTTTTCAATAATATGTAACTGTCATATTTTCTCAATGAACCTCAAATATTTCTAATATTTTACATAACGATTTAGAGCATGTTTATGTCATCACATTTAAATTTTCTGAGGAAAAAAGGAGCTAGACCTTTATAATCTCAATTTAACCAATCTGTGGATATGGGCTTTCCCTGGGAAGGGGGTTTATGGCTGTCTCTGGCCAAAGTCAAGTCCCAAAGAGGAACTCAGCTGAGAGGTGGTGGTTGCCAGCACTCCTAGGAGGTGGGTGTGTGTACTTCAGACCCAGGGTAAGGGATCTTGGTGGTACACAATGGCCTCTACTAGAAATGGAGGTGCAAAAAGTGTGTGTGACTGCCCATAGCTCGGGCTCCCTCCATTTTTTAATCATGGAAGCCCATATTTAACTTTAAAATTAATTTTAAACTTTTTAATCATGACATATAACATACTAGAGAACTTATAATACATGTATTACAAATAGACCATTTTCAATAACTTGGAAGCCCCCACACGAATCTCCTTAATTGTATTCTCTCCAGAGGTAACTGCTGACCTAAGTTTAGTGTTTATCATTTACTGGCTACTCTTCACAGCTTTTTTTTTTTTTTTTTTCTTAATAAGAACATCAGGCAGATTGGGTTAGGGTACACAGTTCAGTCTATAACAAGATTGTTTTTTCCTTACAAACATCTTCATTACAAGTGTTCTTTTTAATAATCCTTCCTTCCTCCCTCCCTCCCTCCTTCTCTCTCTCCCTCCATCCTTCCTTTCCTTCCTTCCTTCCTTCCTTTTTGGCTGCATTGGGTCTTTTTGCTGCGCATGGGCTTTCTCTAGTTGTGGCGAGGAGGGCTACTCTTCATTGTGGTGGATGGGCTTCTCATTGCGGTGGCTTCTCTTGTTGCGGAGCACTGGCTCTATGTGCGTGGGCTTCACTAGTTGTGGCATGTGGGCTCAGTAGTTGTGGCGAATGGGCTTAGTTGCTCCACGGCATGTGGGATCTTCCCAGACCAGGGATCGAACCTGTGTCCCTTGCATTGGCAGGCGGATTCTTAACCACTGTGCCACCAGGGAAGTCCAGATGTGTTCTTAAGCACTTCTGTACATGCATTACAGAAAGGCTGCCTCATGCATTCACTGATATAGTACTGATTGTTCTCAACATGACAAGCAAGTAGCACTCTTACAAGCATCTTTCTTATATGTGTTCTTAAATGCTTCTCTGCATGCTTTCTTTTTATAGCTTTTTTTTTTTTTTGGTTTTCACTATTTATTTAACATTTTTATTGGAATATAATTGCTTTACAATGGTGTCTTAGTTTCTGCTTTATAACAAAGTGAATCAGCTATACATATACATATAACCCCACATCTCTTCCCTCTTGCGTCTCCCTCACTCCCACCCTCCCTATCCCACCCCTCTAAGTGGTCACAAAGCACTGAACTGATCTTCCTGTGCTATGCAGCTTCTTCCCACTAGCTATAGGTTTTACATTTGATAGTGTATATATGTCAGTGCCACTCTCTCACTTTGTTCCAGCTTATACTTCCCCCTCCCTGTGTCCTCAAGTCCATTCTCTTTTTTATAGCTTTTTAAAGCCATATAAGTAACTATTCCTAATCAATATATTTTTTAGTTTAGTTTTGTTTTTGAACTTTATATAAATGGAATCACCCCATTTTATATTGCCTTTTTCTGCTTAACATGATCTCATTTAGGTTTATTTTTATGGATGCTTGTAGCTGTAGCTCATTCTTCTTTACTGTATATCAATCATCTCATTGTATGATAATTTATAATGTAATGTCACTGATTTGTTTTATATGGTCTTCTTTTGTTGGTTGGACTTTTGGTGTTACCTTTCCTTTCTTTTTTTAAATTTTAATGGAAGTATAGTTGATTTACAATGTTGTGGCAATCTCTGCTGTACAGCAAAGTGACTCAGTTATCCACATATAGACATCCTTTATTAAATTTTTTTCCTTTTTAATTAAAATTTTTTTTAAATTAAAAAAATTTTTTATTGGCGCTACCTTTCCTATGAGAATTTGTATTTTAAGAGCTTCTAATTTAACCAAAGCCTTAATCTCTAATTGTTGACTTCCAAGTACTGTGACAAACTAGATGTAAATATCTTATTCAAGTAGGAACCTTTTATTTTGATAGAAATATCTTCCTTATACCACCTAATCAGACTCTGTTGACCCACAAAGGATGGTTGATTTTTGTCAGGGCACAGTTAACATTTTAAAATTCAACATTTTGTGACTTTACAGTTGAAAGACTATATTCAGGAATACCGTCTTTAAAAAAGACATCTTGGGCTTCCCTGGTGGCGCAGTGGTTGGGAGTCTGCCTACCAATGCGGGGGACGCGGGTTCGTGCCCCGGTCCGGGAAGATCCCACATGCTGCGGGCCGGCTGGGCCCGTGAGCCATTGCCGTTGAGCCTGTGCGTCCGGAGCCTGTGCTCCGCAACGAGAGAGGCCACAACAGTGAGAGGCCCGCGTACCGCAAAAAAAAAAAAAGACGTCTCATTTTAAAAAATGAGATTGAAAAGTTAACCAGGAGTCAGTAAATAATTGTGATATATAGAAACAAATTTTGTGTATGGGCACCTCATGAATAATACTGAACATCATTTCTGAGTTTTATTGCTGTGATTGTCAAACATGGGGTCTTAGCCTGGAACACAGCTATTCAAAATAATGAATCATGGGCAATGAATCAAGAAATGTTGAACTTAAGCCTGCAACTCTAAGAATGAAGAATTCTGCTAATTGCTTGGGTTTTCATATTGTACTAATGTGGTGAATAGCTTTTCAAAAAAGATTAATTTGCCAAGCACAACATTTCTGGAAATGGCCTTTCTCTAATGGTTTTCCTCATGCAGAAGAAATTCCTACAGGAAACCTTGACCTTCAATGTAATTTCCAGTAGCTAAAGACAGAAAAAATCAATAGCTTTTAGTTTGCTAAATGTCTAGGTCTATCCTGTTAGATCTATGAAGGCCCAGAGATACATTGAAATTTTGTGATTGTAGTTTAAACTTCTTATAATTAATGATGGTGTTAATTATTTGGGATTAATTATTCTGTTAAACTTATCAGTTATTAAAATAGTAATCAAAGATCAAGTAAAAGGTTTATGGAAAAATTACTAGATTTATATTGAAAATGACCAGATATCTAAATTACGCTTATGTTTAAGAAATACAAATATTTATGATATGCCAAAGATCCCTTTTTAACATTAAACAACTCGGTTAACAAACAAAATTAGGCTCTTCTGGGAAACTAATTTCCCTAATTCCTAGAAAACATAAGCGACTGGAATACCATATCGGGGTTCAGTGAAGAAAACAGAATTCACTCTAGATATTTGAGTAGAGAGGACTTAACACAGGAATTTGGGTGTTTACACACTTGTGAAAGAGTTGGAGGAGCAGAAATCAGGAGGCCAGCTGCTGCTATTCCTGCCGTCACATGTGTCGCTGACACGGCTGACAACTCACAAAGCTGGTAACTGGACACTGGCACACTTATATCTGTTGGGACTTGCTTCCCAAACACAACAGCAGCTGGAAAATGGCCTCCACATTCATACCCAACTGTGTCATGCTTGAGGAACCTAAGCTGCATCTAAAACCCCAGCTATAAGACAGTCTGTAAAATGTAGGTTTTTGCCTTCTAGCCCCTATGGCACAGGAGGGAATTTAGAAGAGGTGGGAGTGGGTGCTAAGTGTCCAAAGACAAGATCCATGAAGCAAAAATTCCACAAATCTATATAGGTCTATTTATCATGACTTGGTAATGTTTCCTAAATACCATGATATGTAGGTCAGATATTAGATGCCTTTTGTCAGACAGAGCCCCTGTGAGACACATGGTATTAGACAAATGTAGATGGTTTTCCAGTTGACATTTTAAAAATGTTTATGACCTAAGTTAGGTGTCTACTTAAGTCTCTTTTCATTGCATAGAAACTATTTTCTCTTGACATTTGTCAGCAAATATATCATAGAAAATAAGCTTTTATAGTCACATAGCTTTATGTACTGTATTTCAGCTACTACTTCTTCCCCCACCAGGCAATATGCTTCTCTGAGGAAATCTGATACCATTATTTATTTTTCCATTGAGTAGAATTAATTCCACAACACGGCTGAAGACTGCTTTGTAAAGGACCTTATCAACAGGTTAAAGGGATCTGAGGTCCAAAATTAACTCACTGAATTAACTTCCCTTTCTCTGTATGCTTGCTAACAGTTTAACTGTGTAGTTTGCATTTTGATCTAGGACAGAGGCATTGTATTGATATCTTCTGGTTTGAAAATTTTTTTAAATTTGATTTTGTGCTAGATAATGGTGTCAAGAAGCAATAGTTAGGATTAAGTTTTATCGTGAGTTATAAAAACTAAGATAATAATAGCATAAACCCAATAAAATTTTATTTCTCTCTCTTGTGTGCAATGTCTGAAAAAAGTGGTCTAGAGCTAGTGTGACCAGGTTCCACTCAGGTCACCGTGCTGCCATACCAGAGCGTGGCCTTCATCCCGTGGTCCAGGTGAGTATCATCAGCATTCCAGGAAGAATGGATAAAGGAGACAAAAAGAGCAAAGGGCACATGCCCACTGTCTCTTAAGGAAGGTTTTGAGGAGCTGTTGGGTTACACTTAACCTACATCCCACTGGCTAGCACTTAGTCATATGACTTTACTCAGTTGCAGGTGAGGCAGAGAAATGTAGTCTTTATGCTGGGCACCATGTGTCCTGTTAAAAGTCAAGTGTATGCCTTACCCAACTTTCATACAAATATTTACTCTTGAAGGTTATCTGAATACTCTCCCTGCAAAATCACTTTTTTCAGAAAAGGAAATTAAGTTTTACTGTTTGGCTGACCTGACACATTATTTACCTTGGGTAGAACAAATTATTTTAATAGAAAAACATACTCAATATTTCCACCTAGGTTAGCAAGAACACATTGTCTCCTGCTGCACCCCTAAGCAGCAAGAAAGGGAGTTGTTTCACTTTGTGCCCCTCGAAGTTTCCCCTGATTTGAATTCTTCAGGAGGATGGAGTTTGGTGTAAAAATGGGCAGGATAAGGGACTGTGGGGTTGTGGATCTCAGGTCAGCAGAAGAACAGTAAGCGAAACCTGGTGGCATGAGGAAGGGCTGGAGGGGGCAAGGAAATTCAACACCCAGGTTTTCCTTCCTCTATCATTTCCTGTTTTACCACTATGGAGTTTGCTTTCTGCTTTAAGGTGATCCCTGGGACACCGAAAAGCAGAGGAATAAAACTGAAGGCAGAAACTGAAGCCTGGGGACCTCTGGGCAGCAGCCAGATCTACAAAGGAGAGTAAAAGGAAGTAATCACTAGGAGCCAGGCATTTTGAAAACATCATCTCAGTTTATTCCCTCAACAATCCTATAATCAATAATTTTCAACTCCATTTACCAATGAGGTAAAATTGACACTCAGGAAGTTAAACTCCCCAGAGTCACACAGCCATTGAGAAGTAAAGTCAGAATCCAAACCCAATTCTTTCTACTCAGCTAAACTAATGTCTCATTGAAGTAACTGGAGATTATCCAAACACCTCAAGCTCAAGCCAACTTTCTTCCAAGGTAATTTGGTCAATGAAGGTACAACTTCTGTTCCATAATTAGCAGTTAAAGGTGAGGAATAGTAGATGTCAAGAAAAGGAGAGAATGAAAAAAAAAAAAGGAGAAAATAAAAAAGAGACACAGTAGTTTCTGAAATGATTTTATTCTACCTCTACAGTTCAATTGAGCATCATCTTCTTTTATTGTTCTCCTTGAAATCATGATTATTCGCTTAACTGCAGTTCCTAGCTCTCCTATCATTCTTCAACCATAAACTTTCAAGGACTTTGTCCTAAATGCAATGCAACAGCCATAGTAGATAAACTTGCTCTTTTATCTGCAGCATTTGAAAGAACAGTTGTCTTATAAGTTAAATGAAATCAGTTTGCTAAAAAATGTTAATTCTTTTTTCTTTGAGTGTCTCTACATAGGGCAGGCAATGTTGGTTGATTATTCTGCAGCCCCCTTTTTCCTTGCTCAATTATACACTGACTTTGTTCAAGTATTCATCATTCATGAGTCTCAGGGAAGGTAGCCCCTGCCTTCGGTGAAATATGATTGGTTTAAGAAAGGAATAGTAGGGACTTCCCTGGGATCCATGTTCCCAATGCAGGGGGCCCGGGTTCCATCCCTGGTCAGGAAACTAGATCCCACATGCTGCAACTAAAAGATCCCACATGCCAGAACTAAAGATCTTGCACGCCACAAAAAAGATCACATGTGCTGCAACTAAGACCTGGCACAGCCAAATAAATAAATAAATAAATAATTTTAAAAATAATAAATTTATAAAAAAAGAGAAAGGAATAGTAGTTTCATTTTTCTCACCAGGAATTGATTTAGGAATGGATGTGTGATGTAATTCTGGGCAATATGAAATGAGGGATGTCTGATGGAAGCTTCTGGGAAATTTTTCTTTGTTTTTAAAAAAAAGAATGCAAGAAAGGAATGTTTACTTTTCTGGCCTTTGGACATGGCTCTGTGAAGGTGAGATGTTTGGAGTTGCTGCAACCATTTTGTCAACATGAAGAAATCAACCTGGAGACAAAACCTAATATGGTGAGGATGACAGCAGAAAGATTAAAGGAATCTGAGTTCTCTCTTTTTTAAAAAAATATTCATTTATTTATTTTGGTTGTGCCCGGTCCTAGTTGCTGCATGCGGGATCTTTAGTTTTGGCATGCCTGTGGGATCTGGTCCCCCGACCAGGGATCGAGCCCGGGCCCCCCTCACTGGGAGAGTGGAGTCTTACCCACAGGACCACCAGGGAAGTCCCAGAATCAGTTCTTGATGACCTCAATGAACTGCTGAAATAACCAAACCTGAGCCTAAACCTGATGTTCCTGTTACTTAGGCAAAAATCATTTATTGCCTAAGCCATTTTGAGTTGGACTTTCTACTTACTCAACTGCAAATGAAGCATCTTAAGTGATAAACTAAAACAGGAGAAACACAACATGAGATGAAGAATTGGGTCATTTTAGAGATGAGACACCAAAAGTTGGAGCATGTTAATATGCTATTTAATATGTTCACACCTAATTCTTTTTAAAAAAAGCTGTTTTGACCGTACCACTAAAATAGATTATTTATGTCTTTTAAATTTAGGACTGCAAAAATCTCCAATTAGAGCAAGGAGTACAAGAAACAAGTTCCTGAGGAAAATAAATTTTGTCTATTTTCAAAATATTAAAATTTTCATGCACTCATTACAGGAGTGTCAATTCTGACTTAACCCCTTCTGGCTAAAAACAAAGGTATTTTCTTAATTATTCTCTGCTTCTCACTCTAACCATTTCTTGTTTTATGAGAGAGATCTATTCCAGTAGGTCTAGAGCAACTTAACCCTCACCACACAGTTGATGACTTTTCATTTCCCAGGTGAAGCAAAGGGCACTGAAAACTGTAAACTGTCACAGTGAAGTCAGTTTCACGAAGAGCTGTGAGAGCTTCCTCAGAAAGGTACATCTCACTGGTCCTCAGCTCCAGGAACAAGTGCTCAATACATGTATGTTAAAAGATATCCTAATTGAAAATGGATACCCCTAACTTCCTTTCCAAAACAAGAAAACACCCAAAACACTGTTACTGGGAAGAACATACTGCAATGGTTCTAAGAAAATCTGCAACAATTTGGACTTGATTTTTATTCCTTGCCAGATGTGTGTTAGCCGCTTACAAGCAAAATTCAGGCTTCGGAGAGATTTAACTGCTTCTTGAAGTGGGATTTATGAAGAGGTCTGATCAGCCAGATGTAAGAATGTCTGTCGCTGTCTCAACCTGCTTCTCTGGGCTCATACGTACCTCCTGAGTTACCTTCTCATCCACAGATGCAGCACTCCAGGTGGGAATGAGACAAAATGTTCAGGAACTAGTCCTAAATCTATTGAAGTCGCTGATTTTCAGATTTTACTAAATGATGACTAAGCCCAGGTATGGTTTACTAGTAGTCCAGGCTTTAGCAAGATGAATTGGGCTAGACTGTGAACAAGATAAATGCCTTTTTTCCTCTTGACTATGGCTCACATCACTGCTGGTCACAGTGTTTACAACAGAAGCACAGATTCAAGAATCATCTAGGTTCATTGATTGAACCAAAGAATCATCTAGGTTCATTGATTGAACCAAAGGCTTGTGACATGCAACATAGTCTAGCCCTTTTTGGAGATTTCACAATGTACGCTGCATATTAGGGGCTGTGAGAAGTCTTGTAATCCAGATTCTTTCAATATTTGTATAACTCAGCCCTTTTCAGACTTCAAGTATGGGATATTTCTTTTCACATAACACTTATAAATACTCCCAAAGAACTTGTGTTCTGAAGAACAGACTTTCAGCAACACTTGTCTGGGCCATATTTATTTTCCTCATTTCTACCTGGCCTTCTGAGGAATGAAACAGTATGTGTATGTGTGGGTGTACAAAATGCATGGCTGGGGGGAAGGTCGGGCTTTTAATTGAGCCAACCTATCTGAGAAGTGAGAAACTTCCCCCAACTAACCCTAACCTTAACCCTAACCCTTACCCTTACCCTCCCAGTAAGTAGAACAGTCACAATTTGAGTTCAGGCTGGCTGGTCCTAGAATCAATCCTCTTAACCATTATGTCAGACTGTCCTCTTAACTTGCCAAGAGACAAGCCAAAGAGAGCCCCACATTTCCCTAGCACGGAGACCTGAGTCTTGATTCTTGGCTCCCAGGGAACCCAGAGAGAAGCCATCCCACCTGGGTTTACATGGCCCCTCTGCACTTTCTAGCTATGCAGCTTTGGAATGTGACCTAACCTTTCTCTGCTCCAGGTTATTTTCATGTGTAAAACGTATTAAAAGAAAAAAAAAGAAAGAAAAAGAAGTACATACCTCATGAGGAGGCTGTGAGAAGTGCTCAACATATGTCCACTCTGGTTCAGTCAAAGCCAGTCACACAAGCCTCTGCCTACTCACCCTGGTCTGTCTTCTACTCTGTCAGGAAGACTGTGTCATCTTTTACACCGTGGTCTCTCAGATATTTAAAGGCAGATAACACAACACCCTTCTTCCAGGCTGGATATTGCTGGGTTCTTTGTGTCTCCCTAGGACTTTCAAAATGCTTTCCCTTAACATATTTTAAACAACTTCTATGCCAATGTGTGGCATTTTGGTCTCTCTTTCTGAATAGATCATAAAAAAAGACAGTTTTCTGGGCTTCCCTGGTGGCGCAGTGGTTGAGAGTCCGCCTGCCGATGCAGGGGACACGGGTTCGTGCCCCGGTCCGGGAAGATCCCACATGCCGCGGAGCGGCTGGGCCCCGTGACCCATGGCCGTTGAGCCTGCGCGTCTGGAGCCTGTGCTCCGCAACGGGAGAGGCCACAGCAGTGAGAAGCCTGCGTACCTCAAAAAAAAAAAAAAAAAAAGAGTTTTCCTTTTAGTTACAGTTCTTAAAGGGTTGAAGTTTATTTCATAAGAGATGAAACTGTCTTTCCACTATAAATAAAACATTAAATCTAAAGCCGAGTTTTGTTTTGAAGAGTTTGTTTCCTTTTTAATCTATTTTCACTTCCACAATGAATACTTTAAAATGCAACAGTTACTGAATCTGAAGATAGGCCAGTTACAGGGTCATGTTAGGCATTAGTTGAATGAATGATTGCATGTTTTTCTTCTGTTACTTTAATAAGAACTGAGTCTTTTATGATGCAAGAAGATACTCTAAAGAGGACTTGACCGGATGCCCTCTAAATTCCCTCCTAATCCTCAGATTCTGTGATTCAAGGCTTCTGCAATTTTGTTCAAAGTACACACATACTGAAGTCCTGCTCATTCCAATGCAGTGCCTTCATTATATATTTTATTCAGAGGAAATTTCATTTGTAACTATAGTATATAAATTACATATATATATACACGTTTCAATATATATTAAAACATACATATTATTTATATATTTAAACATATATATATATGCGTGTGTGTATATATATATATTTCTCCCCCAGCATTTCCTTCTTTCTTCTAAGGAATTGCTTCTTCATAGGGTGATAAAATTGGTTTTAAAGTGGTTTATCTACTCATGCTGCTTATTTTCCCATTTGACTTGTTAATCCCCTCTTTATCTTATCAGACAACCCTTTGGGTTTTTTCCATCTGGTATAAAATTTTTCATTTGATAGAAATCCAGGGCAGCAACCTCCCATATTCCAGAAGATCGTTAAGAATTCTTGACAAGGCAGCAAGGCCTTTAGATCTCTTAACATAAATGCATGCAGAGTCCCAGCTCAGTCCCTTTGTTCCTTTGATGACATGGGTACAGTCTGGGACACATAGAAAAGAAAAAAAGCTTTGTGTATAGACCTGTGATCAAAAGTGATATTCAGGGCGCTTCCCTGGTGGCACAGTGGTTAAGAATCCGCCTGCCAATGCAGGGGACACGGGTTTGAGCCCTGGTCTGGGAGGATCCCACATGCTGCAGAGCAACTAAGCCCGTGAGCCACAACTATTGAGCCCAAGGGCCACAACTGCTGAAGCCCACGCACCTAGAGCCTGTGCTCTGCAACAAGAGAAGACACCGCAATGAGAAGCCCGCGCACTGCAACGAAGAGTAGCCCGTGCTCGCCGCAACTAGAGAAAGCCCGCGCACAGCAACGAAGACCCAACGCAGCCAAAAATAAATATAAATTTATAAAAAAAAATAAAAGTGATATTCAACTGCATAAGGACCTCCCTCAGCAGTGTTCATAGAAAATAAAGTGGTGAGGTTTTTGTAAACAAAGGGACAAAGCAGGACATGGGGATCAAGCATAGTCTATCTTTTCATGGTCACAGACTCACTCAATTTACTGAAATCTAGCAATACCTAGATTTGTATCTCTCCATTTTTACATGTTTTAGTCGCTAGCTAGTCCCATCTTTCTTACAGGAAGTGTTTCTTGGTGAAGAACTTAGGACTAATTAGGGAAGAAATACAGCAATTACAAAGTATTAAACCCTTAGTAATTAAAGTTGAATTTATGTCATGTCAATCATACCACATACACCAAGATACACAAATAAATCAGATACACACAGATACCAAGGCAGGCAATGTTATTTTTGCCTCATTTTGTGTTTAATATTATTGAAGGCTCTACTAATGTCTTAAAAACATAGAAACTTCTTGAATATACATTAATTCTCTGGAGGAATAAATATACTCCAAATGCTTATCATCAGAATTCTGATAAAAGGGATATAATTTCTTTCTTCAGTATTTTAAAAATTGGTATCTAAATAATTTCATTTTGAACTAGGTTAGTAACCTAAGTCTTCTTCATTGAGCTTTTGAAATTGAAAAAATTTTAAGTTCCAAATATAATAAAGACTTTGGGAATTCCCTGGTGGTCCAGTAGTTAAGACTTGGTGCTTTCACTGCCGTAGGCTCGGGTTCGATCCCTGGTTGGGGAGCTAAGATCCCACAAGCTGTGTGGCCAAAAAAACCAAAACAAAACAAATATAATAAACACTTAAGTACACATTCAAATTGAAAGTGGCAATTTATTTCCTATTACACTTTTCTGGCCAAAAGGAGCTGAAGGATTTTTTTCCTTCTTACTTTCTTACAACAGATATTGTCAGATTTTTTTTTAAAAAGCAAAATAAAACAGAATTATAGTTAAGAAGACTAATTCTATCTGAATGGTATTAATCACAGCCCAGTTAAAATAACACTTAATATAGACTCACTTCAATAGATGATGCTGTCAACTTTAAAACATTAGTATTTCTCGTATCATTTCTGGATGGCCTAGACACATTTTTCCTCAACATAACTTCATTTTTTTTCTAGCTTTTCCTTGACTTAAAATAATGGCCTAAGGAAGGTCACATGAGTTTAGTGGTTCTATTTTTTAAATGTTGGGCAAAGTAGGGCTGGTTGATAATGTACTTCATTAAAATGAGCTGTGTTTTCAGGGCCCTGGCTGATCCAGTAGTCTGAGAGGCCTAGGTTTCTTTTGTAGCCAAACAGTAGAGTCCATTCTTCCACCAGTCCATAGCAGTGGCTGAAGAAGTCCAGGAAATAGATTACACTGAATGCTACTGTCAGAAGAGATTTGCATTTAATGGTGTTAATATAGATGAAGTATTTCCTTGAGTAAAAATCCTACTTATTCAGTATTTTGAGGGAACACTGAATTTCATAACCATAGTTGACTTTCTCTGTAGAAAAGACTTTTAAATTTGCTATGATCACTTCCTTTCAATTTCTTTTCCTTATAGTCATGCATGTTCTGTGACCTAAATTTCTTAAGTTCATTGAAAATCAGAGAAAAAATTCAAGAGGATAAAAACAAACACAAAGTAAACAAACAAGTAATTTTGTCATTACATTTTCACCTGGATAACCCCAAATATTTCTTGTTGTTTCCATTCTGTTTCAACACTGCAGAACAAGACACTCATGGCTCAATGGTGAAGCAACGTGCATGTGAGTGACAAAACATGGAAACCAGAAAAGGAATATAAATGTAAATCAAACTTTTAAAATCCTAGTAATACAGCAGCTTCCTTCCTTATTTATTCTGTTAACGTCCATTCCACATGAATTCACATTTTGATTCCAGTAGGACATACACCATCAGCCGTGATCAAAAAGACCACTATTTGTAGAGGGTAAAATCGAGCCTGTTGCCAGTATCCACTGGTGGCAAACTTGCAAATGTCCTCTGGAAAACTAATAAAATTATATTTTGATTATTTGTTTTCTGGATCCTGGGGACCATGGAAATAGAAAAGGACAGCAACAGGACACGCTTTTTTGAAGTTTATTGGGCTGGGAAGTAGAAAAATAGGTGTTTTCCTTTGGGGCTTTTTGTGACTGAGAATGATGAGGTTCATATTTCTGAGAGCACTTTTTCATGTTCCTCAGTCTTTCAGGGAGTGGTAGGCTTTGGCAGTCCGGCTGTTGACAAAATCTGTCTTCTTAAACTGAGCCTTTGAATAAGCAAACAGAAATGTGAAAGGTTAACAACATTTTCACACAAGAAAATGCAGTTTTTAGTGACTTCTCACCAGGGTCAAGTCAAGCGGGACATTATTATATGGCTCTTTTTAGCATTCTTACCTTCTTGTAGGCATTATGGAGCTCCGTGTGGGTCCACAGAGAATATAGGAGAACAGAAGCAGCTTTACTTGCTTTGTTGGAAGCACAGCTGAAAAGAAGAAAAGGACATTTTTTGGAGATCAGTGAGAAAGTATGAGGCTTCTGGATGCTGTCTTTGGACATTCTGTAAATCTTCTTCAATTGCTGTCACTCAGGAGCCATCCATTAAGTCAGGCCACTCACCATGACAAGAGATTAGATGGTGAGCTTTAGGAGGCCAGGGGCCACGTTGGTGCTTTTGTTTTTTTAAAAATCTTTTCAAACCACTAGCAAAGTACTAACAAATAGTTTATAAAGCAAATTCCTGATATTTATAAGGCATGTATTCTTAGAGTTTTATAATTTCTTGAATTTATTTATAGAATAAAATTTATATTTGTACATTTATATTATATATTTTTAGAAAATACTTGTATATTTATAACGCATATTTATATAGTACAAACGCATGAAAGTATGATTGAAAAATATGTATAACTCTTAGACTTAGTGACTCCATGAATGTAGGGATTATGTACCTTTTTCAAATTAATAAATTCTTACTGGAGCAACTGTTATTTTAATACAGTTTCAAAATTTATGTTTTTGTATATAGCAAATGGAAAGTGTGTTCCTGTTATAAATCCAAGTCCGCACTGAATTTGACATTGTACTTACTTTTTTTTTTGGCCACACCGTGCGGCATGTGGGATCTTAGTTCTCCGACTAGGGATCGAACATGAGCCCCCTGCACTGGAAGCTTGGAGTCTTAACCACTGGACTACCAGGGAAGTCCCCTTACTTTTTTTTTAAACTTTATTATTATTATATGTACTTTTTAAAAAAACTTTATTATTTTTATATGTTTTTGATGTTCTGCTTTTAAATTTGTCTCAAACTTCTTGTTTCTGGCTAAGGATCAGTGCTTTCTTAGGTTTCTCTCTCTTCCATCACTTGAATTAGCACATGGCTGCATTTTTTCTTTTAACAAAGAAACAAAGATTTTATTTTTCCTATCATAGGAGTTTGTAAGCATGCAACCAAGAACAGAGAATGCAAAGCTGTATGAAGAAGCCCATGCTGGGTTCATTTAATAGCTAAAAGACCTTGTCTTTCATACCAGCAGTGTAAGGAGGGTAAGTAAAATTAGCACCTTACAGATTTTTTTTAGTACCTCAGGGACTTTTCAGAGTCACTTGCTAATAACTGAAGTACTAATAAATCCATGAAAGCTGTGGATCTCTAATATTTAAAATTGTAAGTTCTTAAATTGCAAGGGTGTTATAGTCATGAAGTTTGTTCATAAGTTGGTTGCTTGGCACTTGGAACTCATTTATTCAAAGATGAAATGTACATGGTGATTGGTTATCAGGCTAGCCCATAAATTATGGGTTAGCTATACAACACTCTAGCAAGGAAGAGACAGTAGACCCAACTGGTAGGAGTTCCTTGTTGAATTTTTTTTTCTTTTTGGAGACAGGGCATATGAGGACTGGCTCACAAATGGGACACTCAGTGCAACGAAAAATAACAGAATAGCACACCCTGTAATTTTCTAAGCTACAAGAAATTTCCAAAAGTGATGGTGTATTCCCATGTGCTTCTTACGTCTGAATACTCAAATAATTAAAGTCATACTGTCTTATAGAGATTTGGTTAGAAGTTTGGATGACAACTTGGAATAGTCGTTTCTGCTTTGCAGCAATAATTCATACTTTCCACAAAGGCTGAGCAACTGCTACTTGGGAGCGGGTAAATATTCCCTGCTTTTGGGAAATGGACATTCTAACTAGGGCTCCTTTTAATCATGTGACTCTGAATGTAGTCCTCCTTCCATGTGAGCTTTGCCAAAGGGGAACTGCAGAGCACAAGGGGCCTAAATTGGGCGGGGCTGTGGGGGGAAGGGTTGTGCTCATTCGGGATACCACAGATCCCTATGCTAGCTTCTGTGCAGCCAAGCACACATTTATCTACTACAGGTCAAGTCCGTTTGCTTTGCAACTCATTAGAACTGGCCTATAATAACATTTGTTTTCTTTTTTGGTTACTTACAAAACTAACTTTATTTAACAAGTCAAACAATTCAGAGTCATATAAAGAGAAAAAAATAATACTCTTCATACCCCCTTGGGATCCCATCACTCTAAGTTAACTAACAGTAATAATTTGGTTACACAATATTTTTCATTCTCTTCTTCACCTTTTATTTTTAAAATGGGGAATATTTGAAGACACAGACACAAGGATGTGGGATGACTTACATGCATTAAACCTTCTACTTCAAAAGAGAATAAGAGATGGAAGAGATGTGATAAAGAAAACTGAGAAAGCAAGAATTTCTTGTTACGCTGCCTCCTACTTCCCCTCCTCATGCTATTACGGGTGACACCTGCTTCACATATTTAAGTGAGGAAAAGGGCATTCCTTGTCCATAGGACTCCAATTTGCCTACTTTCTTCTCTTTTTAAATCACAGCTGTGATTCTGGGAAACAATTAATTAGGTCAATAAAATGCTGGAATGCACGACCCAGATAAGCTATGGAGTTTTACTATTTCTGGATATTTTACTAGAGAATGAGCAACTACTTGGCTTAGAGGATTCAGCTTTCACTTGCCTGATCACCAAGGACTGGAACAGATGATCTGGTCCGGCTTTACGATCTTATTTTTTGGCCATGTTGCCCATGGTACTCAATGCCTGGACATTCACAACTGCATTATTTACATATGAGAGTGGTGGTGGGGAAAGGGGAGACGCTGACAGGCAGATGCTAAAGGACTTACGTGTCACCTGTGCTTATGGTCATAATTTTCTGCAGGCTCCCAGTGTTTAGAAGATCCCGTGCATTCTGGTAACTATTTTGGATTATATTGTTCAATGTGTAACAGGCAGAGGCTGTAGTTTCAATGAGAAGATCAGTACTTGGGACTGTGTTGGGAATTATGGAAACCAAATCAGGTAGAGTTTCTCTGGCTACAAATGAAAGAAAAAAAGAACACTTGATTAAAAAGATTGTTTCTTAACCTCAAGATCCCAATAACATTTAAGAAGAAACATTTGTTTAACAAACATATGGAAGGATGTAACCATTTTAATACTCAAATTACCAAAAAAAAAAAAAAAAAAAAAAGATTTTTAAAAAGGTGATACTTCGTGCTCAGTGTACTGGAGATCTTTCCAGAAAGCAAGTTGACAGAAATGTCAAAATTTTTTTTAAATTTTCACATTTTTTGATTCAGTATTTCCACTTTTGAGAATTCATCCTAAAGACATCACTTTAAAAATGGTAAAAGCAAAGATCTTTATTATAGTATTATATATATCATAAAAAATTTACAAAGCCTAAACATCCCAATAATATGAATATGATTAACTGAAGCACATCTGCAAAGAATATTATGCACCCCAAAACATATCTATGAAGCATGTATAATAACAAGAAAATATTTGTTAATATTCTATGTGAAAATAACCAGTATACTTAAGGGATAAACACATATACAGGAAACCTGAGAAGAAATACACTAAAACAGTAACAGCCCTTGTTCTTCTACAATAGTATTAGTGGTGACTTAAAAATATTAAAAAAAAATTATCTGTACTGCCCAAAGTTTCTTTAATGCGTAAATAACTGTTATTAAAAAAAAAGGTAAAGAAACTATTTAAAATTTATTTTTTCACTACATATATAAAATCTTGGTTATAGGGTTTTCATTTAGCTTTTTCTGTAGTAACAAGAGAGGTATTAATATTTGATGATGTCATTATACTTTGTCCTATGGTATATATTTCAGGCAATACGAATTTATACTTGATATTTTGCAAAAGTTCTTTCCATGTATGCTTTTTTTTCCTGTAACTACTTTGGACTCTCCTTGAAAGATAGAGAGCATGCTTCTATTGCTTTGTACAAATACTTCTGCCTAATTTTATTTTCTTCATCTGAGTTTATGTGACACCTTGAACTGCACTTCTCTCTCTGATACCAGACTGTAATTAGTTATGTGCCTGTCTGAATTCCAAATGGAGCCATGAGTTGCTTGAGGACAATTATTGTATTCATTTCTGGATTTCCAGCATCGATCACTATGCCTAAAATAGAGAGGTACTCAATAAAAGGAATGGAACCATACGTCTTCCTTTGATAATACCTGGACCTGACTGACAGGAAAGACATACCTTCTGCTCAAAGGCCCGAACACTTCCTTTTTCACTGTTGTCTAAGCATCTTGGCATAGTGTTAGGAGCTCAGAGCTCAGTCTCTGAAGTTACACCTTTTTAGTTTTAGTCTTGTCTCTGCCACTTCATGGCTGTGTGGTCTGGGTAAGTTACTTAACCTCTTTATGCTGCATTTTCCCAATTTGTAAAACGGAATAATAATAGTATTTACTTCACAGGACTGTTTTGAGGGATTAAATGAGTTACCATGTGCTAACTGTATCACAGTTCCCAGCACATAGTAAGCTCTCCACAGATGTGAGTAACTACCAGAAGGCTTCCTCATCTTAGTAAGTTAAACCACAGAATGAAAGGCCTTGAGAGCCTGAATTTTCCTTTTGCTGAATTTAGGTCGACAGCATGAAAACAAGTGTGAGACAATCACAACAGAAAATGTACAACTGATCTCTCTGCAGGGTGCATCAATGGCTGGCTGAGACCAGGCTGCCCACACTGAGACTGATCCCTGCTGAGAGAGTTCCACCTCTCCTCCCTCAGTATGACCAACAAGAATGTTCAATTCTACAGATCAATTTTACGGTCGAACCTTTGGGTTATGTCTGAGGAGGAGTGAGAATTAAGAGAAGTTAGAATCTCTAACATTTTATATCATGTTTGTTTTTCTTAGAAGAGTAGTATAACTGTTTACATCGACAAAGTTAAACACTACAGTACAGTAAAGGAGGGGTCATTCCGTCTCTCTACTCACACATACACACCCTGAGGGCCTGAGTAAATACATTCACTTTGAGACAAAGTTAGATCTTTAATAGTGAAATATAAAATCAAAGGCCCTATCATGATATTGGAGGGTTATAGCTCAATGTCATATTATTGAAGGAGATTTTAGTTAATGCTGGTGCTTGCACATACATTATGTTATCTGATCCCTGGAAAAACACTGTTCTGTAGTGATTACTAATTTCATTCGGTTTAGGGCAGTTAAATGACTATCCAAGGTGACATGTGGCAAAGTAACATTATAGGATGCAGACCAATGTCTTCTGCATGAGACCTGTTACTCTGTCACCATGCTAAGTTGCCTATCTTCAAGTTTTTAAGAAAATATGTTTCAAGTTTATTTCTGTTAAATCTAAGTGAAATGTGATGACTTCATTCCAGGTCAGCCCATGGGAAGTTTTACTTGGCCTAGAAATCTCTCATGAAAAACACAAAGCTTGTATTTCAAACTGATTTTCATTTATTCCTGGCTATTAATACCCTGAATTAACACAAGTACTTTTACTCAAATTACATATTTGACATAAAGCCAATTTGGAATTCAAAAATTGCATTTATCTTGCTGAAGCCTCTTCTCACGATTGTCCTTAAAACAATCATGGGGAGGTTGATCAGTGAAATCACCTTATATAAATTGTGGGGCTACAGCTGTATTGTTCCAACAGCTGGAGGACTGTGGAACTTGAGACAACAGTATTTCTGTCCTGAAGGCATAGGCACAGTGTGCAGAGCACAGTTCTTCTCATCAGCTATGCTCTAAAGATGGACTTAACATTTCATTTGAGAAAAAATAAGTCAAAGGATAATACGCCTGATTGAAGTGCAGCACAAAAGTCCATGAAAGACAATGAGAAGAACACTTTCATAATTTTGAGACAGTGCCTTTGGCAAGGTTTCTTTCAGATTCACTGAAAAATTTCCAGGCTCTCTACGTTCATAATGGGCACAAAGGCATTGTATGAAACCTCCTGTTCCATGTTGTGCTATTGGCTGTTTTTGAAAATGACATTGTTAAAACATAACCACAGACCTTTTGGCACTGTGTCAGTGTGTGTGTGTGTATGTGTGTGTGTAGATTTCAAAATAATCCAATCCATTAAAAAAACAAAAAAAAATTTAGTGGAATTTTTGAAAAACTGAGTTTTAAATTGTCAGAAATGACTAATTTATGGAGCATTAGAAAGCATGAGTAACTTTAGCATTATCTTCCTATTATCTAATTTTATAGTTTATGACTTAATTCAAAACACATTTTCAGGTATAAAGAAAATGAATGAAAAATGTTATTTGAAAGTGTAACATAGTTATCATCTTCGTCAATAATACGGACTTAGAAAAAAAGGAGCAAGTGTGTTTCATCATATTTATTCTAAAACCTATGCCAAATCTGTTATATTCATGATTCCTTCTTTTTGTGATTATCTGTCCAACCATACCATTTTTTTCTAGTACAACAATGGCCAAGGTTCTGAGGTGAACAACCACTGTGTGTGTGTGTTTGTTTAATGTTTCAGAAGACTGGTGCTTAAGCAGGCCACACAGAGAACATTCTGAAAGACATGGCTTAAAAAGACTTCACTGGATGGCATAGCTGAGGGCTGGGAAATATCAAATATATTACCTATCTCATTAATTATTAGTATGGTCTAAAATTTCTCTTTGGTAGTAATTAGAACAAAACCAAAGCTGGATATTAAGAAAAATCCTATTTGAGACCAGTGCGAAAGCCAACGCTTGATGTCTGGGTACACAAAAACCAGTTGTATTTATCACATTTTGCTCTTTATTCACATTTTCAGCTCATCATTGTAAAAAGAATGTGATAAGGACAATGCTTTATTGCATTTGTATTTTCAATATATACACTTTACATCTAGAGACTTATACTGACTTACCAATTTCATTCTGCAGAGAAAGATTCCGAGACAAATTCCTCAGCAGAGAGACGGCAGTCTTTTTCACACTTGGATCACCAACATGCAGCATCTTTCGTGTGTGCTGAAGGCCATTTTCTTTCTGGACAACTGTCTGAGCTACTGATGCTGGCATCTGTTTTGTGAGACATATTCTATAAATACTATTGTATTTTACTTCATGGTTAAAATTTCTTAATTTCTGTAGATTACTAGAGATTGAGCGAGATGTTTTAAAAGCTAGAGATACTTTCTTTAAATTCTTATTAGGTTTTCAATTTAATTACTGGATACAGACAGTTTATTCAGTATTTTTAAATATAACACTGGATTTGGTTAGCTATTAAGTTTTTTGCATCTGGTTATAAATAAAATGGGTCTGTCTTTCCCTTTCCTTTCTTTTTTATCATAATCTTTTTATTCACATTTTCAGTTCATCATTGTGAAAAGAAAAGGACGTTTTACAATCACAGTTACACTAATGTCATAAAATTTAGTGGGTAAGTTTTTTTCCCTTTTTCTATTTTCTTGAACTATTTGTGTAATATAAGAATAATTTCAACTTTGGGGGTCTGGTAGAACTTAGCTCTAAAGCCAACTGAGCTGAGAAAAATTTTAAAGGGAGATGTCTTTGATTACTATTTCAATGTATTTACTGGTTGTTGGCTTATTCATCTTCTCTGTTTGTCTTGTTCAAATTTTGGCATTTTACATATTTAATAAACTTATTCATTTCTAAAAAGCTAGTTTAAAAAAAAAAAAAAAAAAAAGCTAGTTTATTCTGAAAGAGATATTGGGCTTTTAAAGAAAGGAATGTATGGCTAGTCAGATTACCTGTAATTCTATTCTCTGTATCAGAGGCTGCATGGGTAAGTTGCTGGTCCAAGTCTAGGTCCACCAGAGGCAAACCTTGTTTGGAATTAGGCTGGTCACCTACTTTCACAGGGTCTGAGTACCAACTAGGCCCTTCCTAGCATCAGCAAACGTCCAACAATACTAAGACCTTAGCTTGTGTCTGCAACTTTATATATTTTTATTTGAAGCTAACATGAGGCTACCATGCCAAAAATCCGTGTATTCTTGACCATTCTTCAGGGTGTCTATCTTCTCTGTTTATCTAAACTCTGCTTGCTTCCCCTACCTCCTGCACAGCGCCCTCCTTACATTCTCCACCGTACCGTCTAAAAAAGGGGTTCTTAATACAGGATCCAGGATAAGTTTCAGGGAGGGAACAGGAGGTCCTTAAAATTATTTTTGTGTTTATATTAATCTTTTTCAGGGAAAGAGTCCATAACTTTTATTAGATACTCAAAGTGTCCATGACTCAAAGAAGTTTAATAACCACTATTTTGCAATGTTTGTTCCAAAGTTACACTTTGTCTTTCACTAATTTGCAGAACATTCCATTAGAGTCTTTTCTTTCCTCTGGGAAGAATCCTTCACCTGCAGCCATTCTGTACAACTCCTCCTTGGACATGGAGGTAGATTTAGCATCCCTCTCTCTTCCCAATGGCCCATCTAAGTGATTATCTCTCCTCATATGCAAAAGCTCTGCTCTTCTGAGTCAATGTCGTCCAGCTCTATCTCTCTCATAGCGTTTTCTTTGTCATCTCAAGGCCTAGTATATAAAAGTGATCACAGAATTCTGATTCATTGAGGGAAATGGGAGAGGCTGATGTGGAATGGTCTTTAGAATTTGCTCATTAAGGAAAATAAACAATCAGATTTACCAAATAGAGATTTCATATTCCAGCTTTAGGGAATTTGTGAGAATGACTGTTAGTTATTTACAAACAGCACTTCTAGTTCATATTGCCCTGAGGTTGAGCGCCTTTTCAAATGTTTAATGGCCATATATACATTATGTTTTGTGAAGTGCCTGTTCAAATCTCTTGTCCATTTTTCTATTGAGTTGTCTATCTTTTTATTGTTAAATTGATGAGTTTTCTTTTATTTCCTAGATACCAACTTTGTTACTTATGTATGTTACAAAAATCTTTTCCTCCTCTGTGCTTTGCCTTTTTACTGTCTTTTGATAGCTTGATAATAATTTTAATGTAGTCAATTTATAAAATATTGACTTTATGTGCTTTTTATGTCTACTGTTAAGAAATCTTACCCTATTCCAGGTCAGGAAGATATTCTATGTTATCATTTAGAAGCTTTACTGTTTCACCTTCCACATTTGAATCTCACTGCTGTTGGAACTGATTTGTGTGTAAGGTGTGAGACAGGGAACACATTTTGTTTTTTTTTCATTGGACATCAAATTAAGTGCCTTTAAAGTGTTTTAGAAACTTGAAAACTGTTTATTTCAATGATTTTTAACTTGTACAATGAATGTTTAATTTTACATGTATATACAACATAATGAGTTGATATATTGTAAAATAATTATCACAATAAGTTTAGATAACATCCATCATCACACATAGTCACAAATTTTTTTTCCTTCTTGTGATAAGGCCTTTTAAGATCCACTATTTTAGCAACTTTCAAATATACAATACAATATTGTTAACTATAGTCACAATGCTGTACATTACACCCCCAGGAGTTATTTATACTGTACTTTATACTTTATACTTTACACTATCCTTAGAGAATTTGCTAAATGGGTAAATTTTATCAACCCATCCCCTTCCCTTATTATTTTGTAGCTTTTTTGTATCATTTAAAAAATAATGACCATTATACCTGAACTAATAAAGTTTACATTAAGGTATTCTTACCAGCAAGAAATTACTGCCATAATTTTATACTAAAATTATAGAATTTATTGTTTAGAAGTTATTCAGTCCAGTTCAGGTTCTTTGCCATCTAAGGCACATGGCCATCGATGCTCAGTGCTGTCTCAGTTATGAACACAGGTGAATGGACTGGGTATTTTTTGGAACTATGTTTAATGGTCTGCTTTTCATGTTTTTCTATTCAGTGATTCCTTTTAGAAATTACAAAGCCAGGCATTTTTTTATCACACCATCTAAACATAGCAAAATTAGGGAAAGTAATAATTAGAAAAAATATACATGTAAGTCAAAATTTTAATAAAAAGCATCTTGTAACTTAAAAGAACAAAGGGTCCTCATATCATTGTCCCATGCTGCTAATGATTTTCTCCTATAAATCTCTAGTCAAGTTCAACTCTAATAGCCTTGAGTATGGATTAATACCAGTTTAGTGTAGGTCTCCTTTCAGGGGACTGGACTGGTCTGTTAGGTATGATTTAAAATCCATTGCTTGGATTCCTTTTGGACTTGGAACTCTTAGATTTCTGTTTGTTTATTTCTTTTTCCCAGCTAGATTATTACCAAACACAGGGATTTTGTCTTATTCACCACTATATACTTAGCACTAGGCTAGTGCCTTTTATGTAGAAGGTGCTCAAATACTGTTTGTTTGATAAATGAGTAAAGGAATTATGTAGTCTGAATAAACTACATATTCAGAATGGCATATTCTTGTATGTTGGGTGGCAAATATTCCTGTATTGACAGAAACATGGAAACACCTCTAGATAGTTTGGATTCCATGAAAGATTCTGGAGTGGAAGAGGCTAAAATCCAAGCTTAAAGAGTTAGCTCATATTGAACCATCCTCAGAGTATAGTGAGCTTAAATACATACAGATACAGCAATTTAATTTCTGACCTTTTCTATTAAGTTGGCTGGTAGTCAGTTAATAAGAGGGCTTCTGTAGTTTGGGAAAATGAAAGAAATGGTTTTGGGAAACCAAGCATGGGGAAATGGGAAGATAAGACAGTAAATTATGTCTTTCTGTCTGTCAGGGCTCCCTGGTCACTCCCCATTTCTTTCTCTTTGTGCACAAGTACATTCTGAAGAATTTCAAAGAGATTAAAATTGGGTTGTATTCTTAACCACAGTGCTAAAATTAGAGAAATACTGGTTTTAGTATTTCACAATTCAAAACTGAGCAAAGAATGAACATGGTTCATTAAAGAATGAACATGGTTTCTCAAGTAAAGAATAAATAATATTTTTGTTATCAACAAGAGTGCTTTCCTCTATGATGATGGATAATTAGACTGGCCATAGAGTGAACTACTTGGGGAGAGTTTAATCATTTTATGATCAAGGCAAAGAATACAAGCTTAGTTCAAATAATTAAATATTTATAGAATCCTTTATTATGTTGCAAGCTGTAAAATACATGGGGAAAGGAACAACTTTTTACTCTTTTCTAAAGTAATTAAAAAAAATTATTTTATTGGAGTATAGTTGATTTACAATGTTGTATTAATTTCTGTACAGCAAAGTGATTCAGTTATAAATATATATACATTCTTTTTCATATATTTTTCCATTATGGTTTATCACAGGACCTTGTAAGTTTTTACTCTTTTTAATATTTTGATTTTGCTGGTATAAAGTACATCTGGAAAGAGAAGTAACTCTTTATTTTATAGTTGACTTTCTGGGACACAAAAGCACAGATAGCCTTTCCAACTGCAGTGGACATGTGTTGTCTCTGCCTTCTAGCGTTCATCCTTCCTTTTGGTAACAACACTCTGACTTTCCATTAGGGAGCCACTCCATGTGGTACAAGTGGTAGTGACCCTCGCTCACTGAAACCCCTGCCCCTGAAATTCACATGTGAGCACATAACCCAGACTTGGCCAATTAGAACATCACAGGCTCCTGGCCACAGGTACTGGTTTGGAAATGGGCAAGTGAGACTCATTCCACCAGTTCTTAACAGAGCTATTGGGAAAATAGTAGTAGTTTCTTTTCCTGTGGAGACACTGAGCTGGATAAGAGGTAAGCCTGAAATCACTGGTGGCTATCTTTGCTGTAATATGAGGCTAGCCTTTGAGAATGAAACCAACAGAGGAAAACAGAGTCCAGAGATAGAGAGTCACAAATACAATTGCTGGGCACCTATGTCCCACCATGACAGAAGGAAAACCCACCCTGGACTCTTCAGTTATATGAGTCAAGAAAGTCCTCTCTTTTGCCTAAGCCAGTTCAGGTAGGATTCTGAGACTTGTAACAGAAAGAGTTCTGACTGATACTCATAAATACCAACGAGTCTTTCACTCGCAGTCTGACCTGGGTTTGCAGAAGCTGAGGCTGAAAGTCCTGCAAAGCTGAACTCTCTCTGGCAATTCCTGAGAACTGTCTTGATTGAAGCGAGAAAACTTATGTTCTTACTTCACTGTCATTTCTGAACTTAATGTAGGTGTGTCTACAATGCCATTATTTTAAAAAGTAAGCATGATACTCACTGGTCCACTTCCTGCTGTGAGATTCTGGAGAGCTCCCAAAGATGCTTCTTGAGTGTAGTTTCGGACACTCTTGGCAATCAAGGACAAATACATCCGTATCACGATGGAATGCCACAGCCACTCCACGCCCTTGGGGTTGCTCTTTTCCTCTGGCATTGGCATGTCCTGGTATTGCTAACCACACACATGATGAAATCCAAAATTAATGCCTTCAAGTCATTTCTATAATTCCACACCCAAACCAAGAGACCAGAAGTACTGTCTTGTCTAGGGAGACTAATAATTAGCATAATAAGAAGCCCTTAAAATAAAATGAAAAAGCAAATATGTATGATTCACAATCATTTAACTTTTAGCCCATGATGACTATTTCTCTCTCACAATACCCCATACTCACAACTTTACATTTCACAGCGAGAGAGACTGCAAAGAATTAAGCATTGACTGTTCTAGAATAGTTTTCAGGCTGCTGTTAAGCTAAAAGCTAAATTAGTCACATCCACTCTGAAGATAAGAAAAACAGGCCTCTTCCCTCAGTCTTGTGAAGTTGTCCAGGATAGCACCAGGATTCTAAATTTACCAGTCATCCTACAAGTTCACATACACCGTGATACTCTGAGAAGTAGGAGAGATCACATTCCTTCTATTTCATGAAATGCCAGTCTGGACAGCAGTCCTTCCTATGTATGGGATTTGCTTTTCAGATGTAAAAGTTTGTTTTTAGAATGTTTAAAGCTGAATGTCAGGGCTGCTTTTAATGTTAAAACAATGCTATGCCACTGGCCATGTGGCATTAAGCTTACTTCCTAACCTGCAGGGCACAAAGCAGTATGGTTTGATGGCTAATAGTGTAAATCTGGGGCCAGATTACCTGGGATTCAATTCCATCTCCTCCACTAATTTGAATTATTCTGAATTAACCTTTCTGTACCCTCTGTTTCCTCATCAGTAAATGAGGGTATTAATAATACATACCTCATAGGGTAGATATAAGGATTAAAAAAACTTAAAATGGAGACTGACATATACTAAGTACTCAGAAACACACACACACACACTTATACTTTCAAAGGCCTCCCCCAACATACCTCTTTTACTTTCCTGCTTCTACTGCCAAAACACCCAATACTTTTGTTGTTGTCAGCCCGGATATTCCGGCTTTGAAGATAGATACTCTGGGAATATTTCTCTGGGAGCTCTGCCTCCAGCTGGTAGGAGAGGTTATGAAGAATGCACACACAGTTCTCTGTGGCCTGAGAAAATAGGACATGAATATTGATCATATACATATAGATATCCCTTTGCAAGTGTTATACCACAGGACCTCTTAGGCTTTAGATCTTACAAGGTTAACTGGATGCAACAGGGTGCGCTTGGACTGCAGGGTGGCTGGGGGAGTGAAATGAGTACAGCTAGAAAGGCTAGGGCTAAATCATAAATGGTCATGAGCACAATGCTAAGAAGTAGAGGCTGAATGTTTTAAAACATTGAGGAGCAGTTCTAGGTTACTTTTAAAGAGCGTTCAGAATGATTTTAGATTTTAGGTACATTGTTTAGTAGCCACGTGGACTTGGAAAATAGGAGGAGATATTGCTTATAGAGACCAGTCGACTACAATAATCAGTATAAAAGATGCACAAACTATGACAGCAGTAGTAGCATTAAAGAGAACTGGTTAAACTAAAGAGCATTTCAGAAGTAAAATGCACAAGATTTGTTGTCCAATGGATGTCGGATGTGAGGGAAGAGAGGAAGTCCAACATTACTCAGGTTTCTATTTTCATTTGGTAGATGGTAATAATTATTAAGAAGGTTTATACAGAGGAGTAAGTTCAGAGACGAGGGAAGAGATGAATTTCATTGCTGAATATGTAGCATTTGGGCTCCTTTCAAATATCCAGAGTTGTTAAATTTGGGTTAGAAATTTGGGTCTGGAAAGTAGAAAATTTGGGTTAGAAATTTGGGTCTGGAAAGTAGAAAAAAAAATGAGGCTAGATAGATATTAATATTTATGAGCATGTATGGGAAATCTTAAGCTCAGCAAATCAGTTAATAAATAAAGCCAAACCCAAACAGCTACTTCAAGAATACTCTGAAGAGTCTTACTAAGACAAAATAAGTAATTCAATACGAGAGACATCTAATTCTTGTATCACCTTGTCATCTGGCTGGTAATCTGCAATGGTTCCTCTGACATAATGGACCAGTGAGTCAATCAGTCCATCACACCTTCTCATCACTTTCCTCCCTTCAGGGCCAGCTGAACTCATGTTTCTATCAGGAAAAACAAACAAACAAATAAACGATCAATCATAAGACAGGCAGTGTATCTAATAGGTTTTTGTTTCAAAGTTTCTTCCAAGGGTTCGGAAAACTGTCAAATTTGTCAAAGTATGACAGACTTGTCCTGGGGTCAATAAATCATCAACTGCCTATGGTCATCAAATCCAGACACAACTTGTAAATATATTCATAACACATTATTATGTCAATAAAAGTCTTCTGTCTACTTCATTCCAAGCACCAAGGTCAGAGCATTATTTATTTAATCTTTGCACCATTTTGGAGAGGGTATAAATATATGAGGAAAACATTTTGCAGTTAAAAGGAGAACAAATGGCACATTAGCCATAGCAATACACATGTCCAAGTCCCAACTTGTGCCATGCCTTAATTCTAAGTAACTTAAAGCTACTTAAATTCTCTGGGCTTCAGTTTCCTCATTCGTAAATACAGGGTGTTAGACTATATTATTTGGAGGTTTTGTGGGTTTCAGCATAAACTGTTATTGACAAATATTAAACCAAATGATCTAAAATGTGATAATTCTATAATTAAAATGGCAGAGTGATGTCACGAAAAATGCAGTTTTACACTGTGTAAGGCCTAAGTTAAAAGCATGACCTATAAACATCTTTGCAATTAGTCTGTTTTTTTAAAAATAAATTTATCTATTTATTTATTTTATTTTTGGCTGCACTGGGTCTTTGCTGTGGTGTGAGGGCTTCTCACTGAGGTGGCTTCTCTTGTAGTGGAGCATGGGCTTCAGTAGTTGCGGTGTGTGGGCCTAGCTGCTCCGCAGCATGTGGGATCTTCCTGGACCAGGGATTGAACCCGTGTCCCCTGCATTGGCAGGCAGATTCCTAACCATTGCACCACCAGGGAAGCCCTCTATTTCTAATTTGGCTAAGCCATGACACCTTTCTATAAACAGTGATTAAATCTACAAGTGCAAGTTGCTTCCTTATAGAGACTGAAGCTTATCAAACACAGCAAAGTAATACATTTAGGGATTATGTTTCAGATTCACATCATGTTTATATTCTGGTATTACTGTTACTATGTTCCTTTGCATTAAGTTCTTCTTGTCGGCATTAACTATTTAAAAAATCTTGTTTTCCAAAAATGTTAACAGCTCCATCAACAAGAATGGCAAAAGAACAATGCATTCAGGTTTTTAGAATTTTGAGAACCACTCTTATTCCCTTTTGTTAATTTCACTTGCTAAGAACTATTCCTATAAATTTTATCAGACCAGTTCCTTTCACTGGTAGGTAGAACATTCAAAGCATATTCTTTTTTTTTTTTTTTTTTTTTTTAGTTTGCTCCTTTTTAAAAATTTTATTTAGAATGCCTACTTGTTGAAGTTGGCATCATTTTACAGATTAGAAAAATTCAATTCTTCTGTCTCTGCAAACATTTATAATAGGTTAGGAATAACAGATTAGAAATGTAATACATTACAAAACAGTTGCCTATGACTATCTGTACATTTACTATGCACCTTAAGGAAAAGAATTCGACAGTGTGCTGTACTTACACTGCAGATAACATCCTTTTATCCTATTTTACAAAACTGACCAGTGGTAGTGTTTGAATTTATAAATGGCCATTAAACAGGATATTTAACTTAGATATATAGTTAGCGTGCTAAAAAGTGAAAATTTTCAACTGAAGTTCTGTGGCTCACAAAGCATACTGTTTTTGTGTATAATGTCTCAGCGTGATTCTGAACATCAAAAGAACTACAATTCTGAGAAATTTTGGGGTAGCATTTTCTTCTTCTTTAAAATAATATATTACACTAAGTGATTTAAAAAAGTTTCTGTTCCCAAATACTGTTTTCAATACATTTTGTCAAAGAACAAATGTGCCCAGCATTATATCAAGAACTGCAGGGAACAAGGGAGGAGTATCCAGCATTGCACCCTGCTCCCAGGGAGATCACATCTATAATACTTGACTGTTTCTAACCCATGAAAATGCAATTTCATAATCCAACCTAATAGTTGAGGAGATAAGACAAATACACCTAAAACTAAGGATATACTAATAATTTAGTGGTTGCTGAACTGACACAATGAGTTTGTGATTTTAACAAAATCCCTTCTGTGACTTTGGTTCTCATTTGAGGTTTCTAATGTAATTATTCCCGTCCTACTTTTCACTGTACCTGAAAGACTTTAACACTTAGTCCATTAAAAAAAAAGATAATGAATAGGCTCATAAGCTGTAAATAAAACCATTTTTTCTATAGTTTTTTTTTCAAGAAATGATTATTTGAACCAAGATCCTCTATCTACTCTCTGAGCCCTTTAAGGTCATGGGATCTTAAGAAGCTTGACAAAACTGAAAAAGCATCTTTTACGGTCTCCTTATTTTACACATGGAGAAACTGAGGACCAAAGAGTTTAAGTTACTTTTCCTGGTGAGATTAAATTACTGGTGAAGTCAGGATAGGAGAGCTGTTCTTTATTCTGTGCTAAGGGCGGCTCCAGAGTAGAGCAAACCTTACCTAACATTCATTCAGTCTGCCATTTGTTTAGCAAGTACCATATGTCCCCCAACTCCAAGACAGCGTTATCATATTTTAAAGCTCCCTTTGACCTTTTCAACATCTGGCTTTGAGAGATGGCAGTAGTTTTAAAATTGCTTTGACAAATCAAAAGGTCTCTCTCCCTAGCTAAGCCCACTACATACCTTGCAGATGGATGACTCAGCTTTGTTTAACTTCAAGTCTGTTTATTTTGGGTGAGAATGGTAATTCAATTTGGCAGTACTGCCAGTTCACACACACTAACTGTTGTCTTGTAGTCTGGTATTATCCAGACTCTACTGGCTTGAAATGGGACTTATCAGTGGTTCCTGACAGTTGATACCTTTGCTGACAGAAAGTGCATGGAACCCCACTGCTTCAGTATTTGCTCTTGCATATCAAAAATAGTTCCTACCTTACCCAACTACCCAGAAATATGAATGATAAGGGTGGATTATTTTATAGCAATACATCCATGAATAGAGGTCACTAGTCAGAAAGGAATTTGTTATTGTACCACTCTGAAAATAATCAGAAATTATTAGAAAATGATATATTCATCTTGAAGTATTTTTTAACAGCTAATACATAAGTTTTTTGGAATCAGAGAATTAACATGGCCAATCTTAGGCAGAATTGATCCTTTTACACTGTATCTCCTGAGTCCCGAGAAACATTTATCTATCACTGTTTCCTATATGCAGCCCAACAGAGGTTTAATCTGGAAAGCTATCTCAAAACTATACATGAAATATATCAAAACAATTATCTTGTTGAAAAGTAAAAAAGAAAGAGCATAAAAACCACAGTAGTTACTCAATAAAAGTTGATTATCAGAGTTACCAATGAACATATTGGAAATGTTTAATTCAGTGTCTATGGTTTGAATTTGATTAAATGAGTCTATTTCCCCTGGTATAATCTAGCAGAAGTCTGAGTAAATATGTGAGTACCTTTTAGGAAATTAGAACTGCACACTGTTGTATACTGAAATTTAAATACCAGGTCCTTGGGACTAGGGGTTGGGGCCTCAGGAGGAGGTGGGTAGAGAAGGATGTGAACTACTCTAAACATAAAAGCAGGACTGTTTCAGAGCTCTTCACCTTCACTGGCCCTGAGTGGGAGGATACCAGCACGAACTGTGGCTTGTGTTTGATATTAAGAAGAATTTTTCTGCTAATATGACTTATAAAGGGTGAGAAAAAATAGAATCTGAACCTCTGTATGTCTCTGAACAAAACTTCACATATTTAGGAGGCTTCAGGTGATTTATCTGAAAGCAAATCAGTGATTCCTGACTCTCTCCAGGACCATTTATCTCACACATTCCTGAGTGTCACAATGAAAAGGAGAAAAGAAAACCAAACACCCTGGACCTTGCTAGAATTAAAATAAAGAATGGTCTTTGTTAAGATTAAGGACAGTGTGACTAAATCTTAAATTTGTACGGCAAACCAAAGAGTGAAGTGTCAAATGATAAGAGCAACTGCAATTTAGTGTGTGTGCTAGACATTGTTATAGATACCTTGCAAATATTATGTTTTTACAAAATTCCTTAAATTAGGGTGTGCTAGAATCTCATTCAGAACCCTGACCTATGACTGTTGTTTAAAGTCAGAATTACCTGCTTCTAATGGGATTTTTAATGCCTCTTCGATAAAAAGTTATCTGTGTGGGGCTACGTGCAGGCATGTTGTCAAATACAGCTAGTCTGCCAGCACTGGAAGGAAGTTTGTTATAACACAGAATGTCCAAACTTGGGGTATGGACAACTGGCCTGGTGAAATGATGAGCTAATATGAAATGTTTAAAGTAAAAGGCTATAGTTAGTTACCAGGGCATGAGAATGGCAGGCAATAATAAGGCAGGAGTGAATCTTTTCAAGACATCTCACTAACAGGTAATTCTAAGATACAGAGATTTTTATTAAAAAATGGGGCTATTTCTACTGATAATAGGTGGTTTCCTACTAACATACAATTTACATGTGTATTAATGTGACCTGTCTTAAAGGTCTAACCAGCATACTGAGATAGTGAGCACCACAGTGGTTTTTAAAAAATTGTGGCTGTATCTTCATTTTCATCAATAATTATAGGCTTCCTAATACCATGTGTTATAAATTATATCCCAAGTGGTACCAGTCAATTAAGTGCTTGGTCCAAGTCCATTCAAAGACCCAATAGGTACTTGATAAGACATTGGCTGATAAGAAGGCATCCTTCTTCCTCTGGTTATTTGAGATTTAGGTCTGGGTTTTTGTTTAACTCTCAGCTGATACATATCAAACAGTTGGGCCTTGTCTGTGATTAACCTAGAGAAAACAGCAGAGGCAGTTTGTGGTTGCACAGAACAAAAGGGGAGCCTCATTTGAACTGGCAGAGGAACAAAAACTCTATGTCAAAAGAAAGGTTTGTCTGTTATTCTGAGTCAACATCAGATCCTGCAGGTATCCGCAAACATCAGCCAAAGTCAGCTGTTCATTCTGCAAAAGGAAGCAATGTTGGGAATAGAACAAAGCTGTACAACCTACACGTCTTGTTCCTTCCAGGACAAGGAACATCAACTTAATAAAGATGTGCTAGCATCTATTACACATCAAGAAACTAGAAGGTGTAGGAAGAGAAAATCTATCCTTAAAAATCCTTTAGTTCTGCTTTCCTACATTTTCAGGTCTTCCAAAAGTATGCTGAAGAGTCAGTTCAGAGCCCCCTGCGCGCGGCACATGGGGCGCCTGACAGCCGGGCCCCCTCCCGTTCCCCTGCCCCTCTCGTCCACGTCCCCCCGCTGCGCGGCCACCATGGCGTCCAGCGAGGAGGATGGCACCAACGGCGGCGCCTCGGAGGCCGGCGAGGAGAGGGAGGCCGGCGAAGAGAGGCAGGCCGCGGGCAAGAGGAGGCACCGGGGCTTGCTGGCCACCGCCTGGCTCACCTTCTACAACATCGCTATGACCGCGGGGTGGCTGGTACTAGCTATTGCCATGGTACGTTTTTATATGGAAAAAGGAACACACAAAGGTTTATATAAAAGTATTCAGAAGACACTTAAATTTTTCCAGACATCTGCCTTGTTTGAGGTAGTCCACTGTTTAATTGGAATTGTACCTACTTCTGTGCTTGTGGCTGGGGTCCAAGTGAGTTCAAGAATCTTTATGGTGTGGCTCGTTATTCACAGTGTAAAACCAATATAATTTTTTTTATCATCTTATATCCTGTTGGAGTTGCTGGTGAACTTCTTACAATATACGCTGCCTTACCATATGTGAAGAAAACAAGAATGTTCTCAATAAGACTTCCCAATAAATACAATGTCTCTTTTGACTACTATTATTTTCTTCTTATTACCATGGCCTCGTATATACCATTGTTTCCACAACTCTACTTTCATACGTTAACGTCAGAGAAGAAAGGTGCTTCACGGAGAGGTGATTGTCGAAAAGGATGATTAAATGATCCCTACAACAGGTGCTTTTTCCAGAATAACCAGGATTACTTGAGCCCAACTTTTAATAACAAGAATAAACAGCTTCATAAAAAAAAAAAAAAAAAAAGTCAGTTCAGCCAGAAATCATCTGGTTGGTCAGCAAGAGTCATTTCCCCTTGACTTAGCAGGCTGTTCAAGGTAGAATGTCAAATTCCATTTTAAATGAATTACAACAGCAAACTAATTTTAAAAATATGCCCAGGAGCCACTGGAACTTGAGTAGACATTCTTAACACCTAAAGGAGAAGTTTGGGATGCTAGACTAGGACAGATGAAGATGCTTAAGATCTAGAATAGTATTCTACTCAAGAATATGGTGCTCAGACAGGCTGTACCTCCAAGATAGCCATATGTTTTTTAAAATTTATTTTTTATTGCGGTAACATTGGTTTTTAATATTATACAATTTTCATGTGTACAGCCTGATATTTCTACTTCTGTATACACTACAGCGTGCTCACCACCAAGAATTGTTTTCATCCTTCACCATACAGTCGATCTCCTTTATCCATTTAACCCTCCCCTGCCCCCTTCCCCTCTCGTAAGCACTACTCTGTTCTTTGTATCTATGTGTTTATTTTTGCTAGGTTTGGTTTGTTTACTTATTTTGATTTTTTGACTGTTTTTTATAGGAGTGAAATCATTTTCTACATATGAGTGAAATCATACAGTATTTGTCTTTCTCCATCTGACTTATTTCACTTAGTGTAATACCCTCAAGGTCCATGACGGCATAAACTTTAACCACAGGATAGTAATAAAGTCATCAGTGGCTTTATCCAAATATATCAACTCACTTTTTTTTGATGAAGAATTTAAAAAAATTTAACAGTAGTTCTATGACAGTATTAATTTTTTTGGAAAATGACTTCGAGTTTCATAAGATACAGTTAATAAGACACTACCTTCAATTTAAGATACACACAGAATTTTTTTTTTTTTTTTTTTCCCCAGTACACGGGCCTCTCACTGTTGTGGCCCCTCCCGTTGCGGAGCACAGGCTCCGGACGCACAGGCTCAGCGGCTATGGCTCACGGGCCCAGGCGCTCCGCGGCATGTGGGATCCTCCCAGACCGGGGCACGAACTCGTGTCCCCTGCATCGGCAGGCGGAGTCTCAACCACTGCGCCACCAGGGAAGCCCCACACAGAATTTTTAAACATGAGGATGCTTTAAAAAAAATCTCTGACAAAAATACACACTTGGTTTCAGCCTAGCGCTGCAGATATTATCTGTTGCAGAGGGAGACAGGACCTTTGTGGAGAGAACTGCCAGATCACCCTTGACCAAGTGATCAAGCTTGACATCATGGATAATAGGCCAGAAGGATACCATGACACCCAACAGAAGTACACAGCATCACTCCCGACTTTTCTTACTAAAAAGTTTGACTTGAATCTAATCTTGAAGAAACAATTCAATAAACCCATACCGATACAGTCAAAAAAAAAAATCTCTGATAAAGACATTCTTGGGAATTTCATTTTCTGTTCAAGACTCATCTCATAAACTAACTGATGCAGAAAAACAAGCAAATACAGTCCTCTTGATATAATAAAAATTATTCTTCTGTTTCCTTCGCTGATTCTTCTTCCTCCATATTATCCCTATTCATGTGTTTTCTTTTAACAATTATCCCAGGGGGGCTGGACCCAAAGCAGACAAATGATATTTATGAACTGGTTGGTAAGAATGAAGAATTTCTTTGGCAAACTGAAATGTCATATAATTTCTGTGAAGTACAACTTTTAATCTGGGCCTACCTGCTAAGGACACGAATAAGATAGTGGAAAATTTACTCTGAAGAGTGGGGACCTTTGCAAGGGGGCTGCTTAACATTTCTAATAAGACAAATATTCTTTAAAACATTGGACTCAGGGAGACCAGACAGGGGTGACCAGGTAATCATGGCCATATTTGCTTCGTTTGTTTGATGTGTCTGCTTTAACAAGTTAATTATCGTTGAGAGATTTAAAAATGACCTAAAACCCCTGAGGCTTACTTTATAAAAGTTATTTTTAAAAATCACTTACACCTTTTAAAATTACTTAAAGAGAAACTTACACAATAATTTAACTCATTAGGGCTTCCCTGGTGGCGCAGTGGTTAAGAATCCGCCTGCCAATGCAGGGGACACCGGTTCGAGCCCTGGTCCAGGAAGATCCCACATGCTGCGGAGCAACTAAGCCCATGCTCCACAACTACTGAGCCTGTGCTCTAGAGCCCTCGAGCCACAACTACTGAGCCTGTGCGCCACAGCTACTGAAGCCCGCCTGCCTAGAGCCCATGCTTCGTAACAAGTGAAGCCACTGCAATGAGAAGCCTGCACACCACAACGAAGAGTAGACCCCACTCACTGCAACTAGAGAAAGCCCGCGCACAGCAACAAAGACCCAATGCAGCCAAAAATAAATTAAAAAAAAATAATAATTTAACTCATTAAGCCACGTTTGTTTGTATATCTAAAATATTCAATGTATAAAATGTGATTATGACCAACAGAGTAATATGACTAGAAATACTGCCAATTCCATTATTTATGGACTTTATATTGGTTATGTTTATACATCAAATGTTAAGAGTTTCAATAATTAACCAAATAACAGGATGAAGTTGATAATTCAACTTTTTATTTCTGGAAAAGTCATTCTCCAGACTGAACTATCTGGATACTTCTATCAGGTTTCTGTGTTGTTTACACTGTCTCAGCTAACATTCTTCTAGTTTATGTTAAACTATTTTCTAGAAGTAAATAACCACTATTTAGATTATGGTTTTAAAAAATATATACACTACCAAATGTAAAATAGATAGCTAGTGGGAAGTAGCCGCATAGCACAGGGAGATCAGCTAGGTGGTTTTTGACCTAGCTAGGAAGGGTGGGAGGGAGGGAGATGCAAGAGGGAAGAGATATGGGAACATATGTATAACTGATTCACTTTGTTATAAAGCAGAAACTAACACACCATTGTAAAGCAATTATACTCCAATAAACATGTTAAAAAAAAAATAAGTTCTGGCCTGCTTTTAAATCTATAGTCTTACAAAAAAGGAAAATACTTATTTGATAATAAGGGAAATTAGACTCTCATTTAATTATCTAATTCTTAATTCTTTAAATAACTAAATAGGATTATGCACAGATATAGACCAGATAAATCCTTTCCTGTTAGGAGTATTCAGAATAAGGGATAACTGAGCAAAGGTAAATAGAATGAAAAGCATAATTAAGGAAATTCAGATTCAGCAAAGTTCTGAAGTTTGATATCCAGATATACATAAAAAATTAAATTCAGGAACACAATGACATGTTTTATTGTGCAGGAGTAGATAGATATAATTGAATATATTAAAAATTTACATAGAGATATTATTTTTCCAGAAAGTAGTTGGTATTGATATTACCAAAAATCTTGCCCTTAACCCAGAGGCTCAACAGGATTAAGGCTGATAATTATAGCTTTTCTTTCTAAATGTAGTTTGCTTCCTCTGACCACTCCCCACCTTAGCTAGATTTATCATAAGTGACAATGGAAGTTTCTTTTAAGACATCATAAATTTTAGCACAAATAACTATATTACACATTCATTAAAATACATTTACTATACTATGACACATATAGGAAAGAGTGAAGTTTAAGTCACTTGCAGGAGAAATGCATTACCGATTGCTTTTCCTCTTCAACTGGCATAAAATATAATTAAGAAAAAGGAGTATATTTCATAATGCTTTATAGTAATGTTTTGTCATTTTGTCCTATTATCCTAAACAAAATGGCAAATTCTGGGGTGGTCTTTACAATGCAGAAACAGTTGTGTGTTTTTTAACTTTTAATTTATATTGGAGCATAGTTGATTAACACCGTTGTGTTAGTTTCAGGTGTACAGCAAAGTGATTCAGTTATACATATACATGTATCTAGTCTTTTTCAAATTCTTTTTCCATTTAGGTTATTACAGAATATTGAGGAGAATTCCCTGTGCTATACAGTAGGTCCTTGTTGGTTATCTACCTTAAATATAGCAGTTTCAATCCCAAACTCCCAATTTATCCCTCCCCTCCACCCTTTCTCCCATAACCATAAATTGGTTCTCTAAGTCTGTGAGTCTGAGAAACAGTTGTTAATCAGATTGTGGCGATAACATTAAGGCAGCAAGTTTATAAGGCTTTCTCATAAGCAAATGGTTAACAAACAATAGGAGTTTAGGAAAACAACTTTTCAGAGTTTTGTGAATTCATATTTTTAATGACTATATTGAAAAAGGATAGAGATGAACTAGTGATAGCATGATGAGCTAAAGACTGAGAGGGACATTCAAACAGCTACTCTTCCTTTACCAGCTCCTTAAATGTGACTCTCCAGTCAACATTTTTTCCCAATCCCTAGGCAACATCAGTTAAGCAACTCAATGCCTGCATTAACAGTCTTTTCAAACCTCTTCTACACTTCTTATCAAATGGACTCTGATAATCTCTTCTGGTGCCTTTCCCCCACTAAAACTGGAGTTCCTCCAGGGCAAAGATAGGTCCCATTCCCCTTTGAAATTTCAGAAATTTAAACAGTGCTTTGGATACGGCAGGCACTCAAGTACTGGAAAGGATTGGATAAGAGCAAGAGGGAAGACAGACCAAGTGGTAAAATCCCAAGAAGGCTGGATTAGTTGCTTTTCTCAAGTTTCTGATAACTGCTTCTATTATTGTGGAAGGGTCACTAGTACTTAATTTCTTCAGCTGAAGAATGAGACTGCTAACAGAGGCTTTCTCAGAAGAGTCTGTGTTTGGCCTGAAGTGTTTTCCAGAACTCTGAATGTCACTGCTCCTGGGGTAGGCATTTTTTCCATTCTCTAGTCTGATAGCAGCCCATAGTCTCACACCTGTCCACTTAAGTGCCTGTCTGACCCCTGGAGGCATTTTAATTTCTGACCTCTAAATTGTTTCCACCTCTTCCCTTTTAAGAGAACAAAGAAGACTGAGGTAAGAAAGGAAAGAAGGAAAGAAGGTAAGAGAAGGAAAGAAATAGTGACAACCAAATGGAAGAATGGAGAAATAATAGTAAATCTTTGGTAGGAATTTTGAACATACACCCTGATAATGACCATTGGTTTTATTTATGTCACATCCAAAGGTGTCCCAAAAGTGTGGCAATCAGTGAGGTGGAACATAGAGAATTGACAGCCATGTCACACCAATTCCCAATGAGTTACCCATACTAAATTGACAAACAGGGGCTCGCAATAAGTATGTGTAGGAAGGGTGTACAATCAAAGAAGGCAGCTAATGCTCTTTGGTAATTTACAATTCTATGGTTGTCACATAAGTCTTTTGCAGTTTGAAATGTTTGGAAGAGTATCCTACTAATCAAAATAAATTATTAAATATTTTAACTGTTATACTTCTTGTCCTAAGTAAATAAAAATAATTTTGAAAAAAAGAACGGGGCATTTTAGTAGGTTTTCTCCACTCAAAAAAAAACGTGGGGTGGATAATGCTTCATAATGCCTTCCAAGAAGACAAAGGAAATATTTCTTCTTTGAAAAGAGATATGTAAGGAGAAATATGCCTTTACCCTAATTATCCACATCTTGATGTTAATCAACTAATGGAAATTCAGTGCCAGTGGTATGCACTTGCATAGAACTCCTAAAAAAAGACAACACTGAAATGCAGACACAATGCCCATAATGAGACCTGAACGTGACTGTACACTGGCCTGTACACTGGCCAACCTGACCCTGTGAGGTTGCGAGACTGTGAAGGGCAGAGGCTTAATCCACAGCAGAGCAGTCTGTAGACATGTGACTAATATCAATGTATCCAGCACACTGATGAAGAGCTTGGCCCTGGAGACAGCCTTCCTGGATTAGAATTCCAGCTTTGTCTCTTACTAGCTGAATGATGTTGGGAAAATCTCTTAACCTCTGCTCTCTGAGCTCCAGTTTCCTTATCTATAAAATGGGAAGGCCTACTTTACAAGGGTTGCCCTGAGAATAAACTGAGGAAATCCTCATAAAGCATTCTGAACAGTTTTTACAACGTAAATATTAGCTATTATTATTATAAATTACATATACAGGTGAAATAAGAATAGATATTTTAGTAAGCAAATACTATGATACTCAATTTCCCAAATATTTTGCAATATTCTGCTCCTGAAAGTAGTTCAAATCAGTGGTTTGGACTGACTTTGCAAACACTGTTTAAAATGGTGTCATTATGATGGGAGTGGATTCAGGCAATAACATATCTGAAAAATGTGTGCCAACAAGGGCACTGCTTCACCCAAACCAAGCAAGTCTGTTATTCCTTGTTCATAAAAGGAGACTACAGGAAAAGATGTGCAACCAACATCTTTATTTTTAGATTTCCACCTTCCCAATACACCTTTCATGTGGATAATTTTTCTTCTTCATGCAGAACTTATATTTCTATCCTCCTCACACTACTAACTTTGCTTACAGAAGAAAAATATTAACTCCTTAACATGATTTATAAGGCCCCCTCAGTCTGGCTTTAGCTAATGTTTCCAACTTCTGTTTGATTACTTTCCATCACAAATTTGATACCTTGCCAGACATGATTATCCACCTAATTCCTAATGGATTTTCATTTGCTCATTCGTTCATTACTCATTTCACTCAAATACTTTATACTTGCTTACTATATGTCAGAAACATTGCTATGTGCTAGGAATTAGAGATTAGAAAAACTCTTAGAGTTCACAATCTAATAAAAAAGGTATGTAAACAACTTCCCATAAAAATAGTAATGTAATACAAAGTCTGTACAGAGGTGACTTACCTGTAAAAAGTCCTGTTTGAATTCTTATAAACAAGTAATGGCTTTTGCCTGAGGCAGGAAAATGTTTTACAGAAAAGGTGAACTTTATCTTTGCTATTATATGATTAGGAGATTAAGTAATCAGTAGGCAGATAATAGAAAATGTTTACCAGGCAGTAAAATTGAATAAAGCCTTGGCTATATGAAATTACCTATAATATCTAAGGAAAGCAAGTACTTTGTAGCTTGCTTGTACTTTGGGATATGTTTGCAGGAAAATGGGAGTAAGATTGTAAAGAAGGTTGTGGATAGACTGAGGTTGCATATGCTGTAATTGAGGAAGGTGTCTTCTATTTTTGTTTTGTTTGTCCACCAAGTGTTCCCCTCCCTCTTGCTACTTTAACAGACCTTGTTGCCATTGTTGCCACGAAGCAAGTATCTGATCCAGGTCTGGTCAATCTAGGGGAACAGAGGCTCAAACGATACACAGCTTTCAGAAGCAGAGTCAGGGTTAAACCTTCCAGGAGATTGACATTTAAAGAAAGAAGTGCACTTTTTCTGCTGGGTGGCTAAGCAAGGGCTGCCTGTGATTTAGGGATCTGCTACGTGGAGAAGGCTTGTTTGCATTTTTAGAGAATGAGCCCAGTAGTCTTCAAAGAAGATGAGTAAGCAGAGATAAGATATACAGGCATACTTCGTTTTATTGTGCTTTGCTTTATTGAGCTTCACAGACATTGCATTTTTTTTTTAACAAATTGAAGGTTTGTGGCAACCCTGTGTTGTTAGATGATGGTTAGCATTTTTTGTAATAAAGCATTTTTAAATTAAGGTATGTATATTGATTTCTTTAAGACATAATGCCATTGCACACTTAATAGACTGTTGCATAATGTAAACATACTTAAATAAGCACTGGAAAACCGAAAAGATCGTGTGACCTGCTTCATTGCAATATTCACTTTATTGCGGTGGTTTAGAACTGAATCCATAATATCTCCGAGGTATGCCTGTAAATAGGAGACTGAGTTCTAGAGATGCTGAATTTACGTCCCAGTCCTTGAGGCCATGGTTCCTGATGCACTTCTTTCACTTCCACAAGTGCCCGTCAACATCTCAGCCACATGAGCCACTTGATTTAAGGAACTTTGAATTGTGTATCTGCCATTTTCAATTGAAAGAGTCCTGAGTCTGTCAGGCTAAGAACTCTGTCGCACATGGTAAGGCAATGGGAGCGACAGAAAAATTTTAAGATGCAAAATGTTTTTAAATGAATCAAAATGTTTTAATGAATCAAAAATACATTAAAAAGTGGTTCCAAGTGGGTGGAGTACTAGGAGGATGTGGAATTCGCGTCTCCACACAACTAGGGCACTTACCAGGCACTGGTGGGGGACCATGGACAGCTAAGGGTACAGGAGGAACTCCCAGCGATTGGTTGTTAATTATAGTTTTATTTTTCCTAATATATTTTTTAATCTTTCTAATTTTATTTTGTTTTTTATTCTTTGATATTGTACTGCTCCTTTTTTTCTTTCTTTCTCTTTTTTTTTTTTTTTTTTAACCACACCACAAAGCTTGTGGGATCTTGGTTTCCAGGCCAGAGGTTGGGTCTGAGCTCATGTGGTGGGAGCTCCGAATCCAAACTGCTGGACTAACAGAGAACCTCAGACCCCAGGGAATATCAATTGGAGTGAGGCCTCCTGGAGGTCCTCATCTCAGCACCAAGACCCAGCTCTATCCAACTGCCGGCAAACTCCAGTGCTGGATGGCTGAGGCCAAACAACCAGTAAGACAGGAACACAGAACCACCCATCAAAAAAAAAAAGAAATGACAAAAAAAATATCTTACAGATGAAGGAGCAAGGTAAAAACCTACAAGACCAAAAAAATGAAGACGAAATAGGCAACCTACCTGAAAAAGAATTCAGAGTAATGATAGCAAACATGAACCAAAATCTCGGAAACAGAATGGAGAAAAAACAAAAAACATTTAACAAGTACCTAGAAGAACTAAAGAGCAAACAAACAGTGATGAACAACACAATTACTGAATTAAAAAGACTCTAGAAGGCATTAATAGCAGAATAACTGAGGCAGAAGAACAGATAGGTGAGCTGGAAGATAAAATGGTGGAAATACTGCCAGGGAGCAGAATAAAGAAAAAAGAATGAAAAGAATTGAGGACAGTCTCAGAGACCTCTGGGACAATATTAACCATACCAACATTCAGGTTATAGGGGTCCCAGAAGAAGAAGAGAAAAAGAAAGGGTATGAGAAAATATTTGAAGAGATTATAGTCAAAAACTTCCCTAACATGGGAAAGGAAATAGTCAATCAGGTCCAGGAAGCACAGAGAGCACCATACAGGATAAACCCAAAGAGAAACATGCCGAGACACATATTAACCAAGCTATCAAAAATTAAATACAAAGAAAAAATATTAAAAGCACAAGGGAAGAACAAAAAATAACATACAAGGGAATCCCCATAAGGTTAACAGCTGCTTTCAGCAGAAACTCTGCAAGCCAGAAGGGAGTGGCAGGACATATTTAAAATGATGAAAGGGAAAAACCTACAACCAAGAGTACTCTACCCAGCAAGGATCTCATTCATATTTGAGAGAGAAATCCAAAGCTTTACAGACAAGTAATAGCTAAGAGAATTCAGCACCACCAAACCAGCTTTACAACAAATGCTAAAGGAACTTCTCTAGGCAGGAAACACAAGAGAAGGAAAAGACCTACAACAACAAACCCAAAACAATTAAGAAAATGGGAGTAGGAACATACATATCGATAATTACCTTAAATGTAAATAGAGTAAATACTCCAACCAAAAGACACAGACTGGCTGAATGGATACAAAAACAAGACCGATATATATGCTATCTACAAGAGACCCACTTCAAACCTAGGGACACATACAGACTGAAAGTGAGGGGATGGAAAAAGATATTCCATGCAAATGGAAATCAAAAGAAAGCTGGACTAGCAATTCTCATATCAGACAAAGTAGACAATAAAATAAAGACTATTACAAGAGACAAAGGACACTAGATAATGATCAAGGGATCAGTCAAGAAGAAGATATAACAATTGTAAATATTTATGCACCCAACATAGGAGCACTTCAGTACATAAGGAAAATGCTAACAGCAATAAAAGGGGAAATCCACAGTAACACAAAAATAGTAGAGGACTTTAACACCCCACTTTCACCAATGGACAGATCATCCAAAATGAAAATAAATGAGGAAACACACGCTTTAAATGACACATTAAACAAAATGGACTTAATTGACATTTATAGGACATTCCATCCAAAAACAAGAGAATACACTTTCTTCTCAAGTGCTCATGGAACATCCTCCAGGATAGATCATATCTTGGGTCACAAATCAAGTCTTGGTTAATTTAAGAAAATTGAAATCGTTATCAAGTATCTTTTTCAACCACAATGCTATGAGACTAGATATCAATTACAGGAAAAAAACTGTAAAAAATACAAACACATGGAGGCTAAGCAATATATTATTAAATAAACAAGAGATCACTGAAGAAATCTAAGAGGAAATCAAAAAATACCTAGAAACAAGTGACAGTGAAAACACGATGACCCCAAACCTATGGGATGCAGCAAAAGCAGTTCTAAGAGGGAAACTTATAGCAATACAATCCTACCTTAAGAAACAAGAAACATCTCAAATAAACAACCTAACCTTACACCTAAAGCAATTAGAGAAAGAAGAACAAAAAATCCCCAAAGTTAGCAGAAGGAAAGAAATCATAAAGATCAGATCAGAAATAAATGAAAAAGAAATGAAGGAAACATAGCAAAGACCAATAAAACTAAAAGCTAGTTCTTTGAGAAAATAAACAAAATTGATAAACTACTAGCCAGACTCATCAAGAAAAAAAGAGAAGACTCAAATCAACAGAATTAGAAATAAAAAAGGAGAAGTAACAACTGACACTGCAGAAATACAAAGGATCATGTGAGATTTCTACAAGCAACTATATGCCAATAAAATGGACAACCTAGAAGAAATGGATAAATTCTTAGAAAAGCACAACCTTCCAAGACTGAACCAGGAAGAAATAGAAAATATAAACAGACCAATCACAAGCACTGAAATTGAAACTGTGATTAAAAATCTTCCAACAAACAAAGTCCAGGAGCAGATGGCTTCACAAGGGAATTCTATCAAACATCTACACAAGAGCTAACACCTATCCTTCTCAAACTCTTTCAAAATATAGAAGAGGGAGGAACACGCCCAAACTCATTTTACCAGGCCACCATCACCCTGATACCAAAACGAGACAAAGATGTCACAAAAAAAGAAAACTACAGGCCAATATATCTGACGAACACAGATGCAAAAATCCTCAACAAAATACTAGCAAACAGAATCCAACAGCACATTAAAAGGATCATACACCATGATCAAGTGGGGTTTATCCCAGGAATGCAAGGATTCTTCAGTATATGCAAATTAATCAATGTGATACACTGTATTAACAAACTGAGGAATAAAAACCATATGATCATCTCAATAGATGCAGAAAAAAGCTTTCAACAAAATTCAACATCTATTTATGATAAAAACCCTTCAGAAAGGGCCTAGCGGGAATTTACCTCAACATACTAAATGACAAACCCACAGTCAACATCATCCTCAATGGTGAAAACTGAAACCGTTTCCTCTAGGATCAGGAACAAGACAAGGTTGCCTACTCTCATCACTACTATTCAATACAGTTGTGGAAGTTTTAGCCACAGCAATCAGAGAAGAAACAGAAATAAAAGGAATCCAAATTGGAAAAGATGAAGTAAAGCTGTCACTGTTTTCAGATGACATACTATACATAGAGAATCCTAAAGATGCTACCAGAAAACTACTAGAGCTAATCAATGAATTTGGTAGAGTAGCAGGATACAAAATTAATGCACAGAAATCTCTTGCATTCCTATACACTAATGATGAAAAATCTGAAAGAGAAATTAAGGAAACACTCCCATTTACCACTGCAACAAAAAGAATAAAATATCTAGGAATAAACCTACCTAAGGAGACAAAAGACCTGTATGCAGAAAACTATAAGACACTGATAGAAGACATTAAAGATGATACAGACAGAGAGATATATCATGTTCTTTGATTGGAAGAAACAATATTGTGAAAATGACTATACTACCCAAAGCAATCTACAGATTCAATGCAATCCCTATCAAACTACCAATGGCATTTTTCACAGAACTAGAAATAAAGATTTCAGAATATGTATGGAAACACAAAAGACCTCAAATAGCCAAAGCAATCTTGAAGAAAAACGGAGCTGGAGGAATCAGGCTCCCAGACTTCAGACTATACTACAAAGCTACAGTAATTAAGACAGTATGGTACTGGCACAAAAACAGAAATATAGATCAATGGAACAGGATAGAAAGCCCAGAGATAAACCCACACACATATGGTCACTTTATCTTTGATAAAGGAGGCAAGAATATACCGTGGAGAAAAGATAGCCTCTTCAATAAGTGGTGCTGGGAAAACTGGACAGATACATTGAAAGAATGAAATTAGAACACTTCCTAACACCATACACTAAAATAAACTCAAAATGGATTAAAGACCTAAATGTAAGCCCAGACACTATCAAACTCTTAGAGGAAAACATAGGCAGAACACTCTATGACATAAATCACAGCAAGATCCTTTTTGATCCACCTCCTAGAGAAATGGAAATAAAAACCAAACTAAACAAATGGGACCTAATGAAACTTCAAAGCTTTTGCACAGCAAAGGAAACCACAAACAGGACCAAAAGACAACCCTCAGAATGGGAGAAAATATTTGGAAACAAAGCAACTGACAAAGGATTAATCTCCAAAGTATACAAGCAGCTCTGCAGCTCAATATCAAAAAAACAAACAACCTAATCCAAAAATGGGCAGAAGACCTAAATAGACATTTCTCCAAAGAAGATAAACAGATCGCCAACAAACACATGAAAAGATGCTCAACATCACTAATCATTAGAGAAATGCAAATCAAAACTACGATGTGGTATCACCTCACACTGGTCAGAATGGCCATGATCAGAAAATCTACAAACAATAAACACTGGAGAGGGTGTGGAGAAAAGGGAACCTTCTTGCACTGTTGGTGGGAATGTAAATTGATATAGCCACTACAGAGAACAGTATGGAGGTTCCTTAAAAAACTAAAAGTAGAACTACCACATGACCCAGCAATCTCACTACTGGGCATATGCCCTGAGAAAACCATCATTCAAAAAGAGTCATGTACTACAATGTTCACTGCAGCACTATTTACAATACCCAGGACATGGAAGCAACCTAAGTGTCCATCGACAGATGAATGGATAAAGAAGATGTGGCACATATATACAATGGACTATTACTCAGCCATAAAAAGAAAGGAAATTGAGTTATTTGTAGTGAGGTGGATGGACCTAGAGTCTGTCATACAGAGTGAAGTAAGTCAGAAAAAGAAAAGCAAATACCATATGCTAACACATATATATGGAATCTAAAAAAAAAAAATGGTTCTGATGAACCTAGGGGCAGGACAGGAATAAAGACACAGATGTAGAGAATGGGCTTGAGGACACGGGGAGGGGGAAGGGTAAGCTGGGATGAAGTGAGAGAGTAACATTGACATGTATACACTACCAAATGTAAAACAGATAGCTGGTGGGAAGCAGCCGCATAGCACAGGGAGATCAGCTCGGTGCTCTGCGACCACCTAGAGGGGTGGGATAAGGAGGGTGGGAAGGAGACGCAAGAGGGAGGGGATATGGGGATATACGTATGCATATAGCTGATTCACTTTGTTATACAGCAGAAACTAACAACATTGTAAAGCAATTATACTCCAATAAAGACGTTAAAAAAAAAAGAAAAGCAGTTCTAGTGGACTGTATAGCAAATAAATTTCAAGGGATACTACCTAGAGAATTTCTGTCTACTGAAATAGCCCACCAAAGCCCAGCTCATTTGGCACCTCTGATCCCACTCAGCTGGCATGAATGGTCCTTTTGTTCTGCATTCCTGCAGCACTTCACTTGTTCCTGACACGTGTTCCTGAAACTTCTGATTTAGTAGGTCTGGGGTGAAAGCTGAGAATTCTAATAAGTTCCAGGTAATATACATGCTACTAGTCCAGGGGCCACGCTTTGAGAATCACTGCTGTAACATATTTCATTGCATTCTAGTTTACTTGCTTATCTGCATCCCCTGCTAGATTAAAGGTCAGTTAAGAATTTTCTTATTCATCTTTGTAAAACTCTCAGTGGCTAACATAATTCTTTATAAAAAACTGGCATTTGATATGCATTACTGTGTGATTAACTGTGGAGATAAGATAAACATCTTACCATAATAAATTCCCTCTGTTATCATCCAAACAGATTCCCTCAAGAAGTGAACTGTGAAACTAGAGAAAAGATCAGAAGGCAGAATATGACCCAACTTATTCTGGGCTGCCTATTTTTGATTACATATCTATCTGGTTTCTTTTAATCCTTGGACATAAAGGACAATGATTATTTTCAAATATATATAAGAAAGCTTGAGAGGCACGCTTCTACAAAAGTTGAGACTAACGTTTCTTCCTCTTGCATGTGTTTCTATTTCCTCTTGGTTTAGCTGGCATCTGACAGCCCAGGGGAGAAAACAGTTCTAGCATTTTTTCATCCCAATCAAACTAACGTTTTTTGTAAGCTATTCTTGTGGCAAGACATTCTATCCTTTCAGGCTTTGTTGCCTATTTAAAAACTGCAGGTTCAAAACTATTTTTTTAATCATGTCATTAAATTATATTTTTGTGAACTAAAAATACAGCATGGAGCCTGGCTTAATTCCTGTGAGACAGGAAAGGCCAGTGTGCCTGGACTTCTAGGTGTTCGGACTGGATTTCTAGTTTCTTTATTGGCAGACATGCTCTCTCTCATGAGCTAATGTGGGTAGCTTCTGGAATCAAACATGTCTGGAAAAAATACTCTTTCTACATTGTGCTTCTAGTATTTAGAGTGATGTTTATAATTTTTACCATATCTCCAGGTAACTGGGTAGAGTTTTAGACAGATCTGGATGCAATATTTAAAGTGTACAGAGAAAAGGTTGAGGGTGGTTGTAGAGTGGTATTACCTTAGGCATCCTGTGACATTGTAGAATATATCAAAATCGAGCAAACCATTTGCTTTGGGGTAGTCTCCTTCTGCCCACCCCGAAAAGGGGATGATGATATTCTCAGTCAGGATAAGCAAGGCTTCTGTTACCATGAGATTCTTAAGTCTGTCATTAGAGGACAAATTCCACAGCAAACCTAGAAAAGCAAAGAGTACCATCAAGACAGTGCAGGGTTGGGTCAAAATGACCTGAAAAGATCAGTTAAGACCGTCACCCCTAGAGCTATGGCTAGTTATAAAAGGAAAAAAAAAAACAACAAGGTGGAGGAGACAGCCCTTTTCCCAAGGGAAAGAACCTGTTTAGACCTCATTAGATGGCAATGGAAGCTGTTCCATAAGAAAAATTAAAAAAAAAAAAATATATATGTATACTAGTGGTGAGACAATGGAATATTACTCAGCCATAAAAAGAAACGAAACTGAGTTATTTGTAGTGAGGTGGATGGACCTAGAGTCTGTCATACAGAGTGAAGTAAGTCAGAAAGAGAAAAACAAATACCGTACGCTAACACATATATATGGAATCTAAAAAGAAAAAAATGGTCATGAAGAACCTAGGGGCAAGACGGGAATAAAGACACAAACCTCCTAGAGAATGGACTTGAGGACACGGGGAGGGGGAAGGGTAAGCTGGGACGAAGTGAAAGAGTAGCACTGACATATACACTACCAAAAGTAAAATAGATAGCTAGTGGGAAGCAGCCGCATAGCACAGGGAGATCAGCTCAGTGCTTTATGACCACCTAGAGGGGTGGGATAGGGAGGGTGGGAAGGAGGGAGACACAAGAGGGAAGAGATATGGGGACATATGTATATGTATAACTGATTCACTTTGTTGTAAAGCAGAAACTAACACACCATTGTAAAGTAACTATACTCCAATAAAGATGTTTAATATATATATATATATATATACGTATATATGTATACACACACATATACATAGAGAGAGAGAGAGAGAGGGAGAAAGAGAACTTACAATGTAAAACTATACATGTTTAATCAAGAACATAAATGAATGCCAAAAATCCTTATTGCTGTTTCTCTTAAATGACCCTACCACAAAGCTGACCTCATTAGTATAAATTCTGGGCTCACCAACAGGAAAGCTTGAAATGATCCTGTTGTAATTAAGAGTTCAGCAATTTAAAAGTCGTAGTTTTCTCCCTTAGATACATACATATCTAAGGACATCTCTGCCTGCCTACTGCTCCCCACTGCCTGCAACTCCCACTTGACATCTGCCTTCCAATAATAGCAGGAAGAGCCTCTAGAAAGCTTTTGCCTATGCCTGTCAACAGCAGGCTTCTCAACATCACCAATTAATATTTATTAACTCCTACCCAATGGCAGACTTTATGTCCTGCCAGAATTTATGCTGGCTCTACCTCATCTACTTCTTATATTACAGTTTGGCAGAGAAGGAGAGACAAGAGCATTTTATCTACCTGCCAACTTGCATGGCCTAAGCATTGGTCTAAGACTGGTACCACATTTACTCACTTAACTTTCCTATTCCTCTTGAATCCCCTCCACCCCCAATTAAAAAGAAAGGCCATATAAGCCAACTCAGGAAGAAATTAAGATAACAGGATACTGTATTTCCCAGGGCATTTGTGAGACAGGGACTGAAGCTGGGTACTGAGAGAGAATACAAAGTGGCATATACACTTAGGATTTGTTTTTCTCACAAATTTGGTGCTTAAATACCTCTGATTCAGTGGAAGGACTATACCCCTATTGCTTGTTATTCCAGTGACTCCCAGCAGGTGTCAAGTTGCTTTGCCATCATTCATTCTTCAGTAAGTTACCCTAACTCGCTATCATCCAGGAAAGGAGAAACAGAGAGGGGACAGAAAGAGAAGGAATCTTCATTTTCTTCCTATTTATGCCCCCACCGCCCAGGCAGTTAAATCTTACCTCTTAAATTTACTGCTTCATCTGCATGAAGGACAGAGGAAGCACAGATATACAGGACAGTCCACTTTATGAAAAAAGCAAACTTGGTGGTCTTGCCAGAATTACATGGAGATATCACCTCCCTTGATATTAATGACTGAAATAATAGTCTGTATGGTTAAAGCTTAGTAGTTAATCAACCATACTTTTATTTGGCCTATCAGTTAGAACACTCTAGGCCTAATGTAGTCTTTTGGGCTTAAACAGTTTACTTTGTGTACAAGTAACTAATTTTTTAAATAACCAAATTTCCACCATAGCTTACATCTAGCTGCCATTAGACAGAGCAATGCTGGGTCTAGTGCTTCGTGAGGACTAGAATTCTGGCTGATGAGAAGGTCTTTTCCTGATCAAACTGGCATTTGGGGTTAGTCATGAGCAGTGTCCCTCCGCCACAGGTTTTGCAACACAATGACTTCATGGGTCACACCTCATCTTAAGAGGCCCTGGAGAGGGACAGACAGAATAAAACTCCAAAAACTCCTAAGGTGGTTGAAAACAATTGAAAGGGAGGTCTGACGTTGAGTTTTGGTTACTAAGCTATAAAAGAAAGCTAAAGATAAGAAAGAAAAGAAAAAAACAAGCTTCCTCTTCTAAATAAGCAAACAAATTAACAGTCTCTGCCTGTCAGAGGCTTAAACATGTGAAGCATAATGATATTTCCTCTCTTTAAAAAGGACCACACAGAGCACTCAAAGGAAAAGTACACCTTACAATAAAAACCAGAGAGGATTAGTTTGAATAAAGGGAGTGGAATTTTCCTCCAACAGTCAATGTCCTTTGTAGCTTGTCATGCTGTATTATTTCTACAGAAGTATAAGGTTTGGGGAGTTTTAGTATAATTTTTGAATTTTTAATGTAGGATATTGTACAGAAATGTCATGCTTGCCAAATTTCTGTATGGTACAAGGCTAAGGAAGAGCTTAAATGTTCACTAGAAATTCGGGATTGTACTTATACACACACACCCTCACACACACATACATACAAAATCAATAAATGACCAATTACAAATTGGGAAAATGTGCATGCTGATATAGGACAAAGGGTTAAATATCATTAATATACAGAGTTCTTATAAATCATTAAAAATTAAATTACTAGTAGAAAAATTAACCCAAAGCTAAAAGAGTCTAATATACATAGGAATGCAGGCTCTCTAGTAACTAAAGAAATGCAAATTCAACAACTACATATTATTTTCTGTGGCTATAGAAGACAAAACCAGACCAATGAGCAGAAATTCTGAGGATGGAGATTTTGGCTCAGTGAAAGTATAAACTTCTAAGACAGCTTTGAAGAAAACAGAAAGATCTGCTTATAAGATCCAGCACTATCACTGGAGCCAATAAAAAAAAATGAGCTCATCCTTTATCAAAATATCAACAAGGGGGTTTTATCTTAAAACCAGAGTGTTCGAAGAGACTAGCAGTCACCAAATGAGCCCAGTGACAAATTAGAATCACATATTCCTGGGCCACACCACAAACTTACTAAGCCTGACTCCCAGGATGAATTCCAGGAATTTATACTTTAAATATGATTCCAATTTCTCTCATTGGGAAATTAATGGTTTAGATGACCCTAAACAGATGTCCCTTTCAATGATTAGATTCTATATTCCCCAATACTGTATTATATTTAGGGTTTGGATTTTCATTTGTTTCACCTTTAACTTCCGGTCAATTTAATCATAGTGCCTAAATTTCTATTATTATAGTTCTCTGTTGTAGCTGTTCTGTCTGTAATTTTCTATCACTAAGCTCTCATTCTAGCCAAAAAGAAGGGGAACTGGATTCTGGTAAGGGATATACTTTTAATAATTAGCAATTATAAGAAAGATAATGATAACTGCATTATCTAGAAACTTATTGCCAATTGATATCTACAAAATGCAGCTACCTAGTAAAGGGATTTAATAGATACTGAAACCCATGTTTTATTAATATTGCTCTTTAGGACTGGAAATATAGTTATTTAACTAAATCTGTATAATGTTTAGTAGCAAAACTTGTACATTTTATGATTAAATCTTCAAGGAGGAACAGGAGGAGGAGAAGTGGTTCTTTTTAAACTTGTTTTTCAAAATTATCACAGAGCAGGAGGAATACGTTTTTGCAATTTCCCTTGCATGGACATACTCCTCCTTTCACCTAACTTCTGTTAAGTCTTACCTGGAATATCACATTATAGCAAAGGCCATTTATTCAAAACTATAAATAAACTCAAGGTACCTTACTGCACCATTACAAATGCAGAACAAAATAATTATACATTTAAAGAACGTGCATAATGATTTTTTTTTTTTTTGCAGTACGCGGGCCTCTCACCGTTGCGGTATCTCCCGTTGCGGAGCACAGGCTCCGGACGCACAGGCTCAGCGGCCATGGCTCATGGTCTCAGCCACTCTGCCGCATGTGGGATCTTCCTGGACCAGGGCACGAACCCGCGTCCCCTGCATCGGCAGGCGGACTCTCAACCACTGAGCCACCAGGGAAGCCCCATAATGAATATTTTATATAGTAAAATATTTTTGTATTTTATGAAAATACAGAAATCCAATGAAATATTTTCATATAATTTGCAGAGATCAATATGCATTTTCAACATTGACAATCATCCCGACTCTTCCTTACGCAATTTGCAGAAGAGGGACAATACCCTACTTCATTCTTATCATGACCTGTTTTAACCCAAGGCAGAGCCCTACTCACTCCAGTTAAGTGCTCATTATTCAGTGACCTTAAAGATGAACTTTTGAGACTAGTATGTACTGTTCTCATTTCAACTAAATACACTACCACACTCACTTGGTAAGGGAGGGGGAACACACTCACGGGAGGAAAGTCTTTGATCCTGAAGTCTTTTCTTCAGAAGAGGGAAGAGCTTCCCTCCTAGGCTGGTACTGAACATGCCAGAAAAGTTAAGTGAGTTGACTTTCTTTCCCAGCCAACAAAGCTCTGGTGCTAAACTTCTCATGCATATATAGAAGCAGATGGTTTATTTTTTTATATCCTGGCCAGAAAAGTCAGAGTCTTATCTGAAAACACACCTGATTCTCTCATTTGTGTGTAATCTAGATATTCCCAGGCCATAAAACTCTTTTTTTATATTTGGTCAGGCATCCACAGCTATTGAGAAACTTCTATGAGTACCACAGTTGTTACTGCAATAACATACTGGCACAAAATAAGTGGCAACTTAATATGAAAGGACACAAAGGTAGTTCAGAGAAGCCCCTTCCTTCAAAACTCTGCTGAGAGGAAAGGTGGGACCTGAGAGTAAAGTACAGAAGGATGGTATTTGAAAATGCTTCAGAGAGAGAAGTGATACTTGAGTAGCTACTGAAGAATGAGAAGGTTTACCAGGTGGTCTAGGTATGAAAAAGGATTCCACTCCAAGACAACAGCAGAAGCAAAGGTATCGAGACAGATGAGACATGGGACAGAGCAGCAAATTCTTTAGGATTTCAGAGCCTGGGCTAAAAGGGTATGAAAAGAGACACTGCTGCCAATGGTCACCAGGCTCACATCATAAAATCTTTGTGTGAGATGCTACAGAGTACAGACTTCAACATAGGAAATGGAGAAAATAAAGGGACAATATTTTTATTTTAGAAAGAAATCACTAGAAGCAGAGTGGTGGACAGACTGGGAATGTGCAATACTGAATCATAGAGGCCAGGCACAAGGTTACTCCAAGAGTAGACCAGAGAGATGAAGAGGGTTTGAATCAAGGCAGTGGCAAGAGGAGAGAGAGGAAGGGCCAAAAAGGAGCAACGGAGAGCTCTCTGATCCAAGATCTCAAAGACAAAGCCCCTTCCTAAAGAAGTGTAAAAATGAGTCACTCTTTGCCCCCAAAACAGTAGGTGGGAGCCACTTTGATATAGCAAAACACCCAGATAATACTGGGTTCAAATCTGGCCTTGTTCTTTGCTAGCTGTGCAACCTTGGGCAACTCAACCCCCTGAGCCTCGCACTGGTCATATGTAAACAGTCAATAATACCATACCTTATGGAGCTGTCAGGAAGAACAGAGATAAAAAATGGAAAGCCCAAGCTTATGACTAGCATGTAATAGAGGCTCAATAAAAAGATGTTTACAAAATAGACAAGAAAAGATTCACATATATGGTTACTCGCTTTGTGTTTTTTTTTTTTTTTTAAATTGGGGTATAGTTGTTTTACAATGCTGTGTTAGTTTCTACTGTATCATTTTGTGTTTCTAAACAAAGATATAAACATGTCTAAATTAGTTAACAATTTATTTTTGAGGCCCAAAAAGCACTTATTTAGCACTTCTATTAATAGAGCTAAAGGAAGTTATTTAGTAGGATTTGTATCAAACATTCAACTATCAACTCAATTCAATTAATATGTAATGAACACCTTCTGGTAGGGATGTTTAGCTTATACCAGAAATCCTGGGAACTGCACAATCAAACTCCATTTGTCACCTCAGTAGATTATCTAAAGAAGACAGTGGTTTCTGCGGCATCAATACCACAGAACATTCTCTGTCCTTAGCTTCCTTCTTCCTACACAAGAGAAGAGGAAGTTCATAAACAATGGATTATTTCCTTGACACAGAGCCACACATCCTCCCAAGATTTCTGGCTACCACACACCCTAACCTCGATCACTCTATTACCCAAGTTTCCTGTGAACGACCAGCAGCTTCTTTGCTTTGCTAGTGATTTTCACTTTGCTGGGAATAACTTTCATTCTCCTTCAAAACGCTAGTCCAAAGCCTAAACCTCTTTTAAGGTCCACAGTGAAATATATCTCCTCATGAAGTCTTTTCTGAGTGTAAAACAGAATAATCTGTTTGATTCTCTTTCGTGGTTCATAACTGTTTTTTTTTGTTTGTTTTTTGTTTTGTTTTTTTTTTTGTTTGTTTTTTTGTGTGTGGTATGCGGGCCTCTCACTGCTGTGGCCTCTCCCGCCGCGGAGCACAGGCTCCGGACGCGCAGGCCCAGCGGCCACGGCTCACGGGCCCAGCCGCTCCGCGGCACGCGGGATCCTCCCGGACCAGGGCACGAACCCGCGTCCCCTGCATCGGCAGGCGGACTCCCAACCACTGCGCCACCAGGGAAGCCCCGTAACTGTTTTTTAATAAAGAAAATGTTAGGTTCTAAACATGAGGTTTGGTTGCTATTTTTTTTGTTTTTGTTTTTTTTTAATGCCAACCATCACATAATTGTTCACGTTTTAGTAGATGGAAAATAAAATTCACAACCTCTCTAGACTGTGAGAGTACCTGGTTGGTACTTGAAGGCTGCCCTCTAAATGTTGGCTGAATGAATGAATGAATGAATAAGTGATATCACTCTTAATTTCTGTAGGTATTTTAATATAAGTCATGGATATGAAAGGAAATCTCTCATGGGACATGACAGCATGCTGGCAGAAGGGTAGTACGGTGCAACCCTTCATATAGTTTTATAAAATTAAAATCTATTGAGATAGAAAAATGTGATATTTTGAGATATAAATGGATAGAGAGGATATAATGACAATATTTTTATAGAAAAAAGAATACTGTTGTCTAATAAAGGATGGCAAAAGTGCAACATATATTCAGTTCAACTTAAACAATATTTATGGAGTACTTCTTTTAAATAAGTATGAAGACTGTCAACTATTATCATTAAAAAAACTTTTATATATTAGAAAGGGTTAAGTTCTTTGGACCTTAGTTTCGTCATCTGTAAAACTGAGATTTAGTAGCCAATAATACCTAAAAACACCCCAAAACCTAAGGTTTTTGTGAGAATTAAAAATGTCTACTACCTGGGACACGGAAGATACTTAAAAGTCCCCCCAGGCAATACTACTGATGATTACACTCAGCAATGTTTCTTGCACTCTGTAATGTGTTCATGGAGCTTTAGCCGAGAGCTGATGAACAGTTTGCATTTCATTTTCAATGAACTATTTTCTCTTCTATCATACGTACTATTCATTTAAATGAAACTAGTCCTCCTTTCTCCATGCTTCAAGAATTACCAAAACCGTTAGTTTAGTTCTATCTGATTATTTTAGTTTTCCAATCCATGCACAGAAGGGAGATATTTATTTTTCCAAATCAGTATTTGAGTAGAAATATAAAATGGAGAACTGAAAAACATATCCAGTCATGCTTTTTTTCTTTTTTGGGGGTGTAGAGGGACAGGTAAGCTAGGAAGCTCGTATTGAGAGAGGTCCAGGTGATGGAAGCTGCAGAGAACTTCTAATTAAAAATATTAACCAAAAGCCTCAGAATCATTTCCACTTCAGAAAAAAGGAATTCAAACTTGACTTGAATCTGGGGTCTAAGCTAGCAGTAATAATGTTCCTTGAAAGCCCTCTCAGATAACAATGAGCCCATCAATCATTTGTTCCAGGAAACCTCAGAAAAAACAGATGATATTAACACATCTGGCTGGGGTGCACTGCGCTGTAATAGTCAGTAAGCACTACCTGTTATTTGTTTCTTAGTCTCCAAGTCTCTGGTTTGCTTCAGCACCTGGAGCAGCCGAGGTACTCCACTGAGTTCAGCTACCTCCAATTTGTTGTCATTATCTTCAAACACCAAGTTTCTCAAGGCCCCACACACAGCTCGCTGGATATCTTCATTCTGAATTTTGAGCAGCTGTAGAAGCTTGGGGATGCCATGAAGCTGATTAACCTGGGGAAGAAGTAGATGCATATTTCACATATTTATTAATTTTGATGTGGCATTAAAAATCTTCAATGTAATATGAATGAACAGATGAAGTTCACTGACTTTGTTGATAACTCCCACCAATCAATGTGTGGCACAACCTGGGACTCCAGTGTACAATATACCCCTGCTCTAAGGCAGTATCTCTCATCAAGGAGCTTAGAATAAATCTGCGAAATTAAGACTGAAACCTATGAAAAAATTAAAGGGCAAAGTTAAGTGATAAAGGGTTGAATAAGTGATAGTGGATAGAAAGAGTTGAATAATAAAAGCCTTAATCATAATGAAGATGAAGAGAACTGGGAATCAGAGAAATAAAGTTTTATGGAAGGATACTATATTACACGAATTTTTTCCAGGACAGAACTATACAGTCAAAATAATATTTTATTTATTTTTGGCTGGATTGGGTCTTGGTTGCTGCGCATGGGCTTTCTCTAGTTGCAGCGAGCAGGGGCTATTCTTCGTTGCAGTGCGTGAGCTTCCCATTGTGGTGGCTTCTCTTGTTGCAGAGCATAGGCTCTAGGCACGCGGGCTTCAGTAGTTGCAGCACGTGGGCTCAGTAGTTGTGCCTCGTGGGCTCTAGAGTGCAGGCTCAGTAATTGTGGCGCACGGGTTTAGTTGCTCCACGGCATGTAGGATCTTCCCGGACCAGGGCTCGAACCCGTGTCCCCTGCATTGGCAGGCGGATTCTTAACCACTGTGCCACCAGGGAAGTCCTATACAGTCAATATAAATAATAGAAATCACTCCCATCAGCAGTAGAAATAAAAATTCATTTACCATGGCAACTGTAGTAGCAATGCAAAACTAACCTTAAATGCAAGCTATTTTTTTTAATCGAGGTGTAAATGACATATAACATTATATTAGTTTCAGGTGCAGAACATAATGATTCGATATCTGTACATGTTGTAAAATGATCATAATAAGTCTATTTAACATCCATCACCACACATAGTTAATTTTTTTTGTGGTAAGAACTCTTAAGATCTATTCTCTTAGAAACTTTTTACAGTCACGATGCTGTACATTACATTCCCATGACTTATTTATTTTATAATTGGAAGAGTGCAAGCTATTTTTATGATCAATTGCTTTCAGTATTTAAAGACACTGAAACAAATGATGCAAGCATTTTAGGTAAATAACATAACTTTATGCTTTTTAATGTGTTTTTTTTTTTTTTTGCGGTACTCGGGCCTCTCACTGTTGTGGCCTCTCCCGTTGCGGAGCACAGGCTCCGGACGCGCAGGCTCAGCGGCCATGGCTCATGGGCCCAGCCGCTCTGCGGCATGCGGGATCCTCCCGGACCAGGGCACGAACCCGTGTCCCCTGCATCGGCAGGCGGACTCTCAACCACTGCGCCACCAGGGAAGCCCTAATGTGCTATTTTAAAAATATTTCTTCTATACACATATGCAAGAAAGGACATGATATTAGAGAAAGAACCAGAGAGTCAGAACTAGGAATAAAAAAGAAAAATAGAAGGTTTTGATTCTGAAACCTAAGGCTGTTTAAGAAGAGGCCAAATAACGAGTCTGAATAAAGTGACTTTGTGTTTTAGGCTGCAAATATTATCTAAAGAAATCAGGAGGAGGATGCAGCATTGCAGAAGAGAAATGTTAAGTTGCAGACTGAGGGCTTTCTTTCTCAGAGGCTTCCACTAGCAACTGATTAAAATTTTTTTAAGTTGATAAGAGCTTTTTGGTAAAGATCTCAGTCATTTTCACCATCTTAATGCAGAAATTTTTAGGAATTAAGTTGCTGTGAATGAGCATAAGTTTCCCATTCAGATGATGTTCATCACTTATGAATGATGCCCTAACTGCACGACAGTTCCCACTCAGGAGAGAGCTGCACACCTGGTCCAGTGGCACATTTCACATTTTCTATGTCTCTCATAGACAGACAAATGGAATTTAAGACACTGTCTTCCAATCTTACATCTTCCTTTGTTAGGACTGGGGAGTAGACTAGCAAGTCAGGAATAAAAGTCAAGGTTGTAAAATAATCTAGTAAAAATAATAAACATAATAATAACCACAATACTAACAAAATAACTCTTCCTCCCACTTCTATGATTAGGAGGTGTTGGCATAGTGTTAAGAATTTTATATACACTCTCTAATCAATAACTTGCAAGAACCTTAAGAGGAAAGTACTCTTTTGGTCCCTTTAAGGCTTCAGTGGCAGCAGTAAGGAAGAATACTTCCACTTTTGGCTCCCTTCAGAGGAGACATTTGCAGAACAGGAGACAACTGGGAGACTGGCTATGTCTAAAGCCATTCTAATGTATTTGTATGAAAATGCTAATGATAGCTATCAATAAGATCTGGTCCAGCAGATCATCTATTTGATCACTTCATCTATTCCTATTATTACACTTCCTTAAAAGCAGAAAGGCACAACTTATTTGAAAACAGCCTGTAACTCATGTTTTTCACTAATTCTGTCAATTTCTATTTCATAGTTAGGTTTTATGACGGTTGAATTCATACGCTTTAGACTTCATAAATGGCAGCTAGATGATAGAAACATTTCATTACTTAATTTACAACTAATAAGTTGCCTTCTTCAAAATATGATGTGAAATGGCCTCCCGGCTAAATTGCATTTCCAGCTGTGATGATAGCATGAGTGAGAAGTGGCTAGTGGAAGCCTCTACTGCCCTGCCTGGGTGGCATGAATGGCTGTCTTCTGCTAACAGCACTCTAACCCATTCCCTTACCCTGTCACCTTTATCCCCTTGGCTTTCAGCACTTGCTCCAGCCTGGAAAGAAGGAACTGCAGACACCTGATACTCAGATAAATGCTGAAATCCAGCTACAGCTCTGCTCACTGTAGAATGTGACCTCCTAGTATCTGGCACCTACCTCACATTTAAAAATAGATTTTAGTTACCTTTATCCATTTTATCAAATAGATATATATCATATCAAATACAAGAAGTTGATAATATTCTGCTCATTGCCTATAACTAGGGCAGTTGGTAGTGACTCCTATTCATATTAGTTCCAACGTTAAATGCACTGTTCTTGCCCCTCTGAATTCAGGGAAACAGGTGGGACCAGAGAGGTTGCATATGTTTGTTATACTGAATCCTCATGGGATTTGTTCCCCCTTTGGGAAAGGAAACAACCAGACTAACACAAACATCTCAGAACTTTAAAAAAAGCTTCATTTGAGATGGCTTCTAAATATGTGAAAGGGCAAAATCGCATATTAGAATTTTAACTTTCTCCTTGACTGTTCTGATTCTTTTCCCTGCCAACTCTAGAAGAATTAAATGATGAGGGTTTCTGGTGGCAAATAAGTTGAGGGAACAAACTCTGTTGGCTCCCTCATGCCTAGTGCCTTTGCTCTCAGTTCCTTTCCTATCTGGAATGCTCTGCTCACTCTGCTTTTTCCGGCAAAGTCCTACTCATCCTGCATAAGCCAGCTCAAATGTCACCTCCTCTGTGGAGTGTCACCTTCTTTCTCTCTCTTCCCTCCCATTAGAATTAATCACTCCTTGCAAATTGGTATAACCTTTCAGGAAGGCAATTGTCAATATGTGTCAAAAACTTCAAACATATTCACTTTTAGTAAACTTCATTAGGAAATAATTTGAAATGCAGACACGGACTAACATGATAATAGTAACTAAATTATTTATAATATGGAAAAATAAGAAAGCATAAATGTCCAAAGATGGGGGAAGACTGGTTAATGATTAATTGTCACATATCCATAATACTGAGGTGTCCACAGGAGAGGCACAGCAATGTTTGAACTGACATTTTGTCATATAGTTCCCTCATCAGTCAAATGCGGATTGTGCAACATTAGCAGTGTGCTAGGCCCAGAGTAGTTACTCCACACATCATAGCTACTACTATGACCATTAATATGCCACCATTAAAATGAAGTTTACAATATATATATTTTTTTGGCCATGCAGTGGCATGACCAGGAATCAAACCCGTGCCCCTGCAGTGGAAGCGCAGAGTCCTAACCACTGGACCACCAGGGACCACCACTTTACAAAATATTTTTAATGTTATGAGAAAATGCTTGAGGCAATGTTATTGAAAAAGTTGAATAAAATATCTAATGCATTTCTGCTCACAGACCTAAAGAAGGGAATGAAACTAGGGGGTTTGGGAGAAATGGTGGGGTTATAATGTATGAATGGGGCATGCTACTTTGTTTTTTTTTAAACAACAAGCATGTATTTAGGCATGCTTTTTAAAAACAAAACATCCCCATAAACAAAGCTACATATTCAATTTGATGACAGCTGTGTACATGTATGCATTAAAAAAATCAGAGAGCAATACCAAATGATAACAATAGAAGGACTGTGGGCTTTTTTCCTTTTTTCTTTCTTAATTTCTCAAATTTCTTATAATGAGTTTGTATTAGTTTTACAATAAGATTTTGCAAGACAGTTATTGCAGTCACCGCTTCGGTGATGAGATTTGAAGCAGGCATGGAAACAAAACCAGCTTAAAAGGGTCTTGCAGATTAAATTAAGGGATTTGTCCTTTATATTGCAGGCAAGCAGGGCAGATATTGGAAAGGTCTTGCTGGATGCTGTGAAGAGACTGGGATTAGGAGTGGATAAGAATGGAGGCAGAGAGATTAATTAGGAAGAAGCTGGATTAAAAGGATGATGGTAACAGGGATCAGCATCATGATTAGGGAGAGCAAGATGTAGGCAGATTCAGGACACTTTTAAAAATATTTATTTTTATTTTTATTTTTTGGCTGTGTTGGGTCTCAGTTGCGGCACGCAGGATCTTCGTTGAGGCATGTGGGATCTTGTGTTGTGGTGCTCTGGCTCTTCGTTGTGGTGCACGGGCTTCTCTTTAGTTGCAGGTTTTCTCTTCTCCAGTTGTGGCGTGCGGGCTCCAGGGCACATGGGCTCTGTAGTTTGTGGCATGCTGACTCTCTCGTTGAGGCGCGTGAGCTCACTAGTTGTGGCGTGCGGGTTTAGTTGCCCCGTGGCATGTGGGAACTTAGTGCCCCGACCAGGGATTGAACCCACGTCCCCTGCATTGAAAGGCAGATTCTTTACCACTGGACCACCAGGGAAGTCCCCGGGACACTTTTAAAAGCAGCCTTAATAGGACTTGAAGACTGCATGAACGTGAGAAGTAAGGAAGAAAGAAGGTTCAAAGTCTCTGTTTCTATTTTGGTGTCAAACTACCTGGGTGAACTACCACTCACAGAGGAGTGAGTTATTATTTCAGGGCAAGCATTGTATGATTATCTGATTGCATTCTCACAACAACTCTTTGTAGTAGGACTATTAGTTCCAGTTTAAAGCAAAGCTGAGGTTTAGAGTGGTAAAATATCTTGCCCAAGGTCACCCAGGTAATTAGGTTGCTGGGATTCACACCCAGCCCCTGGCTACTCTTGAGAGTCAATGCTTAAACCACCACATGCCCTACCTGCCAACTCAGCAGAAAGGACAAGTTTAGAAGGAGAACTGACTGGACAGTAGAGAAAAAACAGCAATGAAGATAATGTGTTCATTTTTAGATAAGTTGATATTGAGCTCAGTGGGATGTCTAGCAAATAGACGGACATGTGGTTTGGAACCCAGGGAAAGGTAAGGTCTGGAGATGCTGTGAGTCATTAGCACTCAGATCACACATTAGTGAAAGCCAGAGGAGTAGATGAGGTGGGTCAGGAGATGGTGTCAAATAAGAAAAGTCCCAGGAAAGCATCTAGGGAACATAAACATTTAAGGTACAGGTTAAGGATAATTTTTTTTTTTTTAACAGAGGAAACCTGAAGGAGCCAGATAAGTGGAAAAAGAGCCAGGAGACTCTGGGGCCAAAAGAAGAAAGTTTCAAAAAGGAATGAGGGATTGACAGTGTTAAATGCTGAGTCTTAATCAAATAAAATAATAACTGAAAAGTTGCCATTGAAGTTTATGATTTAAAATTTTGATCTTTATATTCAAACTGTAACTGTTTTTTGTAAATAACATTAAAAAACTATAGTACCACTCTTAATATTAATGGGATTTTGTTAATGCCCTTGGGTTATATTTTCACTTCTTAGATTTTCTACCAAGCGTATACGTGTATAGGTTTCATATAGTTTTCATGTTTCATTATTTTAAAACCAGTCTTTGTTCTAGCTTTATTACAATGAATAAGAGCTAAGAAGGCAAGCATAGGTTTAATCCTATATGCAAGCAAAATGGTATTTACAATCAAATTAGTAATTTAGGGGATAGTGGAAATCTAGCCCAACTTGGGTAACAAGAGAAAATTTCATGTAATTCCACATTATAAAATGAAAGCATGTATAAAAATGCTGAGTTTTAAAAATTGGGAATAAAAAAAGATTTGTGTATAAAGAAGGTTTATTACTAGCTAAATATATTATTTTTAAAAATGCTTACTGGGCTTCCCTGGTGGCGCAGTGGTTGAGAGTCCGCCTGCCGATGCAGGGGACACGGGTTCGTGTCCCGGTCGGGGAAGATCCCACATGCCGTGGAGCGGCTAGGCCCGTGAGCCATGGCCGCTGAGCCTGCGCGTCCAGAGCCTGTGCTCCGCAATGGGAGAGGCCACAACAGTGAGAGGCCCGTGTACCGCAAAAAAATAAAATATATAAAAAAAATTAAAATGCTTACTTATTTTTTCCATGGAATAAACATAGGCAAAGGGTCAGTGAGAAATACCCAAAACTTACATAACTTTTAAAAGTAAAATAGATGGGATAGGTCTTTTGAAGCAATACATAAAATACAGATATCATGAAGAAAAATATTGACAAATTTACTTCATAAGAATTTAAAATTAGGGACTTCCCTGGTGGCACAGTGGTTAAGAATACACCTGCCAGTGCAGGGGACACGGGTTTGAGTCCTGGTCTGGGAGGATCCCACATGCTGCGGAGCAACTAGGCCCGTGTGTCACAACTACTGAGCCAGTGCTCTAGAGCCCGCGAGCCACAACTACTGAGCCCATGTGCCACAACTACTGAAGCCCACACTCCTAGAGCCTGTGCTCCGCAACAAGAGAAGCCACGGTGATGAGAAGCCCGTGCACCACAACGAAGAGTGGCCCTCACTTGCCGCAACTAGAGAAAGCCCACACTCAGTAACAAAGACCCAATGCAGCCAAAAATAAAGAAAGAAAGAAAAAGAAAAGAATTTAAAATCATGCACAATGTAAGATATCATAAGCAAAGTTAGGAAACAGCACTGTCACATATGTAGCAATGGATTAACGTGCATAATAGGTAAAGAACTCTTACAAATAATTAAGAAACAGACACACGTCTTGGGACTTCCCTGGTGGCACAGCGGGTAAGACTGCGCTCCCAATGCAGGGGGCCCAGGTTCGATGCCTGGTCAGGGAACTGGATCCCACATGCATGCTGCAACTAAGAGTTCGCATGCCACAACTAAGGAGCCAGCGAGCTGCAACTAAGGAGCCTGAGAGCTGCAACTGGGGAGCCCGCCTGCCACAACTAAGACTCGGTGCAACCAAAATAAATGAATAAATAAATAAATAAATAAAATATTAAAAAAAAAGAAACAGAAACACGTCTTAGAAAAAATAGTCAATGAATTAAAAAATGACAACTGACTGAATAAATACAAAGTCAAAAAAATATCAAAAAATGCTCACCTTCATGAATAATTAATGAAATGCATGTGAAAAAAAATTAGTGGAAGCTCATTTGTCTGACTTACTAACTGATCTGCAGGATTAATCACATTCTCTTTTCCCTCTGTGACATCCACGGATTTTGAGTACTATCAAAGCTGTAGGTTAGTATATGTTGGTCTTTGCATTCTTATTTCTTCTAGTTTACCAAGAATAACTTAGGTTTCTTACCCAATGCATTTATGTCAGTTATACTTGTTATTGTAATTATGTAATTTACTTACCTATTCTGAAAAAGCTCTGTGTCTCTGAAAACTAATTTGAATGCTTTAGAAAGACTAGATAAAGGTGAAGAGCTTTAAAAAGCTCTGTAATTGGTTGTGGAAGAAATTAACCTGAAAGACTAGGTAAAAATATAAGAATCTAGAAGGATATGAACTCAGATGAATAAGGGCCACTAAGTTCTCATCTCACTCCAAAAAAACTAAAAATGGCAAATGAAACATAATCGGCATAGTTTATGTATGAAAGACAATGACAAACTCTGTAAGTGTGTGTGTGTGTATAATTTTTTAAAAGAATTTCTCTGTAATTCTGATTACCTGATCAGTTATTCGTCTTGAGTTCCAGAAACAGCGAATTTCTTCTATAAAGAGATACCTTTCTTTCTCCTTATCAGATTAACAAAAATGAACAAAAAAGAATAATATCTTGTGGTAGTAATGGTGCATGTAAATAGGCACTTTGACACCATGCTGGTGGGAGTGTAAATTTGTATAATTTGGGGGAAGATTTATAGGAGGCTATTTATCAAAATTAAAAGTGACTCACTAGTAATGAGGACTGGATTTACCTACCATTTGAACAATTTTAAAAACCAGACAAAACATACAATAGTTTCAATAACTGGACATGAGGCAATGATGGACAGTGATCCCTAAGAGATGGAGAACAAGCAAGGACAGCCCTACTGCTGCCTCAGATCACAGTCTAGAGAGAGTTCCCAGGCTGTGGTGCGATTTGGGAAAACCTAAGTGGAATTCAACAAGCAGAGCTGAGGAGAAAGAGTGAAGAATCCAAGAAGAACAAAGAGGCTAGTGTTTGCAGGGAGGAGTAACAGTAAGAAAAGAGCTGCACAGAAAGAGAACTCCTGAGATCTGCAGAGGGTCCCCATTTAGTATTCAGTAGAGTATTAATCAGTTCATCTTTGTGAGGAAGTTGCCTGAGGCCAGGGAAGTAACTGCCTAAAAAAGTTACTGCTCCTCATGCTCACACAGGCCCGTGAACAGGGCCTATTCTCACTAGCCAGCCAGAAAGCCTCATAATTCATAGTACATTGGGTAGAGTTCTCAGAAGTGTCTTGCCTTAAGAAGTGGGGACTAATAAGTTCTAGAATAAATGCTGCTCTGGTCCCACCAACAAATCTCAAAAGCAAGATTTGAAAGAGTCAAACTGTTTTCAAGTAATTTAATTGTATCCCTGAGTTTGTGAAGAAAACTCAAGAATATCTACAAATATAAAAATGTCTAGCATCCAACAAGATAAAATTCATAATACCTGGCATTCGATAAAAAATTTCCAGGCATGCAAAGAAGAAAAATATTATCCATAATGAGGAGTAAAAACAATCAAATGAAACCCACTCAGAATGTAAATTGGTGCAGGCACTATGGAAAACAGTATGGAAGTTCCTCAAGTAACTGAAAATAGAGTTGCCATATGATTCAGCAATCCCACTCCTGGGCATATATCTGGACAGAACTATAATTTGAAAAGATACATGTACCTCTATGTTCATAGCAGCACTATTCACAATAGCCAAGACATGGAAACAACTGACAGATGAATGGATAAAGATGATGTGATTAGATATAATGGAATACTACTCAGGCATAAAAAAGAATGAAACAATGCCATTTGCAGCAACATGGATGGACCTAGAGATGATCATACTAAGTGAGTAAGTCAGAAAGAGAAAGATAAATACCATATGATATCACTTATATGTGGAACCTAAAATATGACACAGATGAACTTACTTATGAAGCAGAAACGGACTCACCGACATAGAGAACAGACTTGTGGTTGCCAAGTGGGAGGGGGAGGTAGGGGAGGAAAGGATTGGGAGTTTGGGATTAGCAGATGCAAACTATTATATATAGAATGGATAAACAATAAGATCCTACTGTACAGCACAGGGAACTATATTCAGTATTCTGTAATAAACCATAACAGAAAGGAATATGAAAAAGAATACATATATGTATACCTGAATCACTTTGCTGGACAGCAGAAATTAACACAACATTGTAAATCAACTATACTTCAATAAAATAATTTTTTTTTTTTTGCGGTATGCGGGCCTCTCACTGTTGTGGCCTCTCCCGCTGCGGAGCACAGGCTCCGGACGCGCAGGCTCAGCGGCCATGGCTCACAGGCCTAACCGCTCCGTGGCATGTGGAATCCTCCCGGACCAGGGCATGAACCCGTGTCCCCTGCATTGGCAGGTGGACTCTCAACCACTGCGCCACCAGGGAAGCCCCAATAAAATAAATTTTTAAAAAATGAAACCCACCTAGAATGGACACAGATGTTAGAATTAACAGACAAGGTCATTCAAGCAGCTATTTTAACAGTCTTCCCTACACTCAGAAATCTTCAGGAAAGATGAAACATATTAGGTAGGGACACAGAAGATATAAAAAAGACTCAAATTTAACTTCTAGAGAGGAAAACTATAATTTATGAAGTAAAAAATATACTGAATGAGATTAATGGCATATTAAACATTGCAGAAGAAAATTTTAGTATATTTAAAGCATAGAAAATGAATTTATCCAAAAAGAAACACACAGAAAAAAGAAACCAACTAAAAAAGAAAAATAGAGTATGCATAAGCTGTGGGACAACCTCAAGCAGCCTAATATATATGTAACTGTAGTTCCCAAAGGTGGCACAGAAGAAAATTTCCCAAACAAAATTCCAAAATTTGATGAAAAGCAGAAATCAACAATTTGAGAAGTCTAATGAACTTAAGAAGCCTACGGAAAACTGCACAAAGGTACATTGTGACCAAACTGCTCAACACCAATGATTAAGATAAAATCTTAAAAGCAGCTTGGGTAGGCAGGGAGAGACACATCACGTACAGTACAAAAATAAGGAGGACAGGACATTTCTTGTCTGAAACAATGCAGGTGACAAGACAATGGCGCAACAACTTTCAAGTACTGGAATTAAAACACCATCAACCTAGGGTTCTGTTACTAGTGAAAATAACTTTCAAAAGCAAAGATGAAATTCTTTTTCAGATATTGGAAGCTGAAATAGTTAATCGGAGATTTGCACTACAATAAATGTTTTAAAAAATTCTTCAGGCAAAGGGAAATGACATCAGATGACACCTACAAAAAGAAATGAAGAGCACTGGAACAACTTAGATAAAATGAACAAAGACTTTGGTCTTTGGATGACATAAACTACCAAAAATCAATAGGAAGAAATAAATAGTCCAAATAGCCCCATATCAGTTAAAGAAATTAAATTTATAGTTAATAACCTTCTCACAAAGAAGACTTAAGGTCAAAATACCTTCACTGGTGAATTCCACCAAACATTTAAGGAAGAAATAATACCAAGTCCAATCAAAATCTTTCAGAAAATTGAAGAGAAGAGGAAACTTTCCAATTTATTCTATTAGGCTAGTATTACCCTCAATCTAAAACTGGACAAAGACATTACAAGAAAAGAAAATTACAGGTCAATATCATTTGTAAATTAGCTTTGTAATTTCTTGACAAAATTTTAGCAAATCTAATTCAAAAATATAAAAAGTGACAGTATATCATGATCAGGTGGGTTTCATCATAGGAATGGGTAACATTTAAAAATCAAAGTAATATATCGTATTAGCAAAATTAAAATAAAAACCAGAGAAGTATTTCAATAAATGTATAAAAAGCATTTAATAAAATTCAACAGTCATTCCTGAGGGGGGAAAAATCTATTAAATTAGGGACAGAAGGGAAGTTATTTAACTTGATTCGGTGATTTATGAAAAACCTACACCAACAGCTAACATCATACTCAATGGTAAAAAGCTGAAAGCTTTTCCTCAAAGATCAGAAGCAACAAGGATGCCCACTCTCACCACTTCTGTTCAACACAGTATTGAAAGTCCTAGCCAGAGCAACTAGGCAAGAAAAAGAAATAAAAGGCATCAAATCAGAAAGGAAGAAGTAAAATCATCACTATTTGCAGATGACATGATATTATGTACAGGAAACCCTAAAGATGTCACAGAAAACTGTTAGAACTAATCAACAGATTCAGTAAAGTTGTAAGATACAAAACTAATATACAAAAATCGGTTGCATTTCTGTATACTTAATAACAAACTATCAGAAAGAGAAATTAAGAAAACAATCCCATTTACAACTGCAGCAAAAAGAATAAAATCCTAGGAATAAATTTAACCAATGAGGTGAAAGACCTGTACACTGAAAATTATAAGACACTGATGAAAGAAACTGAAGAAGACACAAGTAAATGGAAATACATTCCATGCTCATAGACTGGAAGAATTAATATCATTAAAAACATCTATACTACCCAAAGCAATCTCCAGATTCCATGAAATCCCCATCAAGATTCCAATGGTATTTTTCATGGAAGTAGAACAAGCAATCCTAACATTTATATAGAGCCACAAAAGACCCTGATAGATAAAGGAATCTTGAGAAAAAAGAACAAAGCTGGAGGCATCATGCTTCCTTGATTTCAAACTATATTAAAAAGCTATAACAATCAAACCAGTATGATTTTAGAATAAAAACAGACATATAGATCAGTGGAACAGATTAGAGAGCCCAGAAATAAACCCACACATTATGATCAATTTACAACAAAGAAGGCAAGAATACACAATAAAAGGTTTTGGGGAGGCTGCACAGCCACATGCAAAAGAATGTAACTGTACCACTATCTTACACCATACACAAAAATCAACTGAAATGGATTAAAGACTTGAACGTAAGACCTGAAACCATAAAACTCCTGGAAGGAAACATAGGCTGTAAGCTCCTTGACGTTGGTCTTGGTGATGATATTTTGGATTTGACATCCAAAGAAAGGCAACAAAAGCAAAATTAAACAAGTGGGACTATATCAAACTAAAAAGCTTCTGGCACAGCAGAAGAATAGATCAACAAAAGCCAACTTATACAATGGGAGAAAATATTTGCAAATCATATGCCTGATAAGGGATATATATAAAGTATATATACTTTATATACTTTATGTATGTAAAGTATACAAAGAACTCATACAACTCAACATCAAAACAAACAACCTGATTAAAAAATGGGAAGAGGACATGAATAGACATTTTTCCAAAGAAAACAGACAGATGGCCAATAAACACATGAAAAGATGTGTCACTAATCAGCATCATTAATCAACAAGGAAATGAAAATCAAAACCACAATGAGATATTACCTCACACCTGTTAGAATTGCTATTACCAAAAAGACAAGAAACCCTTGTGTACTGTTGGTGGGAATGTAAATTGGAGCAGCCACTGTGGAAAATGGTATGGAGGTTCCTCAAAAAATGAAAAATAGAATAACCATATAATGCAACAATTCTACTTATAGGTATTTATCTGAAGGAAACGAAAACACTAACTCAAAAACATATATGACCCCCGTGTTCACTGCAGCATTATTATTATTTTTTAAATAAATTTATTTATTTATTTTTGGCTGTGTTGAGTCTTTGTTGCTGTGCACAGGCTTTCTCTAGTTGCGGTGAGCGGGGGCTACTTTTCATTGCGGTGTGCGGGCTTCTCATTGCGGTGGCTTCTCATCGCAGAGCACAGGCTCTAGGTGCACGGGCTTCAGCAGTTGTGGCGCATGGGCTTAGTCGTTCTGCAGCATGTGGGATCTTCCTGGACCAGGGCTTGAACCCATGTGCCCTGCATTGGCAGGTGGATTCTTAACCACTGCGCCACCAGAGAAACTCGACTGCAACATTATTTATAATAGCTAAGACATGGAAACAACCTAAGTGTCCATCGGTGGATGAATAAAGAAGTTGTGGTGTGTAAATATGTATATATGGAATATTATTCAGCTATAAAAAGGAAGGAATTACTGCCACTGCAACAACATGTATGGACCTTAAAGGCATTATGCTAAGTGAAATAAGTCAGACAGAGATAGACAAACACCCTATGACCTCACTCACATCTGGAATCTAAGAAACAAATAAAACAAAAAAACCCGAAAATCACAGGTACAGAGTACAGTTTGGTGGTTGCCAGAGGTGGGGAGGGGGTTTGGGGCAGGGTGCAATGGGTGAAGGGGGTCAAAAGGTGCAAACTTCCAGCTATAAAATAAATAAGTCCTGGGTATGTAATGTACAGCATGATGACTATAGTTAATAATACTGTATTGTATATTTGAAAGTTGCTAAGACAGTAGATCTTAAAACTTCTCAGGACAAGACAAAAAATTTTGTAACTATGTGTGGTGATAAATGGTAACCAGATTTATTGTGGTGATCACTGCACAACATATACATATATCATACCATTATATTGTATACCTGAAACTAATATAATGTTATATGTCAATTATATCTCAATTAAAAAAACAAAACAAAAAGCTGGAAAAAACTGTTGTTAAAAATACTAAAGTATAAGCCTTTTCCCTTTCTTCCAAAAAAAAAAAAGAAAGCAAGAAAAGAAAAAAGAAAAACCACAAAAATACCCCAGATTAAATTCCTCAAAAAACAACAACAAAAAAAAAAACTTACAGGTAGTATCAGACTTAATAGTGTAAGCACAACTGAATGCTTTCCCCTACAATCAGGAACAGGACATGTCCACTCTCACTTCTTTTTAACATTGTACTAGAGGTTCTAGCCAGTACTAAATTAAAAAAAAAAAAAAGACGTATAAGTCATCCAGATTAGAAAGGAAGAAACAAAACTGTCTTTATTTGCAGTTGGCATGACCTTCTATGTAGAAATGTGATGAATCTACAAATATGCTACAAGTGCTAATAAGTGAATTAGGTAATAACACAGGTACAAACCAACATATAAAAAATCAACTGCATTTCTATCTACTATCATTGAACTACAAAAAATTGAAATTGAAAAAAAAAACTTGACCATTTATAAAAGCATCTAGAAATATGATATCTTTAGGGAAAGATCTGACAAAAGAATGAAAGATCTCTAGAGTAAAAACTACAAAACACTGTTGAGAGAAATTAAGGAAGACCTAAGTAAGTGGTGCAGTATACCATGTTCAGAGGTCAGAAGACTTGTTTAGATGTCAATTCTCCACATATTGATCTACAGATTCAATGCAACCTCAAAACAAAATCCCAGCAGTTTTTTAAAATATAGAAATTGACAAGCTCATTTCTAAAATTCAAATGGAAAGCAAAACACCTAGAATAGCCAAAATAACTTGAAAAAGAACAAAGTCAGAGGGCTAACATTACCTAATTTCAAGACTTAATATAAAACTATGGTAATCAAGACAGTATGGTATTTGTATAAAGATAGGGCTTCCCTGGTGGCACAGTGGTTAAGAGTTCGCCTGCCGATGCAGGGGACACGGGTTCGTGCCCCGGTCCAGGAAGATCCCACATGCCGCAGAGCGGCTGGGCCCGTGAGCTGTGGCCACTGAGCCTGTGCCTCCGGAGCCTGTGCTCCGCAATGCGAGAGGCCACAGCAGTGAGAGGCCACAGCAGTGAGAGGCCTGCGTACCGCAAAAAAAAAAAAAAAAAGATAGACAGAGATCAATGGAATAGAATACATAGTCCAGAAATAAACTCACATATATGCATATGATCAATTCCTTTTCAACGAAAGTGCAAAAATAACTCAGTACCAAAAGGCTAGTCTTTTTAACAAATCCTGCCTAAACAACTGCATATACATATATTTTAACAAAAGGAATTTTGGTCCACATCTTGCAATATATACAAAAATTAACCCCAAAAGGACTGTTGATCAACTATAAAATATTATACTTAAAAAACTTCTAGAAGAAAATATAGAAGAGTATTTTTGTGAACTTGGAGTACAGAAAGATTTCTTGGATACACCATGAAAAGTATGACCCATAAGGAAAAAACTGATAAATTAGACTCCATCAAAATTAAAAACTGTTAAGAGAATGAAAAAACAAAACACAACTGAGAGAAAATATTTCCAAATCATATATATGAAAAAAGATTTATATGCAGAATCTATAAAGAAATATCAGAATTCAATAAGAAAACAAAAGACCCAAATAAAAAAATGGGCAAAAGATCTGGAAACACATTTCACCAAAGAAGGTATATAGATGATAAATAAGCAAATGAAAAGATGTTCAACATCACAGGTCATTAGGAAAATGCAAATTAAAACCACAATGAAATACTACTACAAACCTATAGGCTCTAATAAATACTGACCATGTCAAGTGTTAGGATATCGAGGAACTGGAACTCTCATACATTGCTAGTGGGAATATAAAATGGTACAGCTACTTTGTAAAACAGTTTGGCAACTCCTTAAAAAGTCATACAACTACCATGTCATCCAGGCATTCCACTTCAAGGAATTTACCCCAGAGAAATTAAAACATTTGTTTGTATACATGTGTTCATAGCAGCTTTATTTGTAATAGCCAAAACTCAAATGTCCATCAACAGGTAAATGGATAAACACATTATGGTGTATCCATACAACAAAATACTACTCAGCCATACACACACACACATCTTTTGATACATACAACATGGATGGATCTTAAAAGATTTAAGTTAAGCTGAGTAAAAGAATCCAGACAGGGCTTCCCTGGTGGCGCAGTGGTTGAGAGTCCGCCTGCCGATGCAGGGGACACGGGTTCGTGCCCCGGTGTGGGAAGATCCCACATGCCGCAGAGCGGCTGGGCCCGTGAGCCATGGCCGCTGAGCCTGCACGTCTGGAGCCTGGCTCCGCAACAGGAGAGGCCACAATGGTGAGAGGCCCGCGTACCGTTAAAAAAAAAAAAAAAAAAAAAAGAAGAAGAATCCAGACAAAAAATGCATATTTACTAATATGATTCCATTTATATACAAATCTAGAAAATTCAACTTATCTATAGTAACAGAAAGCAGATCACTGGTTGCCTGGGACTGGAAGTGGGTTGTGTAGGGGTGGGATGTATTGATTACCAAGGGGCACAAGGAAACTTTGGAGGTAATGGATATGCTCATTATATTGATTGTGATGATGGTTTCACAGTATCAAAACATATGTCAAAACCTTGTCATTTTGAACCTTAGCAAGTCTGTTAAAAAACTGAACAAACAAAATTGGTGCACTTATACAAGAGAAATCTATGTGGCAGTTTTAAAGAATGAAGTAGGGCTAATAAATACTGAAGATTTCCAAGATATAGTGTTAGATAAAAACATAAAGTACTGAGTACTGTAAATAACCTGTTACCATTTGTGATTTTATTTTAAACAAAAAAGGATATTCAACCAACCCATCCAATAATTGTTTCTACATGCATAAACTATCTCTGGAAAGATACCCCAAAATTGATGAGAGAGACAAAGAGAGAAGGAGGGAGGGAGGAGGAATAAGAATGGGAGGCTGAGAGAGAAAGAGGGAAATGGGGGGTAGACTGGGGTTTGGAGTAGGAGAGAAACTTATTTTTCACTGCATACCTTTTTGAACTATGATTTTTTTCCCCCACAAATGTACCACTCTTTAAAACGAACATTGATTCCATTTTGGAGGATCTGTCCTATAGCAACACTGGTGGAAATGCCAGAAGATACATGTACAAAGCTATCCATTGTTGTAATATGTTAAAGAAATTGTTTAAGGAAAACAAAAATTGGAACACATTGCTTACATTTAATATATTTTTTTAAACATAGAAAATAATAGCCTAAAATGTACACTCATTTTCTCTCTCTCACTCCCTTTCTCTCTCAGAAAAATCTGAAACTATACAGACTGATACAAACAATTATCTCTGGGGATGGTTCTAAAAGGTCAGACAAAGAAGGGAGAGGTATGTGTAGTGATTTACATTCTAAGTCTCTGGATTGCAGGAAAATTTTTTTTGGCAATCAGTGTATATTTCCTTTTAAATTAAAAGGTCTCAAAAAAGATTATTTATTTATTTATTTAATTTAAAAAATTGAGCTACGATTGACATAACTCAATGAAGATTTTCAAAAATTAAAATAAATTAAAATTGGTTTCAGTTTGCAGTATCACCGTAACAGATGTGAAAGTGTGCTAGTTTTACATCAGACTTAATATGATATGCTCACCCTTTTCCGCGCTTCAGATTTCTGGAAGCACTCATGCTGTATGAAAGTAGCTGCAGCAGAAATCCTGGACGGCGGCGTGTGGTCTGCCTCAAGCATACTCACTGCTCGCTCCAGAGTCATCTCCGTGTCTGCATTCCTAGACAAACAGTCACAGATTCAGCAAAATTCCAAACCTGCCCTCTCCTGTCAACTTGATCCTCCAGAGATGACTTGGCTAATATCGTGAAGCACCTAGAGCCTTGCCTCCTCTTCAGCCAGAGGAATAATCAGCCTCTGAGGTCAGAAGGTATAGGAAGCTAGCAGCAGAAACACTCCAGCTCTGGTCAGACTAGCCTCTAAAGATACCACTGAATTGAGAAGAAACTTAACTCTGTTTAAGATAAACATGTATCTTACACGAAATTTAAAAGAAATTTGGTCACAGAAATTAAAAATTATTCCTACCCTGGTAATGTCACACCTGTAAGTTAAACACCTTCCCTCAAAAATCATTAGATTTTTCTCACCAGCTGCTCAAAATCTGTTATTTCACCTGAAAATCAGTTTTAAAAGAAGCATTCTAAAAGTGCTCTTATTTGATGAATATAGTAGTATGTAAACAGTACGAGCCAGGAAAACTGAGTTTGTTTGGTTAAAATAAGTCATGCTAGTGTGACAGAATCCATCAGGAAAGGTAATGATTACATGCAACAATAAAAAGCCCTTTTAAAAGACAATTTTATAAACATTCTGTTACCATTTGCTTTGCCATTGTAATGACATTCAGTTTACATCTATCTAGTAGCATACTTTGTCCTCTCCTAATTGCAGGTGTGTAGTGTTATGAAATCTGACTCAGTTTGATACTGACAGGATAATTTGTAGAGAACAAATAAAATTGCTATGTGTAAAACAATAGCTCCCAAATGCCTCACAGAAGTGGCATTTTTTTCCTCCCCTTTTACTTCTGCCTAGAGGGTGACTAGGTTAGGCAGCCTATTACCAAGGTAGATGTGCACTTCCTTTTTTTCTTTTGCACATTTGCACTTCCTTAAGTATCGCCTCAGAGAAACCATACTCAGGATGGCAACACGTTAGGACTGTGGCTAAAGACATGCTTTAAAGGTAACCTAGGACTTTTTTTGGCTTCAAAGAAGGTTACACCTGATTCATTTCAGGTAATGGAGACTCCTAAGACATTATGGGAGGGAATTTTCCAGTACCTGCTAGCAAGAACAGTGAGGAAATTCTCTCTTACAGCTGGCTAACCCACCAATACATGCGCCTGTGTACAGAGGTGAGCATGTGTATGTTGTGAATGGCTGTGTGTGTGGGTGTGGCACAGGTGAGGATAAGAGTAATGGGCCTCATGACTAAAAACTAATTTCCACTGCTTCTGAAACACATGTTCAAACACAGAAGTGTTACCTCATGAATACAAGGGTATTAAAAATGAAGCACTTCTGGCATCTATACTGAGAATTATATAATGATCTCATATTTTTAACTGTTGGGACTTAGCAATCAAGTTAATTGGTAAAAATGTAGGCTATTTTCACTAAAACTAGAATTTGAATCACTTTTATTTAATATAAACACCCTTTTAAAAAGAGATGGAACCTCCATCCTGTTTTCCAATAGATAGCTAGTGGGAAGCAGCAGCATAGCACAGGGAGATCAGCTAGGTGCTTTGCGATGAACTAGAGGGGTGGGATAAGGAGGACAGGACGGGTGGGAGGCTCGAGAGGGAGGGGATATGGGGACAGGTATATGCATATTCACTGATTCACTTTGGTGTACAACAGGAACTAACACAGTACTGTGAAGCAATTATACTCCAATAAAGATCTATTTAAAAAAAAGAGATGGAAATATTTCATATGCATGGACTCCAATTCCTTTACAGGGAAATCAAAAGTGAAATTAGTTTTAAGTCTTTTACCATCCACCACTACAGGTGTTTAAACTAATGAAAGATCATTCATAACCTAAGAATAACCTCCTGTTTAACACTTCTTTTTTTTCAAGATTCAGCCATTAATGTACTTCGTAAGTCATAAATGACTCAGGAAAGTTTGAATTCCCAAGTCTCTAACACCAACAATTAATTCCATTCCTGAACATGATTCACAAAGAACTTCTGCATTCACTACCAGCCAACATAATGCTACTTTACTTTATCATTAAAAACAATTCCAAAACATAACGAAGACTTGCTCAACAAGAAGGTCTGCCACAGCTGTCAGGGCATCAATTTCCTGTTTTGTTATTGTCTGTAAAGTCCAACTCTATAACATGGCATATGTTCTGACCTCAGTCTGACTCCATCTCCTGCCATCCTCCACCCCATCTCCTCTCCCTCCCCTGATGGACTAACCCATCCTCCAATCACACCAGACTTTTAATCCTTCTCTAAACACTGCACGCCTCTTCACAAGCCACTCTCTCTGATTTTTCTAGAAAGCCCACCCTTCTACCTAATTCTTTTTTTTTTTTTTTTGCGGTACGCAGGCCTCTCACTGTTGTGGCGTCTCCCGTTGCAGAGCACAGGCTCTGGACGCACAGGCTCAGCAGCCATGGCTCACGGGCCCAGCCGCTCCGCGGCATGTGGGATCTTCCCGGACCGGGGCACAAACCCGTGTCCCTTGCATCGGCAGGCAGACTCTCAACCACTGCACCACCAGGGAAGCCCCCCTTCTACCTAATTCTTAATTTTTCAAGACTCAATTCAAATATCATCACTTCTGTGAAATCTTTCCTGTAGCCCTACCCCCAGACAGAGCTATTCTTTTCCTCCTTTATTCTCCCATAGCACTCCTCCCCTCTGTTTCCCAACAAAATTGAAGTCTGCTAGTGCAACACACAGCAGTCAATCTAATGACACAGAGTTGTGGTGAAGGAAAGTACAGCGTTTACTTCAGGGCACCCAAGCAAGGAGAATGGGCAGCTCATGCTCAAAAGACCAGATGGCTGTCAGGGAAGGGTTTTTGTTTTTTTTTTTTTAATAAAATTATTTATTTATTTATAGGGTTTTTGTTGCTGCGCGGGCTTTCTCTAGTTGCAGTGAGCGGGGTGGGGGGATACTCTTCATTGTGTGTGGGCTTCTCACTGCGGTGGCTTCTCTTGTTGCGGAGCATGGGCTCTAGGCATGGGCTTCAGTAGTTGTGGAACACAGGCTCATTAGTTGTGGCTCACGGGCTCAGTGTTGTAGCTCGTGGGCTCTAGAGCGCAGGCTCAGTAGTTGTGGTGCACAGGCTCAGCCGCTCCACAGCAAGTGGGATCCTCCCGGACCAGGGCTCGAACCCGTGTCCCCTGCACTGGCAGGTGGACTCTTCACCACTGCGCCACCAGGGAAGCCCCAGGGAAGGGTTTTTAAAGGCAAAATTAGGAGTGAGGGTTGCAGGGTGCCTGATCAGATTGTGGACATTCTTCTGATGGTGGTGAGGTAACAGGATGATGTTTCAGGAATCTCAACAATCAACCTTCTGGTTCCAACCAGTATGGGGTCTGGTGTTGGTGGTCAGCACATAGTCACTATCCACAATGAGTGGCGGTCCTAGTTTCTGCAGAACTCAGAGATATGTGTTAGATTGTTATCTATATCCCTTCAGGATGAACTAGGAGTCCTGTGACTCCAATGTTCTAATCATTAACTACTTGAGCCGGCTCTTTGGAACTCAGAGAGGGCCTAGGAGACAAAAGCCTTTCTTCAAACAAGAAACGTGGGATATGGAGGGAATTTTGCACCCAGGCAAGGCCCTGCAGGGTCCTGCCTGCTTTCACTTCAATCTCTCTTCCTCCCTACTTCCTTCCCTGCTTCCCTTTCGTCCTTCTTTCCCCCCTTTCTGCTCACTCACAAAACATTTCTTGAAGCCTGTAGAAATGTGGCTTGGGAGATGGGGTTGGGGAGGGAAGCATCAGGATGAGCAGTTGTTCCTCGGCCCCATTATCCACTGAGCAGATTCTCCAGAAGTGAGTCTTTTCAACAACTTTAGTTAATATGTTAATATGATATCAATATATGTTTTACAAAAATGTAAAGAGGAAGCAGTGTAAAATATCACTGGTCAGAATATGAGATATTATACGAAAAAATTAAAAACGGTCCTTTTTTTTAGGTGTGCAATCCCTCAGCAACCGCATTCCTGCCAATAATAATACAGCCCTGCCCTAGGTTGTTTCCCAGATATTAGAATAGCTCTGAAGGCCAAGCAAACACCAGATGATGAATGAAGAGCTCCCTCGTGTTGTCAGATGCTTAGGAAATGCAAATCACCCTACCTCACAAAGATTTTAGGTGTGATGAAAGCACTGCTTTGGAAACATGACTTTGGAGTGGATATGTGTCTCTAGACACAGTTTTGAGGGCACTACAAGAGTCTTAGCTGAAGCAATAAAGTTGTGAACTGGGCTGTTAAAAATGGAAATGGAAAGAAAGATATAACTAAAAGGAACCTGAGGAATCAAAGAACTAGAGAGGTTGTTAATTAAGAGGATGTGAAGGGAAGTTATTATGACATCTTTTCTGCTCTGTGCTGCTCTATGTCACAAAGTTGACTGGTGATCCTACCAGAGATAAAGTCTCTCACCTTTCTCTCCCTCTACTAATACATCACTCTTTTGTTCTCTGAATTCCTATAGACACTAGTACAATCTAGCACTTGATGTGTCTTATTTTCTTTTTTACGGATCCTCTATGGTGCTTACCACAGTGTTGGGTACACTGGAGCAACCTAATATTCATTTGCTGAACCACTAGTCCTCCATAGGTACAGAAATCATATTTTCAGTAAAACTGATCTACAGTGTTTTACTTGGTGATTTCTTAAACCTTTTTCATTAGTCTGATTTAGAACAGTTGTTCACTATCTCTCTTTACTCCAATGTTTTGATTTTCAGCTGCACTGGAAACTGACCAGCCATTCTTCTTTTAGAAACAAAGATCCATTGTTTAATACCTATGTCATTATGTAGGTTTATAGTTTTATCTAACTACTCTATAGGAACGTTCCACAAATATGAAAGAACACTTCCTTACATGTGGGACTTTCACTAGACATAAAAAAGCAGTTTCCAAATATAGGGACTGGATAGAGGTTGAAATGTGAGACACTGCAAGGCAAAGGAGAGCAGAGTGTGTGTTCTCAAGGGCAGAGCTCTCAGGGGGCAGCCCGGGGAACTGAAATGAGCCATGGGGCACACCAAAGGAGGAAGAGAATCAGATATGGATGCCACCTTGATCATTATAGGAAATATCCCTGACGCCCTTTCCTTTCCATACATAGCAAAAATTTCAAGAAGTGTTCATTTCTATGATTTCTGGTCTCCAGGATGGCAACTTTGGGAATCATCAAGAATAGAATTCTTTCCCTTTATTTTAAATTTCCTGACCCCAAATATTCCTTCTAGTCTTTGAAATATGATCAATTATTGTAATAAAATCCACCCTATTAAAACAATAACTCGAATTTAGAAGGGGAACAGATAAGAAAACTAATAACCACAATATACTATTCTGGTAGACACACCCACACAATACAGCTATCTGGGGCTCCTAAACTAGATTGTGAGGGGAGTGGTCAGGGAAAGGGTGGTAACTGAGATAAATCCAGAATCATGAGTAGCCAGCCAAAGCTACTGGGAGGAGACAGATAGATAGACAGATAGATAGATAGATAGATAGACAAAGAAAAGAAGGAAGGAGGGAAGGAGGAAAGAAAGGAAGGAAAGAAGTAGGGAAGGCAGAAAGAGAAAGAAAATATGTGAATAAATATTTTCCATTAAGGGAAGTAAAAGAGGTTCAAGGTGGTTTGACTGTTTGGGGATGTGTTTGGGGAAGGTGATGATGACAGGTGGAGGATAGTAGAAAGAGATGAGACTAGAGTAATAAGCATAGCTGAAAACATGGGCCTTGTGTGCCATGGTAAAAAGCACAAAAATTTGGTGGAATTATGGGAAGGTTATAAATTGGAGAGAGGAATCATCATATTTGGGAAGACCATTCTAATGGTCCTAGAGAATGGTTGAGTGAGCAAGACCAGAGGCAGAGAGACCTATGCAATAGAGACAGAAAGAAGGGTAAAAATTTAAGACCCATTAAGGAGAATAAAATATGGCTTGGTGATATGTGACTATGGAGGGAAAAGATAAGAATGACTCCCAGGTTTGTAAAGATAGGACATAAATTTAGGACTTTAGTATGAGAAGATAGTTAGAAGTAGAGGGTAGGGAAGAGCTGATAGATTTAGTTTTGAACATACTGAGTCCATGACTTTGTTAGAAATACATACAGATCTAGAGTTCAGGATGGAGGACAGAGCTGAAAATAAAACACTGGGAATCACAGGATACAACTGCAGTACACAGGGCCTCTTTAGAAGAGCACCAAGACCAGAAGAGAAGGGTTGATGAAGATGACTTCCTTGGACATGCAGAAAAGTCTTCTCAGAGAAGACTAAGACATGGCTAGAGAAAACCAGGAGAAGCTGGTGCCCCGACAACCCAGGGAAGGGAGAATTTCACAGATAGTGGTGTCAAATGCTGCCCACAGACTGAGTAATATAAGGACTGCTTCAGATGTAGCATTAAGGCAATCATTGGTAGATCTGTGGGGAGCCTATTCCAGCGAAATGGTGGGGACTAAAGCCATACTGCAGTGGGTTGATGACAGACTGGGAAGTGACAAGGTGGTGGAAGCAGTGTGGGGACACAGAGGTGCAAGAAGAGAAGAATGCCAGTTGCTGGAGAACGTGGCACAATAGTTTTGTTATTGTTAGAATCATTTTGTTAAAACTGTGCTTGACACAAATCCTAGAATACAGTAGGCATTTAATACATCTTGAATTATCCATTTAAAAGACTTGATCAGCTTTTTCCTCCATAATTACCTCATGTATTTTTCTTCTTTATAAGTGTGTCCATATTGACAAAGATCTGCTTTCTACAAGAAATGTTGGAAGTCTCATGCTCAATTTTGCTTTATAAAAAATATTTCTTGCTTCAAGATTAGATTAGCCCTAACATCTTTTCTCACCAGTGCCTACCTAATCAATGAGTATACTGCACAATTTCACTTAAAGGGATGATTAAAGGTAACAACTTCCATTAGAAATTTTAAAAAGTCATGTATTTAATGTTTTACCATAATGATACCACATCATTATTTTGGGAGTTACTGATGTAATCATCCATCCATTTCTTAACCTTTCTCTTAGTGAGTTCCTCAGTTTAAGAAATTTGTGTTCCACCATTAAACTTGAATAAAGGTTAAAGTTCCAAAAACTAGATTAGTCAAGGTATAAAGTAAATAGGAGAGGCAAAGGAATGACTTTGAAACTTCAATTATTTTAATTATTCAGTATTGCAAAACAAAATCCCTCCAATCACTGATACCAGAATCAAAAAGTAAAATTATCAGGTACCAAAGGAAGGAAGAGACATCTAGAAATTAGCTGCCTTTGCTTAGCTCCATCTTTTTGTGGTAGTGTTATCAAAACAGCATTTGAGGTTCACTCTTAGCACCAGGAATAAACACTTTTGCCTTCTTCCTTCATTTCAAGGAATGATTGAGAATAATTGATGCATGCAATTATCCATTTCTTGGTCTACTCTGGAGTTAGCTCTCATTCAAAGCATATTTTCATATAGCCAAGGGGCAGCCATCCCTTTAGCCAGCATCTAATTTGGAACAGATGGATTAAAAGTCACATTTCCCCCGCCGAGCTGCCATACAAGCAGGTAGCTTGGCCCCTGTCCCTGAGGCAAACAGGCTAATCTGTCAATTAGGCAGCTGCCTGAGAAGTCATTGTTTTAATCACTTATCTCTCTGGAAGCCTTTCTCTGCAGCCCCAGGAGCACCAGCTCACACGGTAAGAGCTGTGGGAACAGAATGTGCTGGCACCGACTGTGCTGCAGATTGAGTAGGGGACTCACCCAGCCTGCGCGTCGGTGAAAGTGCTTCTCTCCGCGAGCACGTTTCCACTTCCTCCTGCTGCCACTTGGCCCACAGTCATGTGGGTCCTCCTCCCGCCGAACTCGGCCTCCCTCAGCGTGCGGGTGCTGTGGAAGGAGCTCTGATGCCAGGACGACCGCGCCGCCCGGCCCTGCGTGCCCGGCTGCACGGACGCCGGCCTGGCCTGCCCCGCGGCGGGCCCCGCAGTCACGTAGTTCTCCTTCTCCAGGAGGTTGCCCAGGCTGTGGCTGGTCCCAGGCCTGGGGTACGTGAGCACCACCGGGTGGACCTGGGCGCCATCAAAGATGGCGTCGTTCACAGACCGGTACTGGTAGCGCCTGTACGAGTCGTAGTGGCGCTGTCTGCCCACCGCCCCGGAGTGGCTGAAACCCACAATTTCTGAGCGGGCGTAGCGAGGCGGCGCGAGAAGCGTGGACCTCCTGCTCTCTTGCTGCCGCGAGGTGTGCCCGGCCTGGCTTCTCTGGCTGTACTGGTGCTCGCTGTGTGCGTACTGAGCCCGTTCAGGGCTGCTGTCCGGGGAAATCTCAAGTCTCCTCAGAGGCTGCCTCAAGAGCCTTTCTTCCACTGACTTCTGAGAGCTGTACTGCGAAGTTCCTCTCCCCCAGTGACCTTCATAAGTGGCAGCTGTACCTGTCTGCACAAGAGAGAAATAAAGTTTAAATGAGGCATGAATCAGTTTTCATCTTTGCTGAAGATTAACTATTCTAGGACTATTACACAAGGTGTTGGTTTCTCTGAATCACACGGAGAAGTCAGCTCCTTTCTGGGTAAAATCTGTCTTTAAATAAGACTTGGTTGTCTAGTTATTTGCACCAGGATTTAATAGTTTAAAGTTTCCAGTCTTCCATGGTGTCCACTTCTCATAATTCATTTAGGAAATGGTAATACTTGAAAACAGTAAACATTAAAAAATAACCTACAGAAGTTTAAAAATGTTTTCTTGGTAACCTGGTAACTAGGGTTATATTCTTTGGTATCCTACCTTTAGCATGTCATACGTTTTAGTAACAGGGGAACGGCCCCCAGCAAAATCATTTTCAACCAAGTGTAGATTGTAGACATATTCAGGAACACTGCTAGTTCGGTGAAGATTTCCTGTAATCAAGCATATATTAAAATAAGTGGGCCAATCAGTAAAGATTATATAACAATAATATATTTTAAATTTAAGTAGTTAAGGTCAGGACTTCCCTGGTGGTACAGTGGTTAAGAATTCACCTGCCAATGCAGGGGACAGGGGTTCGAGCCCTGGTTCCGGAAGATCCCACATGCCACGGAGCAACTAAGCCTGTGTGCCACAACTACTGAGCCTGTGCTCTAGAGCCTGCGAGCCACAAGTACTGAGCCCACGTGCCACAACTACTGAAGCCCTTGCTCCTAGAGCCCATGCTCTGCAACAAAAGAAGCCACTGCAATGAGAAGCCCACGCACCGCAATTAAGAGTAGACCCCACTTGCCGCAACTAGAGAAAGCCCATGCGCAGAAACGAAGACCCAACGCAGCCAAAAATAAATGAATAAATTTATTTAAAAAAAATTAAGGTCAATGACAAGTACTAGATTTACATTAGTGTTTTTTAAGTGCTAGGTTATTAACAGGACCCTTGGATATGGCAAATGATTGCAGGTTATGACAACATTCTCCACAAGCTTTTCAAACTAAAAGTTGAATTAAAATTAAAAATATTTATTTAAAAAATATTTTTTTGAGAAAAGGGAAGAAAGGAGAGAGGAGATTTTCACAAAAATCTAAAAATGTTAATTACAGTTAACAGTTCGGTAAGTCAGAGGAATACCCAAGGCAGAAACTCTGAAGCTTCCTGAGAGGATGTAGGTGAAGGCAATAAATATAATGGGTGGTGTGGTCAAAGAAAACATGGATCAGCTTGAAAAATGCCAAACCTGGGCCTGAGGCATTTGGCAACATGAGAGTTATGCAGGACAGAGAATCAACTTGTACACCACAAACGAATTGCCGGCTAGTTCTTAGTTTGGGGTATAACAAGTCAGCCCTTTCCTGCAGACACTGCACAGGAGGCAACCCTTCCTGCTCAGCTCTGTGGGGCCTGCAGGGACTCTCAACTGAGGCAAGTCTTAAAATGCTCCTCTTTGAGCTTAAAAAGCTCCCAGCTTTTTGTTTGTTCTTTTGCGATCTCCCACTGCCCTACAAAAAAAAAAAAAAAGCCTAATCAAAATAATAAAAGATCTCTAAAACCTAGGTAATTTCTATTTCCCTAACTTTATCCAAAATTACTCTGTCACGTAGCATTCTTTTAGAAATCAGAGGAAAAAAATAAAATACTCAACTCTTGCAGGATTGAGAGACTTGTGAAAGATGTTGGGAATAAAACAACACAGGTAGACCCTTTCCACTACAATTGGAACATAGCAACATACTTTTCCAATAAATTGTTATAGAGTCTAACTGACAATACTTTCACAAGTTATTTTGAGGTAGAGGGGGAATGAAGAGTGTTGTTGCCAGAGAGCTAAAAAGTATGAATCCATCTCAAATTATGTCTGTATATGTGTGTTACTTCCGGGAGCCAAATAATCTGGCTGGTAAACAAGTTTCAGGCCTCAAGGGGTCCTGGGGGAGGCAGCTGCAGGCTTGTAACTGTCACCCTAAAGACCAAGCGAGTTGAGTCAAGCCAGTCTTCTCCTGTTTCCAGGGGCCTGATTTCTTCTCAAGGGTTAGCAAAAGGTCAGGCAGCTCCTTAATTTTTAACTTCAATGACAGAGGATGCCTGGAACCTGGACATTGAATAAGGGAAAGGAATCTTCCGGCCGACCCCAGAGCAAAAGCTGTGAGAGGCTTAAGTACTAGCTCTCAATGCCTGCCTGAGGCTCCTGCTGAGGCTGCCCAGGCTGTCGGTAGTCCCCAACTCGGGCCGCTCTTCCTTCTCTCACACCCACCCCCACCCCAGGCTATCAGGGAGGCAGGGCTGCAAGGGTCCTGCTGGTGTGGGAAGGGAGGCTAAATGTTTAGTTTACATTCTTTAACTCACGTTGTTGCTGAGGCTGCTAAGGCATTTTAAAGCAACTCCTTACATTTCAATACTACTTTTCTTTAAGGAGCTCAAATTATTTTATTTTTCAATACTTTGTGATGCAGAGTTAGCTATTGGCATGTCCCTTAAAAAAGAGGGAAACAAATTACTTGCTTCAAATTGTGAAGAGATTTAATATCGGGTTTGAACTCTGGGCTCATCCTTTCCACTGATCTCTACTATTTGACTGCACTGTGGCTCTTCTGAAATTGCCATTTATCAAAACCCTGGAGAGATATTATTATCAGAGTTTTTTTTTAATGAGAACCAATAACAGTCATTCTCTTTCCTCTAGAACCTTTACCTGGGCAACTCCAAATACTCTGGTAAAAGTTCTTTATTTGCTGACATAAATCCTTAAAAGGAAGCTTCTCCTTCAGTTTTCAGATGAAAGAATTGAGACCGATTTACTGGTTTCCAAAATAACTACAAGGTAGTTGGTAACAGGGAATAAAATCAGATTAGATCTTTAAACCACAGACTCTCTTCCTGTTCAAGGAAAGTTGTGACTCCTGATAGTCAACCTGCAGGATGGCTCAATAGATGGTTTCTCTAGTTAAAACGCCAATCTTAAACAACAAATAACGCAGATTAATTTGCCTAGGCAGTCGTTGAGTTTGAGATCAGTATAGTGGATTAATGAATTAGCAGCTGTGTTCTAAGATTTTAAAGAAATTTTAAACTGGGTAGAATTAAAAAATAAGTATTAATCAGAATGGAAACTAACCTCTTTAAGGCAAGTCATTATTTTCTGTTCAATTGGAGAATAAAACAAATAATAATATGACAGTTAAACATATAAAATAACTCAGCCATGCCCTTCTCCAAAAACAGAAATAAGAAAACAAAAACATATTATACATACAGGCACATACTGCTTTAAATAAATCCAACATAAAAATCCATATTTTCTAACATGGAAAATTAGAGCATGACTACATTTCAAAGGGCTTGCTTACATCATAGAAGTATGTAGGTACCTTCCCTAAGCTGAAGAAATCTGTGGACTTGGTCTGGAGCCTCCAACTCTACTCCTTTCTGTGCGTCTGGACAAATCACCTAGATTTATTTCCCCTAATTCCACCTACTAACAGAGTTGCTGAGAGAGAGGTTTACCTGAGAAAGCATACATTCAAATACTTTTAAAATTGTAAAGCAACATGCAAAAATGAGATACGGTTTTAAAAAAGAATTTGGGTCACAAAATCTGTTTTCCACACATTTTCATGAATTAATCTGTTGTAGAAAGAGGGATAAACTAGTTTGCATGCTTTAATTTACACAGTGTTGTATCTAAGAGTTTTGATTCGGGTACTGAATTTAACTTTTTCTGGTTATTTTTGATTGATCCAGCCACTGAGGATGATCATTTTGTGGTTTTAACTGGTCATTCATTTCACTTACACACTGCATAATGTGCTTTTGCTGTCTCCTAAAGAAGGCAATGATTTTTAAGGGACTATTTCAAATTATTAATAATACTGACTCAGGCAACATTATCCAAACCTTTTCTTCTAAGAACACTGTGGACATCTATGGAGCCCACTTTAAGGGAAATGAAGGATGCAGTTACAGAACTCCATCCTCCTCAGATAACAAGCAATTCAGGTCAAAGCAATTGTGGGGGCAGGGTGGGAGGGTGAGAACGAGGGGGGTTGGTTTCGATGGAAGGATTCCAAATTGCTCAGAAGACTGCAGAGGTGCAGACCTCACGGGAAATGTAATTTTCTCTCTTTCCAATTCTGAATGTTAATCTGAATGATGTGATCCCTAAGCAGCTGTTCGTGGGAAAATATCTTGATTTCTGGTCATCTATGCAAGTGTTGTCCAAAATAATGAAATATTGTTAGGGTTAAAAATAGAAAATTAATTTCCATAATCAGTTCTTTGTAGCTTTTGTGACCAGCTTTATTACCCAATTGGTTAAATTTAATATAGTTATGAAATCAAATTGACAAGCCTCTATTGTGACTCCATTACCGGTATCTGGGCACGTTTAAAAATACAGCTTCCCTTATGGTAAGTAGATGATAGAGAGTTGCTAAACAAACAAACAAGACCTTTAAATAACCTGCTTATATTAGAGAGAAGAGAGTAGCATTCACATTCAGAGAAGCATCTTTTCTTTCAAGCATCTAGCACTCTCTGAGCATAGGTGAAAAACTGATTTGGTTCACACTGAGCTTTAAAAGGAGAATGTGTAGAGATGGAGGTATAAGAAATTCCCGTGAAAACAGGTATGCATAGAAATCAGTATGTGTTCACTACCAGTACTGATTTAAATGCTACAATTTATTGTGCTCACAATCACAAGCAGTTGTCTTCACTGTGTGGATTCACAATGGTCTTTTTGATGGAAAGAGATTAGATTCTGGAAGTCTAAAAGCTCTAAAAGCTATCACTTTCTTGTATTTGGTCTTTTCACAGCAACCTCTGGGTAGCAACAGCTCTCTTTCTCCATATACCTTAAAAAGATTTAACTACGTGACCTCTTGAAACTTATCAGAAGGAATTTGTATAGCAATTCATATTTAAATAGACCCTTAAAATAATTTACTAACAAAAGTAGGTACTTAAAAGAAAACACAAAATATGTAAGGACCCATCAAGAACCATACAACAGGACTCCTGAGTTGCTGAAGGATTTTCCTTTGCCTGTGTGGGCATATAACATAGAATTCATTTTCCTGGACTTAACATTAAAAAAATATATATTTCTTTTATCTTCTTCTGTTTTTACTTTCTAAGAAAAATGATCAGATATTCACACAAACCGCAATTCTACAACCTTGTGTGCAACTCAGGTAAGCACTTGCTCAGGCTGGAAGAGGAGTGGAATTTGTTGGCTTAAAAAACTATAGTGAAAAATTGTTTTAAAGCAGACCAAAGCCTAATAATGTTTTGCATTATTGAAAAATTAACAAAAAATGTGCAGTGCTGTAACTTACCAGTTAAGAAAGCTCACATAATCAACCATGAGGAACAACTCAGTGTACTGAGTGTACAGTTGGAAAGTACTGGCTATGAGTTCTTACAAAGTGGAATATGCCAGGAGTCAGTGTTGGTAGTACAGTGGTGAGCAGAGCTGGCTTCAAACAAAGTTGAATATGCCAGGGACAGACCAACAATCCTAGCAAAAGGTCCACACACTCCATGTGCCACTGTGTCACTAAGTCAATGGCTATCACCCACTAATAATATACTAACTAGCCACCAGAAGTCCTTATTTTTCAGGAGCCTCTTATGCAGTTTATGACATCAGTTTATGACATTTTGGGGGTAATCCTCAAATTACTGCTCTAGATAACCACAAAACACATATTTAAAAGGCCCTTAAAAAAAAAAAAAGGCCCTTTTACACTGCAGGTGTCTATATCATGTATTTTGTTTGAGTAGCCAGAATATGTGATCATAAAATTTGTGATTATAAACTGGTAACTTAGCACACTAGTAAAGCACTAAGTTGGTACACCCTGGAGGTTTCTAAATCTATATGAATTACTATAATTTATCACCTTACTTTGGCATTCTTGCCAATTCATTTTCTGAGATACCTCATAATGATCACTTGTAAAACTTTAGAACCACAATGACAAATAGCACATTATACTCACAGTGATGCAACTAATAGTCAAAAAAGATGAGTTTAAAGAACTTTTTGCTTTAAAAAACTTGCTATAGGTTTTTGTAATGACTCAAGACATGATATTTCCACTGCCCCTCACTTGACAGTATTAACCTCTTCTCTCCCAACTGATACATAACTGCTGTCCCTTCTTTAAATCCACCAAATCTGCCAAATGTATTTTCAGAAAACCCCTGCATTTTTTCATGTTTTTCCCCTACTGAAACATCTTGTGCGCATCACAGTGATCAAATATTTAACTTGGATCAGGATGGATGAGGGACAGCTGCCTATACAGGGGCACAACTGAACTGAGTTTTGAGTGGCGTTTAAGAGTTAACCCAGCCAAAAGAAGGGAGAGAGGAGTGAGGGCAGTAGGGGGTAGGGATAGGAATCGAGCAAGATAAATCGCTGGTGTTTGGTTGGGTGTGGGAGTAGTGGTGATAGGACCAAGTTTGAGAAGATGCAGGCATGGAGAACTTGGAATGCCATACTGAATAAGGATTTCGCTCCTATAGAGAACAGCAACAGACCGAAGTAATTTAAATCAGGAAATGATGTGCTGAGATTTTAGAAAGTTTACTACCTAGGTGAGGAATGAATTGGAGTGAGGCCAGATTTACCTTCTTGATATAAAGAATCACATATTTTACTACCATTTCTGGCACAGTCCTTCATCATCACCTCACAAGTTAATGGTTGATTAGTCAGTATTTCCTTGTACATTAAAAATATCCTAGTTATACACATTCAGTTTGCACTTAATCCTTCAGGCCTACATCTATCCTGTGGATTACCACAGTGGAGCCAAAATGTGAAGATGATAGCTGCATGTATGCTTTTGTCTTGGAGTGGATGGAAGGTGCTCAAATATTTCCTACTGTTTCTCTGTCATTCTAGGAATATAGAGAGAAAAAAAATTTTCCCCCAAATGCAGGCAGACGCTAAGTGATTAGAAAAGATGACTATGTTCTTTGTGGCAAGGTTGATTCTACATCTGCATAATATATATTTACTGTCATTCTCTTATCTGTATGGCTTGTGTTTTATCTGCAATATTTTGGTATTCTGTAAGTTCCTATGATCTGTCAAGAAAAGTTTCCATTTATTTTCCTCCTTCAAAGAAAAAGGTAATCAAGATACAATAATTCGGATGTGACCCTTCTCACCCATATCCTGTGAACATATTAGTGAGATTTAAGATAAAGTGGGAATAATTTATTAAGCTTCTAATGAGCAGTATTTTCTTCTGGATATCAAGGAATTGCAAAACTTTGATTATGATGCTTTGGCCAATTAATATTGTTAAGCCTAAAGCTGATTACTCCAAGAAAACAAATATGTGAATTCTTTTAATGGTAATGGTGAGCTGTGGTTTCAAATGCTCAAGATTCTTTTTTCTAAATATGCCTTTTCATTTAAGTCTACATATTGATTGGGCTCCCCAGCTCATCTTTAAGCACTTAAGAATAGAGCAACTGTTTTTATGTCCTATATCCAATCACCATTAATGGCATAACACAAAATATACACAATAGATTTTTCAATCATTCTATTATAAGAGGACCTGAAATTCTGCTTATTGTTCTTATATTAATAAGTCAGGGGAGTGAGATGGCTCACTCTAGCACAAAGATTAAGTTTTCTACTAATTGTGTCTATTCCCACTTGCAACACTCCTTTTACTGTTTACTTCCCTAGAAGGAGTATGGTATTTATGTCTTCATACATTTGTGTACTGGCACAAAATAGTTGGAGTCCAACATTTATCTCAGAATTGTATAGCTTAAAATTCTTGAATTTCATCTGAGATAGTATCAAATGATCTTATTACAGACAATATTAATCAAGTCTGATATATAAATTCCAGAGGTTTTAGCAACATATTTGTTATACATTATTATCATAGATAGGTTGTCAATAATATGCTTGCTCTCAGAAAAGAAAAAAATAAAGCTTTTAATAATTTCTATTGATCAGACCAGAAATTCAATGAGTGTAAAATTAATGTTGACTATTTGAAGATAAAATAAAGTAAATATGTATGACCTTATTTTAACACATAGGGGAAAAATTTTAAGCTGATATCCAAAACAATTAGGAGAATAAGCCAATGTGAACAACAAATACCTAGAATATCTAATTCAAGTAAGTTGTTCCCATGATTGGAACTTACTAACACAGGGCATAAATAACATTAATGCAGTCTTTTAAAAAGCCTAAGTGAACAGATGTTTTCTCTTAAGGAAATTTCTTGCACCTTATCTGGGACACATAGAGCAATGTACTTTTATAATCAAACACTGTTAATACTTCCATTGATTCTGAAGCACCCCTACTCACGCTTTCACTCAAGACCTTATCCATAAAAGATGTGTTTTCACCATTTCTAGGGGAGGGGAGTTAATTTTTTTGTAATCACCATGTTGTTAACATTCTATTTCCTTTGACTTATTATAATCAGAAGAATTTCTAAAAAAAAAAAAAGGCACTTTTTTTTTTAAGTCATTGCAATTGATCTGCTAGACACTGGCAGACAAGGAAGTACATTAAATCATGTAGCACTACTGACATTTTACAATCACAGCAGCATGGCCATGTCCCTGCCACCCCACCATCTAACTTTTTTTCCTTCTCTCTTGATTTCTCCTGCTTTCTAAATGACCAGTCGCCTCGCTTCCAGAATTGCTTCATTCCTGGCATTCCTTTTTTTGGCAACAAATAATTCATACAGGATTTAAACAATGTCTAACTCCCCCCCACCCCACCCCGGGCCTCTGCCCCACAAATAATACCTATTAATTGCCTTTTTTGCTACCTTAGCCGATTTTCAGTCTTTTCTCCAAAATTCCTTCTGATTACAGATATTCAAAACATCTTGGCCAGGAAAACCATTTAAGTAAACAGCATGCCTTTGGCTGATTTCCAAAGAAGCTGCAAATTTTATTAGGATATTGTTCATTGTGTTTTATACATATTGTATACATACAATAATTTAAAGCATGACTTTCTTCCTTACCCAGGCACCCAAGGGGGCACTGTTGTAATAAGTAAAGTAGTAGTACTTTCAAAGTAAATGTAATAAATAGAATATGGACACTAAAAATTCTTCCCTTTGCTAATACTGCACTTGCAATTCTTAAATGTCTTCTATGTGACTTTTATAAAAGAATTTTTTAAATTTCCTACAATACAGACTCATCTCACAGTGCTGCTATACACCTCTCTTCCACACACCACCACCCCCCGCCCCCCCCACCCCCGGCCCCAAGAGTTACAGCCAATTTTAAAATGTTCAACACAATCTAAAATAACAAAAGTTAGAGTAATTTACAATGAAAACCATTCACTTATATAAAGGCATTAGAGAGAAGTTGACAGCTTAAAGACCCTTGCAGGGTATTTATCAACAAATCAGTCACATTTATCTCATCTCTGTTTTCAGCATATTATCTGCTGCCTCAATCTTACAGGTATGTCAACAATTCTGAATTCTCCAGGTCCCTGGAGCTAACAGCAGTTAACACCAGGGTCATTTCTTCCCAGAATTTATGTTGATACAGGATTCTTTCCAGACCAGCACTGTTTCAACAACTGCCTGTCTGTTTCAACTTTAGAGACAGGATAGTAATAGGGAAATAATAAAAACAATACTCACAACCATTAGGGCCCCCAAACCTTTTCAAAGAACTTTAATTAAACAACATACACAAATCACCCCTGGTAATTGTTCCATGGTGTGTTAACGCTAAATTCCTTTGAAGCTGATTTCCCCTTTGAGTCTCAGAAAGCTGAGGTTTAGAGTAAGTAGGTGTTGTTTGTTGCCTTATCTCTCTGCCTGGCTTGCACTTCTGTGTAGGCTGAGTGTATTTCAGCTTGTTGGGAAGCTCCTGTTGCAATAAAAATATTTCAAACACTTTGTTTCTTAGTTGGACTCAAGCAGTTGCCCTAAGCGTTGGAGCAGAAGCATCATGACAGTGCCCTTTGTTCTATCTACGATATCAATTCTGTGAACTGTGTAATATTCCTGCTGTTCCCTCCTAGAATGCTCTTCCTCCAAACCCTTCCTCTGTCCAATCCTACTGAATTTTTGAGACCTAAAATCCCAATTCCTCCAAGAAGCTTTTCAAAATTCCCTTCAGCTAGTAGTCTAACTCATTCTTCTAAACTCCATAATTCGTTGGCTGTTCTTCCTTTGGGTAGCTTACCATTTTTTATTTGATAACGCATTTTTTTAGAGAGAGCATTTTCCTTCTACAGACTTTGAACTCCTTGCTTTAAAGCAAGGAGAGTGTATGTTTAATTCAGCATGTGCAGTGCCCTGCGTAAAGAACAGACTCACCTGATAGTTCCTGAGTTCACCAAACAACATGAATGTGCCATTGTCAAGAGAACAAATCATGTGTGGGTTCGGGACTAAGCGTCCAATAAATATTGAGAGACTGACACATTCTTCATATGTGAAATGGATCTGCATATCTATCTCATATAATTGTTTTAAGGATATAATAAAATGCAAACATATTCTTGAACAGGGTCAGGCGCATAGCAGATGCTCGGCAATGCTCCCTTTCCTTCTGTTCATTCCCTGCATTTATTGAATAGTTGATGTCTGGTTGCTCTTCCTAGCCAGCCATTCTCAGAGGGTAAGAAAGGATATTTCAGGTGCATCCCTTGTGTTCCCCTATGCAGAAGCAGCTAATTTGGTTTCAGTTTGGCACTGGATCTGCACAGACTAAAGGGGTACAATGACCCCACTGGTCAAAAATTGACCTCAGTTGTCCTAGGGTCTTTAGTCAGACTCCTAAATGTAAATATACGTTCTTTTTTTCCATGTGCTGTGGCAGTTCTGTGTCACTGAGACCTCCCCACTCTCTCAGAACTATCTCAGTTTTATTTAAAGGAAAATGGAATGGGGGCTTAGAGAGGCTTAAGGTTGAATTAAAATCCCACTTTCTATTAATTACCAAAAAGCTTAACAATATAGCTGATGAGTGGTTTAAAAATTCAGGCTTGGGAGTTTAAGTACTACCAGTTTTGCTACTTACTACCTGTGGGAAATTGAGTGTTACTTAACTGCTTAGTTTCCTCATCTGTAAAATGGGGATTAAAGCACCCTACCTCACAAGCTTTTTTTTTTTTCTTTCTGGAAACATAAGTAACATAATGAATGCAAACCACAGAGTTCAATTCTTGGCACATAGTAGGTACACAATTACATCAACTGTAATTATTAAACATCTCTTTACCTTTCAAGTATGTAAATATTAATTGCCTGATCCTTTAAAATTCTTTTACATAAATGTAAAACAATACAGCTTCGCAGGGTCTGCTGTTTTAAATCTCTGATCTGGTCTGCAAGCATTTTTCTTTTTCCTAATGGGTTCTACATTTGCCATTTCTCGAGTTAACTTCCTAGAGAAACAGTTCAACATTGCAGGAAACAACTGATAACCCAACTTAACTGTTTAATTTCTTTCCTCTCGTTTCCATAATAAGCCTAGAATACTTTTATAATGAAAAAATAAATTAAACAACTAGTAAAAGAATTACTGAGTGGCTCTGATCATCTGACTTTTAGCAGGAGAGAAATGATATTTCACGTTCTCTAATTTTCACAACTGGTTTGCCATCTTCTTACCCTTCCACCTCCTTTGACTATCAGTTACTAATATAGTGTTCTTTGTGTGTGTGTGTGTGTGTTGTTTTAACTCTGTTCACCTCCAAGTTTAATTTTTCGTAGAAACCAGCGCTGTGCTCACGAGTGCGTTGGCGGGGCGCAGCAAGGCCGGCGGGGCTGCTGCCGGCGGGGCCGAAGTCCCCTTCTTTCTCCTCCTCCTCGTCACCCGTGGGGTGGGGTGATTGTTCCCCAGCCCAAACTCTCCTACCCAATCTTTTCACTTCCTAGATCAACCACTCGCTCAGTACACTGGGTGGAGTGCCCCGAAGTACCTGGGCGAAGCACCACAATCGCAGTTTACAGGTTGTAGGAGCGCCAGTGTTTTCAGGTTTTCTTTTTAAAAATATTTATGGAGGTCATAGATCCTTTAAAATTTTTAGTAAAAGCTAGGGGCGCTTTCTCCCAGAAAAATGATCATACCAAATTTCTGCAGAGAATTTCAAAGTATTTACAGACTGCCGGAGCCTCCAGATGAAGTCCCCTGGGGTGGGGGTGGGGGCGGGGGGCCTAGGGGAACAGGTTAAGAAAGGGAATCTTGGACTGAATTCTTTTCATATATATATATATATATATATATATATATATATATAAACAATATACGTAGATACATATACGACACATCTGAGTAAGAGTTTGTTTTTAAAAACAGTGCTTTCCCAAAGTAAGCTGGTCTGAGTCTGGAGGCGCGACAGATCGTACAAAGGGCCGGCGACCCACAGGTGGGCAGAACACCAGTTTCCGCACCCTCAGGAAGAAGCAAGTCGAAGCAACTGGGCGCTGAGGGTGAGGGAGGGGGAGGGAAGGGATAAGGGGCAGGGTGGGGGCGGTACAGGGCACAGCGGGGCTCCACTCACCGTTGCCCACGAAACTGCGGCCCTTCCGGGCCAGGGTCTGCTGCACCTGCTCCTGGATCCGCAGGCTCTTGGCCGCCTGGCCGCTGCTCCCCACCAGCTTCAGCTTGGCCTCGGAGGGCAAGGCCAGGCTGGAGCTGTCCAGCTGCCCCAGGATCTGCTGGCCCAGGACTGTACGGATGTAGCCGCACTCAGCCGAGGAGCCTAGAGCTGCCATGGGGCCGGAGCTGGCGACCAAGCCACGCGCCTGCCGCGAGACCTACGGGCGAAGCTGCGGCGGAGACCGGGGCACCGGTGCGAGCCCCGCCCCGCCACGCCGGCCCCGCCTCCGGCCCCGCCTTCGCGCCGGTGAGAGGCCAGAGCTGCGGCGAGCGAGGCCTCGGGAATCCTGGCGCTGGGCCTTCGCCCGGGAGAGGGGGCGCGGCTCCAGCGCGGCAAGCGCAATCCGCCAGGGAGCTGGGCCGGGCGGGCCGCGCGCGCCGACACCTGACTAGTTGAACTCCTTGTAGGGAAACGGGAGAGGGGCGCGGTCCGCCCCAGGGCGTGCACACTCTCCGAGTCACCTCGGATCCTGTGGGCCGGGGCCGCGCACCGCTCTCTTTTTCTCGCCCGGCCTCGGTCCAGCCCTCGAAAAGGATGTGATTTCCGCTTGATTGCTCAAGGGCCGACCTCCAGGCACGTGCACCCTGGAGAGTAACTTCTGTTCTTGGGCTGGGGTTTGCCTCTGGGATCCCGGAGTGAGTAGTCTATCTGGTTAGTCAGGCTCTGTCAGACTGTTCGAAACATTTCGTGGACCTGGGGTGAGAAGGGGCTATTTGGTCAGGCGGAAAAGGAAGTAGGAGGGAAATGTGCCAAGAAGATGTCTTGTGTAAAATAAGACATTTTAAAATTGTTTGTTTGTTTTGTTTTTCCTTTAGTACAGTTTCAGGGACTGTGTCCTTTTTTGCACAGATGCCGTCCCGTAAATCTATGTTTTTCCTCACTGAGAGTTTCTGTTTTCTCTTGCACATACTCAAATTGTACCCAGTACACTCTTGCTCACCCACTCCTCTCTTAGGAACACACCCACACAGAGAAACTCCAATAAGAGAGCACACTTGCAATAGGTGATACTTTCTAACAGCCCTGCTAACGTTGATGAAGTCCTCTTTATGATAGGCTCTTTGTAGGGGACCCATAGAAGGAGCCTCTGACTTTCAGTCCTATCTTCCACAACTTATACTTACCCGGCTATTAGTTATGTTTCACACTTAGTTGACTTCTGAGAACTTGAGAGCTAAGCTCAACAGAAAGAGTCCTTGACCTTAAAGTTTACAACAAAGCCACTCCATTCGTCCTGCTTTCCCTCTTTAGACTTGAGAAGCAGAAAGAAAACATCTACCCCTGGTATTAAGATAATCTTCCCTTTGATTGCTTGGGATTGTATGTCCACTTTCCCTCAAATCACTCAGTTATTGCAGAACCCCACTTATTCAGTGGCTGGAGAACACAGCTTCCCCTGTCCTCATTTTCCTACAGCATACCCTTCTATCTTTACACACACACTTAATGCACAGGTATAAGGCCTTCCGGGGGTGAAGAGGAAATCAAGGGGCCCAAAGCCTGGACAGCTGGAGCGGTGATAGCTCTGCCACCCTTTCTCAGCTTAAGTGAAGCCATGTGGATGGTGGGTCTTGGATGCAATTCCTTCTATCCCTGCAGGACCAGTCTTGAGGTAGATTATACCTTGTGAAGAACTCAATTATATAGCCAGATGTAAACATCCAAACCTGGTGCTGAGAATCAACTGAAAAGAGAAGGGTGAACTGAAGGGGAAGTGATATAGAGACTTCCAACATCAAACTCCATTCCTGTTCCCTTCTTCTTCCTCTCCCCCCCTCCCTACTCCTGGCCTCCTCTGGCAGCTCTGTGAATGCTGCTTTGAAAGACAATTTCAGTACCTGCCCCACAGGGTCAGCTGGGTCATTCTTTGTTTTTTGTGCCTGGAGAGCCATAACTTACAAGGTCAGCTCTGTTTCCATCTAGATCCTTCACCACGGGGGTGGAGAGGAATGTTTCTCATTTATTTATTTGATTGAGCCAAACTTCATTTACTTTTTTCCTCTCAAATTGATTTTTTTTCCAAGTGTGATGTTGTAACTGACTAGCCTAATATCCTATTGAGCACGTAGACATCTTGGTATTGGGTAGTTGCATGATTTGACAGGATGGTTAAAAGCACAGCTTGTGAATGAGGCAGATCTGAGTTCAAATCTTAACTTGTCCTTTGTATACAGTGTGGCCTTAAGCAAGTTTCTTTACATTTTTAAGCCTCAATCCTCTTAACTGTAAAATGGGAGTAATAAAAATACCTACCATGAAGTGCTGCTGTGAGGATTAAATAAGTGGTTCATAAGAAACACCCAATGAATAATTGCTCAATACTCTTTAACGAACATCCTCCTGAGGTCCAGTTTTGGATTTCCTCACCTCCTTCAGGTCTCTGTTCATATGTCAACTTATCATTTGGATGAGATGCTTTCTCTCTCTCTCTCTTTCTCACACACACACACACAGTCACTATTTGCCTTCTCTGCTTCATTTTTCTTCATAGACTTATTTTCATACACATGCTTTATGTTTAATTTATTTGTTGTTTCCCTACTGGACTGTAAACTCCATGTGAGCAGGGACTGTTTTGTCCACAGCTGTCTCTAGGACCTAGAATAGGGCACATAGTAGAAGATAGAGATATGTTGAATGAATGAATGAATGATGTATAGAAACACTTATATATTACATGAGTACTCAACAACTGTTAGCATTTAGGTATTCTACTAGTTAGCTATGTAATAGTCCCTGTAAATAAAAAACAAACTAAACTGAGGTAATTTTTGAATGCTTTCAGAATTCAATGATTTATTAGAATAATCCCTTTGAAAATAAGGTAAACATAGAAATTAATTAAAAGAATAACTTTGGAGGTGAGAATCCTATTGCAATAGCAATGGTTATTTACAAGGTAAGAAATGCAAACTCTGGCATTGTGCCCCCAAACATAGTCTAGATGTACTTCTGTTCCAACAGAGTGCAGGCCCTGTCATTTTCTCTGCATTTACTGGGAAAGCTGCCTAGCCAATTTCCTAAACTGTGAGCAATACGTGTGAGATAACTGCTAATCGTAGTTTCTAGCCAACAAATTGAAGCATGGAAATTAAACACTATGAATACTTTTGTGGTGTTTTGCTGTTCTACAATCTGCTACTTTTTAGTGTTTAGGTTCAGCTTTGAAAACTCTTCCATCTCTTTTTTTTTCATTTACCAACAGAATCTGATAAAAGGAAAAAAGAAAGTAAAATCACAGGAAGTTTGAAGTGGAGTGTAAATAACAGATAACAATTATGAGGCTACAATTCCTTCTGCTGGAAACCTACAATAAGGATTCAAAAATTCTTGAGTTTTAAACTTGCATTTTTATCTGATTTACACACTATAGCCTTAAAACACTAATCTTTTATTGTTTTCAAATCTATAGTTAGGGCTTCCTCAGTATAATCTCTACTTTCTTTAACCATATATAAATTCCAATATGAAAAACCCAGGAAGTCACTAAAAGACTAAACATAGTATAAATTTTAGAGCATAAATAATATTTTAGTAGAGAACATTAAAGAACATTAATGGCACCAAAACTCTTTGGTTCAGATTTAAAAAATAAGCTCTAACATTTTCATGAGTATCTTCCCTTATGAAATATTTTCCTGTTACTATTTGTAGGCTACTAATATCTATTGCTTTTAAAACCTATTTCCCGGGAATTCCCTGGCAGTCCAGTAGTTAGGACTTGGTGCTTTCACTGCAGTGGGCCCGGGTTTGATCCCTGCTTGGGGAACTAAGATCCCTGCAAGCCTCGCAGCCCGGGCAAATAAATAAATTAAAAAAACGTATTTCCTAAATTAGTGTAAAAGACCTGGCAGATAGAAAATTTAATATAAACCACGGGCTTTATTTCCTCTTTTAGCAAATGGATATGTCGCCAAGGCAATGGTAGCAGGTTTATCTTTAGCCACATATAATGAGGCTGGATCAGGAGTGGAAAAGGAAGCTGAAGCTGAAGATGCTGAACACCACTCTCTGATGGGGACTTTCAACAGCAGTGAGGGTTAAAGTGTTTATCTTTAATGCAGACGTTCATTTTATCTGCTATTTTGGATATATTGTGAGTGTGTAGGTCTGAAAATTATTCTTTTTAAAAGACCCCAAATATGATGTGGGAGATGGAAACCAGGTGGGCAACCATGAGGGCTACCAATGAGCAATTTGTTCATACGGAGGCTTTCAAAAGTTCCTTTCATGACTCATGGGCCTGTATGCTTTTGGTATATCAGTTAAAACTAGTACTTTCTGGGTGGATGACTACAGCTGATACATTAATGGTTGTCAGATCTTCCATCTCATGGCCAAAGAGGCTGAAGGGAGGGAACAATTTGGTGGATTTTCACCATAAATTTTTGGCTTCCTATGAGACAATGTTTCTTACTTCTTTGTCTCTGCCACAGAACCTAGCAATGAGATTACTAGCAGGTGCTCAATAAATAGTTAATTGAATGTAACCTCTCACCTATGGGCATTTTGATTAATTAGCTTGCCTCAGAGGGGGCCCAGGTGCAGCTGGGGATCCTGAAGGCAGTGGCTTGGCCTGAAACAAAAATCTCAAAGTGACTTGAGTGCCCAAGGGAGCACAATGTTTAGTGTTTTTAAGCTTATGAAGTTATGAAGCTTAAGTTTATGAAGGTATCAGAGAAATTTGGTAGAATTGATTTTTTGTAACTTTGTAGAACAGCGGTCCCCAACTTTTTGGCATCAGGGACCGGTTTCATGGAAGACAATTTTTCCACGGTGTGGGGGGGGCATGGTTCAGGTGGCAATTCGAGGGATAGGGAGCGATGGGGAAGAGCAGATGAAGCTTTGCTTGCTTGCACACCGCTCACCTCCTGCTGTGTGACCCGGTTCCTAACAGGTAGCAGACCGGTACCGTGGTTTGGGACCACTGTTGTAGAGGATCTAGCACCTCAGCATCATGCATTGTTTATTTTTAAAATTATTGCACTATACACTTTTTGAGTTGTTTGGAAATTATTTGAATACATGATACTGATTGATATACGTGTATGTATATTCAGTGACAAATAAATTATCTGTATTTTAGATTTGTCTCCTTTTTCGATACATACTATTAGTTTTTTGCAATTCCAAAAACTGAAGTATTATATTCCATGTAGAAAAATAATACAGGCTTTGATTTTAAAGGCCTCATCACCTACCATTTTTCCTTCACAAATATTATCATAGAATGATATTGGGCTGGCCAAAAAGTACCTTCGTTTTTAAAGTAACAATAAAAGACACATTTATTATTTTCACCAAGAACTTTATTGAACAACGTATTCACCCTTTTGTTCCCTACCTTTTGCCATTTTTCAAGCAAATTCATAATTCCATCTTCCCAAAACTTTTTATCTTTTTCAGCAAAGAACTGTTCCAGGTGCCTTTTACAGTCTTTTACAGGGAATTGAAATTTCTTCCTTTAAGAGAATTTTGTAAAGATTGAAATAAATGGAAATCTGAAGGTGCAGTGTCTGGTGAATATGGCAGATGACTCAGAACTTCCCAGCCAAGCTGTAACAGTTTTTGCCTGGTCATCAAAGAAACATGCGGTCTTGCATTATCCTGATGGAAGATTATGCGTTTTCTGTTGACTAATTCAGGACTCTTTTTGTTGAGTGCTGCTTTCAGTTGGTCTAATTGGGAGCAGTACTTCTTAGAATTAATCGTTTGGTTTTCCTGAAGGAGCTCATAATAGAGGACTCCCTTCCAATGCCACCATATACACAACATCACCTTCTTTGTATGAAGACTGGCCTTTGGTGTGGTTGGTGGTGGTTCATTTTGCTTGCCCCACGATCTCTTCCATTCCACATTATTGTACAGTATCCACTTTTTATCGCCCATTGCAATTTGTTTTAAAAATGGAACGTTTTCTTTACATTTAAGTAGAGAATGGCACGTGGAAATATGGTCAAGAAGGTTTTTTTCACTTAAATTATCTGGAAACCAAACGTCAAAAGGGATTAACATAACCAAGCTGGTACAAATGATTTTCAACACTTGATTTGGATATTTTGAGTATGTTGGCTATCTCCAGTGTGGTATAATGTTGATTGTTCTCAATTAATGTCTCAATTTGATCGCTATCAACTTCAACTGGTCCACCTGACTGTGGAGCATCATCCAGCGAGAAATCATCAGCATGAAACTTCACAAACCGCTTTTGACACGTTTGATCAGTCACAGCACCTCTCCATACACTGCGCAAATCTTTTTTTGAGTTTCAGTTATGTTTTTACCTTTCTTGCAATAATAAAGCATAATGTGTCAAAAATGTTGCTTTTCTCCTTCCATCTTCTCTATTAAAATGGCTACACAAAAATCCAGCAATTTTGATAAGTTTTTTTTAAATGCACGCTGATATGACAGCTGTCATATACAACCTAACAAAATTGTTTCCAATGAAGTTAAAGACAACTAAGTGCTACTAGGGCCATCTTACGGAAAAAACTGAATGAAACTTTGGGATAACTCAATACTTTAAAACATCCTCATAGAATGGTAGAGTGATATAAATAGTTTCCTGAGACCAGAGCTTGATTTAATTTGTTGCTTTACCTTCAGCAAGTTACTTAAATTCACTGACCTTCAAGTTCTTTATTTGTAACGTGGTGTCTTTAATAGTATTGCCCTCACAGTATTGTTAAGAAAATTCATTTAGATACTAAATATAAACACTTAGATCTCCTAGTCCATACTAAGGATATCATTTATCTATAATTACAAAATATCCACCCCAACGTTTAAGAGCTTAAAGAAACGATTTTTTGGATTGGTTCAAGATGGCAGAGTAGAAGGACGTGTGTTCACTCCCTCTTGCGAGAGCACTGGAATCACAACTAACTACTGAACAGTCATGAACAGGAAGACACTGGAACTCACCAAAAAGATAGCCCACATCCAAAGACAAAGGAGAAGCAGCAATGAGATGGTAAGAGGGGTGCAATCACAATAAAATCAAATCCCATAACTGCTGGGTGGGTGACTCACAAGCTGGAAAACAATTATACCACATAAGTCCACCCACTGGAGTGAAGATTCTGAGGCCCACATCAGGCTTCCCAACTTGGGGGTCTGGCAATTGGAGGAGGAATTCCCAGAGAATCAGACTTTGAAGGCTAGCAGGGTTTGATTGCAGGACTTGACAGGACTGGGGGAAACAGAGACTCCACTCTTGGAAGGCACACACAAATTAGTGTGTGCATCAGGACACAGGGGGAAGGAGCAGTGACCCCATAGGAGACTGAACCAGACCTACCTAGTAGTGTTGGAGGGTCTCCTACAGAGGCAGGGGGTGGCTGCGGCTCACTGCTGGGACAAGGACACTGGCAGCAGAAGTTCTGGGAAGTACTCCTTGGCATGAGCCCTCCCAGAGTCTACCATTAGTCCCACCAAACAGCCTGTAGCCTCCAGTGATCAGTCACCTCAGGCCAAACAACCAACAGGGAGGGAACCCAGCCTCACCCAACAGCAGACTAGCAGATTAAAGTTTTACTGAGCTCTGCCCCCCAGAGCAACACCCAGCTCTACCCACCACCAGTCCCTCCCATCAGGAAGCTTGCATAAACCACTTAGATAGCATCATCTACCAGAGGGCAGACAGTGAAGCAAGAAGAACTACAGTACTGCAGCCTGTGGAATGAAAACCACATTCACAGAAAGATAGACAAAATGAGAAGGCAAAGGACAATGTACCAGATGAAGGAACAAGATAAAACCTGAGGAAAACAACTAAATGAAGTGGAGATAGGCAACCTTCCAGAAAAAGAATTCAGAATAATGATAGTGAAGATGATCCAGGACCTTGGAAAAAGAATGGAGGCAAAGATTGAGACGATGCAAGGAATGTTTAACAAAGACCTAGAAGAATTAAAGAACAAACACCTAGAAGAATTAAAGAACAAACAAACAGAGATAAACAACACAATAACTGAAATGAAAAATATACTAGAAGGAATCAATAGCAGAATAACTGAGGCAGAAGAACAGATAAGTGACCTGGAAGACAGAATGGTGGAATTCACTGCTGCGGGACAGAATAAAGAAAAAAGAATGAAAAGAAATTAAGACAGCCTAAGAGACCTCTGGGACAACATTAAACGCAGCAACATTCACATTATAAGGATCCCAGAAGGAGAAGAGGGAGAGAGAAAGACCCAAGAAAATATTTGAAGAGATTATAGTCGAAAACTTCCCTAACATAGGAAAGGAAATAGCCACCCAAGTCCGGGAAGCACAGAGAGTCCCAGGCAAGGTAAACACAAAGAGAAACATGCTGAGACACATAGTAATCAAACTGACAAAAATTAAAGACAAAGAAAAATTATTAAAAGCAACAAGGGAAAAATGACAACATACAAGGGAACTCCCATAAGGTTAACAGCTGATTTCTCAGCAGAAACACTGTAAGCAAGAAGGAAGTGTCCCAGTATATTTAAGTGACGAAACGGAAGAACCTACAACAAAGATTATTCTACCCATCAAGGCTCTCATTCAGATTCAACAGAGAAATCAAAAGCTTTACACAAGCGAAAGCTAAGAGAATTCAGCACCACCAAACCAGCTCTACAACAAATGCTAAAGGAACTTCTCTAAGTGGGAAACACAAGAGAAGAAAAGGACCTACAGAAACAAACCCAAAACAAATAAGAAAATGGTAATAGGAACATTCATATGAATACCTTAAATGTGAATAGATTAAAGCTTCAACCAAAAGACACAGGCTTACTGAATGGATACAAAAACAAGACCCATATGTATGCTGTCTACAAAAGACCCACTTCAGACCTAGGGACACATACAGACTGAAAGTGAGGGGATGGAAAAAGATATTCAATGCAAGTGGAAATCAGAAAAAGGCTGGAGTAGCAATACTCATATCAGATAAAATAGACTTTAAAATAAAGAATGTTACAAGAGACAAGGAAGGACACTACATAATGATCAAGGGATCAGTCCAAGAATAAGATATAACAATTATGAATATTTTTGCACCCAACATGGGAACACCTCAATACATAAGGCAAATGCTAACAGCTATAAAATGGGGGACTTTAACACCTCACTTACACCAATGGGCAGATTATCCAGGCAGAAAATTAACAAGGAAACAGAAGCTTTAAACAACACAATAGACCAGATAGATTTAATTGATAATTATAGGACATAACATCCAAAAACAGCAGATTACAGTGTCTTCTCAAGTGCGCACAGAACTTTCTCCAGGATAGATCACATCATGGGTCACAAATCAAGCCTCAGTAAATTTAATAAAATTGAAATCATATCAAGCATCTTTTCTGACCACAACACTATGAGATTAGAAAGAAATTACAGGGAGAAAAATACAAACACATGGAAGCTAAACAATACGTTATTAAAAACCAAGAAATCACTGAAGAAATAAAAGAGGAAATCAAAAAATACCTAGAGAAAAATGACAATGAAAACATGACAACCGAAAACCTATGGGATGCAGCAAAAGCAGTTCAAAGGGGGAAGTTTACAGCAATACAATCCTACCTCAAGAAACAAGAAAAATCTCAAATAAACAATCTAACCTTACACCAAAAGGAACTAGAGAAAGAAGAACAAAGAAAACCCAAAGTTAGTAGAAGGAAAGAAATCATAAAAATCTGATCAGAAATAAATGAAAAAGAAACGAAGGAAACAATAGCAAAGATCAATAAAATTAAAAGCGGTTCTTTGAGAAGATAAACAAAATTGATAAACCTTTAGCTAGACTCATCAAGAAAAAGAGGAAGAGAACTCAAATCAATAAAATTAGAAATGAAAAAGGAGAAGTTACAATGGACACCACAGAAATACAAAGCATCCTAAGAAACTACTACCAGCAACTTTATGCCAATAAAATGGACAACCTGGAAGAAATGGAAAAGTTCTTAGAAAGGTATAACCTCCCAAGACTGAACCAGGAAGAAATAGAAAATATAAACAAACCAATCACAAGTAATGAAGTTGAAACTGTGATTAACATTCTTCCAACAAACAAAAGTCCAGGACCAGATGGCTTCACAGGTGAAGTCTATCAAACATTTAGAGAAGAGCTAACACCACCCATAATTCTCAAACTCTTCCAAATAATTGCACAGGAAGCAACACTCCCAAACTCATTCTGTGAGGCTACCATCACCCCAATACCAAAACCAGAAAAAGATGCCACAAAAAAAGAAAATTACAGACAAATATCACTAATGAATATAGATGCTCAATCCTCAACAAAATACTAGCACAAATCCTCAACAAAATACTAGCACAAATCCTCAACAAAATACTAGCACACAGAATCCAATGACACATTAAAAGGATCATGTACCATGATCAAATGGGATTTATGCAAGGGATGCAAGTATTCTGCAATATACGGAAATCAATCAGTATGATACCCCATATTAAGAAATTGAAGAATAAAAACCATATGATCATCTCAATAGATGCAGAAAAAGCTTTTGACAAAATTCAACACCCATTTATGATAAAAAAAAAACTCTCCAAAAAGTGGGCATAGAGGGAACCGACCTCAACATGATAAAGGCTATATACGACAAACCCACAGCAAACATCATTCTCAATGGTGAAAAACTGAAAGCTTTTCCTCTAAGATCAGGAACAAGGCAAGGATGTCAACTCTCGCCACTATTATTCAACATAGTTTTGGAAGTTCTAGCCACAGCAATCAGAGAAGAAAAAGAAATAAAAGGAATACAAATTGGAAACGAAGAAGTAAAACTGTCACTCTTTGCAGATGACATGATACTATACATAGCTAATCAGAAAGATGCCACCAGAATTTACTAGAGCTAATCAATGAATTTGGTAAAGTAGCAGGATACAAAATTAATGCACAGAAATCTCTTGCATTCCTATACATTAACAACAAAAGATCAGGAAGAGAATTTAAGGAAACACTCCCATTTACCATTGTAACAAAAAGAATAAAATACCTAGGAGTAAACCTACCTAAGGAGGTAAAAGGCCTGTACTCAGAAAACTATAAGACACTGATGAAAGAAATCAAAGATGACACAAACTGACGGAGAGATATACCACATTCTAAGATTGGAAGAATCAATACTATGAAAATGACTATACTACCCAAACCAATCTACAGGTTCAATGCAATCCCTATCAAATTACCAATGGCAGTTTTTACAGAACTAGAACAAAAAATTATTAAAATTTTTATGGAGACACAAAAGACCCTGAATAGCCAAAGTATTCTTGAGGGAAAAAAGCAGAGCCGGAGGAATCAGGCTGCCAGACTTCAGACTACACTACAAAGCTACGGTAATCAAGACAGTATGGTATTGGCAAAAAAAGAGAAATATAGATCAGTGGAACAGGATAGAAAGCCCAGAGATAAACCCACGCATCTATGGTCAACTAATCTATGACAAAGAAAGCAAGAACATACAGAGGAGAAAAGACAGCCTCTTCAATAAGTGGTGCTGGGAAAACCAGACAGCTACATGTACAAGAATGAAATTAGAACACTCCCTAACACCTTACACAAAAATAAACTCAAAATGGATTAAAGACCTAAATGTAAGCCCAGACACTATAAAACTATTAGAGAAAACATAGGAAGAATACTCTTTGACAAACCACACCAAGATCTTTTTTGACCCACTCCTAGAGAAATGGAAATAAAAATAAAAATAAACAAATGGGACCTAATGAAACTTAAAACCTTTTGCACAGCAAAGGAAACCATAAACAAGACCAAAAGACAACCCTCAGAATGGGAGAAAATATCTGCAGATGAAGCAACTGACAAATGATTAATCTCCAAAATTTACAAGCAGCTCATGTAGCTCAGTAACAAAAAAACAAACAGCCCAATCCAAAAATGGGCGGAAGATCTAAATAGACATTTCTCCAAAGAAGACATACAGATGGCCAAGAGGCACATGAAAAGTTGCTCAACATCACTAATTATCAGAGATATGCAAATCAAAACAACAATGAGGTATTTCCTCACACCAGTTAGAATGGACATCACCAGGAAATCTACAAACAACAAATGTTTGAGAGGATGTGGAGAAAAGGGAACCCTCTTGCCCTGTTGGTGGGAAAGTAAATTGTTACAGCCACTATGGAGAACAGTATGGCGGTTCCTTAAAAAATTAAAATAGAATTACCATATGACCCAGCAATCCCACTACTGGGTATATACCCAGAGAAAACCATAATTCAAAAAGACACATGCACCCCAATGTTCATTGCAGCACTATCTACAATAACCATGTCATGGAAGCAATGTAAATGCCCATGAACGGACGAATGGGTAAAGAAGATGTGGTACATATATACAATGGAATATTACTCAGCCTTAAAAGGGAATGAAATTAGGTAATTTGTAGAGATGTGGATGGACCTAGGGTCTGTAATACAGAGCTAAGTTAGAAAGAGAAAAACACAAACTACCAGTGGCATTTTTCACAGAACTAGAACAAAAAATTTCACAATTTGTATGGGAACACAAAAGACTCTGAATAGCCAAAGCAATATTGTGAATGAAAAATGGAGCTGGAGGAATCAGGTTCCCTGACTTCAGACTATACTACAAAGCTACAGTAATCAAGACAGTATGGTACTGGCACAAAAACAGAAATATAGATCGATGGAACAGGATAGAAAGACCAGAGATAAACCCACGCACATGTGGTCACCTTATTTTTGATAAAGGAGGCAAGAATATACAATGGAGAAAAGACAGCCTCTTCAATAAGTGGTGCTGGGAAAACTGGACAGGTACATGTAAAGGTATGAAATTAGAACACTCCCTAACACCATACACAAAAACTCAAAATGGGTTAAAGACCTAAATGTAAGGCCAGACACTATCAAGCTCTTAGAGAAAAACATAGGCAGAACACTTTATGACATAAACCACAGCAAGATCCTTTTTGACCCACCTCCTAGAGAAATGGAATTAAAAACAAAAATAAACAAATGGGACCTAATGAAACTTAAAACCTTTTGCACAGCAAAGGAAACCATAAACAAGACAACCCTCAGAATGGGAGAAAATATTTGCAAATGAAGCAACTGACAAAGGATTAATCTCCAAAATTTACAAGCAGCTCATGCAGCTCAATAACAAAAAAAAAACAACCCAATCCAAAAATGGGCAGAAGACCTAAATAGACATTTCTCCAAAGAAGATATACAGACTGCCAACAAACACATGAAAGAATGCTCAACATCATTAATCATTAGAGAAATGCAAATCAAAACTACAATGAGATATCATCTCACACCAGTCAGAATGGCCATCATCAAAAAATCTAGAAACAATAAATGCTGGAGAGGGTGTGGAGAAAAGGGAACACTCTTGCACTGCTGGTGGGAATGTGAATTGGTTCAGCCACTATGGGGAACAGTATGGAGGTTCCTTGAAAAACTACAAATAGAACTACCATATGACCCAGCAATCCCACTACTGGGCATATACCCTGAGAAAACCAAAATTCAAAAAGAGTCATGTACCAAAATATTCATTGCAGCTCTATTTACAATAGCTTGGAGATGGAAACAACCTAAGTGCCCATCATCGGATGAATGGATAAAGAAGATGTGCACATATATACAATGGAATATTACTCAGCCATAAAAAGAAATGAAATTGAGCTATTTGCAATGAGGTGGATAGACCTAGAGTCTGTCATACAGAGTGAAGTAAGTCAGAAAGAAAAAGACAAATACCGTATGCTAACACATATATATGAAATTTAAGAAAAAAAAAATGTCATGAAGAACCTAGGGGTAAGACAGGAATAAAGACGCAGACCTACTGGAGAACGGACTTGAGGATATGGGGAGGGAGAAGGGTGAGCTGTGACGGGGCGAGAGAGAGTCATGGACATATACACACTAATAAACGTAGTAAGGTAGATAGGTAGTGGGAAGCAGCCGCATGGCACAGGGATATTGGCTTGGTGCTTTATGACAGCCTGGAGGGGTGGGATAGGGAGGGTGGGAGGGAAGGAGACGCAAGAGGGAAGACATATGGGAACATATGTATATGTATAACTGATTCACTTTGTTATAAAGCAGAAACTAACACACCATTGTAAAGCAATTATACCCCAATAATGATGTTAAAAAAAAAAATCTAGAAAAAATAAATGCTGGAGAGGGTGTGGAGAAAAGGGAACCCTCTTGCACTGTTGGTGGGAATGTAAATTGATACAGCCACTATGGAGAACAGTATGGAGGTTCCTTAAAAAATCTATGAACAGAACTACCATATGACCCAGCAATCCCATTACTGGGCATATACCCTGAGAAAACCATAATTCAAAAGGAGTCATGTACCAAAATGTTCATTGCAGCTCTATTTATAATAGCCAGGACATGGAAGCAACCTAAGTGTCCATCAACAGATGAATGGATAAAGAAGGTGTGGCACATATATACAATGGAGTATTACTCAGCCATAAAACGAAACGAAATTGAGTTATTTGTAGTGAGGTGGATGGACCTAGAGTCTGTCATACAGAGTGAAGTAAGTCAGAAAGAGAGAAACAAATACTGCATGCTAACACATATATATGGAATCTACGGGAAAAAAATGGTCATGAAGAACCGAGGGGCAAGTTGAGAATAAAGCACAGACCTACTAGAGAATGGACTTGAGGATATGGGGAGGGGGAAGGGTAAGTTGTGACAAAGTGAGAGAGTGGCATGGACATATATGCACTACCAAACATAAAATAGATAGCTAGTGGGAAGGAGCTGCATAGCACAGGGAGGTCAGCTAGGTGGTTTGTGACCACCTAGAGGGGTGGGATAGGGAGGGTGGGAGGGAGGGAGATGCAAGAGGGAAGAGATATGGGAAAATATGTATATGTATAATTGATTCACTTTGTTATAAAGCAGAAACTATCACACCATTGTAAAGCAATTATACTCCATTAAATATATTTAAAAAAATAAATTAATTAATTTAAAAAAAAAGAAAGAGTAAAACAAATATCGTATATTAAGGCATATATGTGGACTCTAGAAAAATGATACAGGTGAACCAGTTTGCAAGGCAGAAATAAAGACACAGATGTAAAGAACAAACTTATGAACACCAAGTGGGGAAAGCGCAGTAGGGGTTTGTGGTGGTGGGATGAACTGGGATATTGGGATTGACATATATACACTAATATGTATAAAAATACATAACTGATAAGAACCTTCTGTATAAAAAAAATAAAATTCAAAAAAAAAAAACCTAATGATTTCTTTCTCATGATTTTTGTCGTTGACTCCACAATTCTTCTGTGGGTCTTGCCTGGGTTCATTCATGTGGCTGAGGTCAGCTGATGGCTTGGTTGGGGCTGGTTGGGTGGTCTAGGACAGCCATTCTCATGAATCTGGGGTCTCAACTTGTATGGCTGGAACATCTAGGATGGTTGACCCTCTCTTTTCATGTGGCCTCGCGTTCTCCAGTAGGCTGGTTTCAGCTTCTTTACAGAGTGTTCTTGAGCAGCATTCTAAGAGAGCAAGAGCAGAGGCAATAGACCTTGTAGGCCTAGGCTCTGACACTTGCCCAATGTCATTTGACCACAGTCTGTTCATTAAAGCAAGTCAGAAGACCAGTCTAGATTCAAAGGGCAGTGAAAGACCCACTCCTTAAGGGAGCGATCACAAAGTTTTATTGTGGCCATCTTTGCAAACTGTCTAACATACTTTCTACTCAATAAAAGGTAGCTGCTATTATTATCATTATTATTCAGAATTGGCTTATCCCTTGAAGGTTGGCAGGATTGTTGTTATTACCTTTTGATGGCTGGAGGAATGAATTTAAAGGAAAGCAGTCTTGATTTACCCAAGATAGTGGATACATGTAACTCTCTGCCTGTTACATCAAAGCAGTTTAAACTCTATTCAGAGGAAGCTTGGATACCCTTAGAAATCAAGTGCAGTTAATCCAGACATATTTCACTGGATGTGAAGGATTCCCTGTTGGTCCCCTACTGGTTCAAAAGTGGATGGACTTCCAGTATTTTCATCATCTCAGTTATGTCACTGGTGCTCCAATGATCGTCATCTTGGATTATATTTATATATACTTATTAATAATTTTAAAAATTATTAAAAATGCAAATTTGAACCTCAAAAGTGATTAATAGTATAATTTTATTGTGGCATTCCTACTTATAATGATAAAAGAAGAATACGTGACACCTTTACAATAATAAGAAGGACAGCGTACTATTCACTTGGAATATCGTTGCTGTAGTCCAAATGAAGAGCAATTACCAAGAGAACATGTGGATGAGAAAAGGTAGACAATTGTTAGTCCAACACCATTATTTCACATTGCTTTTCCATTATAGTCGTAGTCCATTCATGCTGCTACACAAAATATCATGAACAGCGTAGCTTAATAACAATAAACATCTGTTTCTTAAGTTCTGGAGTCTGAGAAATCCAAGATCAAGACACCAGTAGATTCAGTGATTGGTGAGAACCCACTTCCTGGATCACAGAAGGCATCTTTTCATTGTGTCCTCACATGGCAGATAGGGAAAGGATCTCTCTGGGGTCTGTTTTATAAAAGTACTAATCCCATTCATGAAGGCTCTACCTCCATGACCTATGCATCTCCCAAAGGCCTCACCTCCTAATACCATCACATTGGGCATTAGGTTTCAACAAATGAATTTTAGGGGGACACAAACATTCAGACAAAAGCAATTCTGTTCTGTTCACTTTTATTAGGTCTGAAGAATGGACCCCAGTTTAAAAATTGTCCAGGTGAGGTTGAGCAATGGGGGTAGTAACCTTTTTTATTTCTTGATGAAATACACTTGTGCCTTAGTTCTTTCCTCTTCCTGGAAGATGCTTTCCCCACATTTTCATAGGATTGACTTCTTGTCATTCAGATTTGTTTAAATATCTCCTTCCCAGAAAGAATTTTCCTGGCCAACCAGTCTGAAGTACCTATTCTATCACTCTGTACAAAGCACTTACAGGACCTAATAGTTTTCTTATTTACAGAAGTATATGTATTCATATTTGTTATTTCCCTACTAAAATGTAAGATTCATGGAAGCAGAAAGTTTTTCTTGTTCACCAATTCATCTGAAGTTCTTAGAATCTAACATATAGTAAGCTCATGGGATTTGTTAAATGAATGCATAATAGAAATACATTTTAATTTTAGTTCTTCACTCTTTAATAGAATTTAAGTGTGGGGACAAATCGTTTTGTGTTTTTCTGAAAAAAATGGTTTATAATGGAAGATGGGATTCTAGACTTATTTATTGATACTAATTTTATTTCACCAGATTGAACTACACTAGTCCAAATTTAGAACATGTCCAGGTCTCCTCTTTTTAAGCTTTAAGTGTTGTATCTTAGATAGCAGGAAACATTTTGAAGAAATATTCTGGCCATAGAACCAAAGTCACATAGGAATCCTAGTGATTGCCCTGTGAGACAGAAAAAAGGGTAAGAAAGTAGTCCTTCTGAAGTTGTGATTGTGGCAACAGCTTCTGATAAAATGGTTCAGAATGATTTGCTGGGTGTTTTGATTGACCCTGCTAATATTTCAATGTTGTAGGTTTCAGCAGAAATGTTAAGCTTTGGAGCCATAAATAACAAGGCAATAGTTGACTCAAGTGAAATTTCAAAAATGTTATCAGGAAAGCACTTAAGTGAGGAAATGACCCCATTAACGATTGGTTGCATAAGGAATCAAGACAGCATTAATTTCATGGCATTCTAAGATCTTTTTCATCAACCTCACTGTACCAAGCTGACTTAATCTCACAGTATGGAACTCTCCAGTGCAAACATTCTGAACTAGCCAGGCTCAAATTCTTATCACACCCTAAAAATTGTTGGTGCTCATTTACTCTGATTTTCAGTGGCTGCCTAGTTTATTTCTACCCGTCTTTTAAGGTCCAATTTATGCTTCCTCTCCTTAGCAAAGCTGATTTCATTTGCCCTCATGGGTTTCCCCTTGTCCCACCCTCCAGACTCCTTAGATTCATTTGTTTTTGCTCCTGGGAATTAAACGAGATGGCATTTTTAAGAGTTCACACTCGTTCCTGAATAAGGATCACAGTTTTATGTTTGTTTGCTTATGTAATATACATAAGATAAAAATTAGGGGATAAAAAAGTAACCAGTAAGTGTATGATATATAAAGAAATATACCATAATAATTCAGAACTTAGCCTCTGGAATTAGATAAACCTGGATTATTTTTCATACTCTGACAATTTATACTTATTTCATCTTGGTCAGATTGTTAGACTTCTCTAAGCCTTAGTTTCTGGCTTGAAGATAGGGGTAATAAATAATACCACATTTAATAGGGCTAATGTGACAAGTGAAATAACAGATATAAACATTCTTTATAAATCATAAAGCATTATGTGAATGTTAAATATTATCTTGCATATTTTAGAATGTTTGATATGTACCGTCAAAGTAACAGATTGTGTTAAAGCTAACAATATGCAAGACAGTAGCTGAGAACTTGGTATCCAAAAGAATAAGGCACATTCTTGTGCTGGAGGCCTTTCTATTGTAGATAGGAAGATAAAACAAAAATATGTCAAAATTTAAATAACAATAGCATGTCAAAAGTTATTCAAGGCAACAGTAAAGGAGGTGGTACAGTATGATGTGCCAAATAAATTGGAAAGATAAACAGTATTCCTGAAGTCCCAAGAGTAAGAGATTGCTTTCCAGTTGGTGCAATCAAGAAGGATATTTGTAGAGTCTGTAGGTGTTAACTGAGCCACATCTTGAGAGCGGGTAGCATTTGATTAGGTGGAAAGTGGGCAGAGGGTATAAGAAGGTGGGCAGCAGATGTTTGGAGGTAGAAAAGTGTGATAGTTGGAAGCCTGACTAGGAAAGTAGTCTGAACCAGAGTAACTTCAGCTTGTGTTCGCAGATCCAGTTGGACATTATAATGAAAGAGGGAACTTTAAAAATTATACAGATTCCAATTAAAATTTAATCTTTTAGAATGCCAATTAAATCAGAATCTCTGAGGTGTGGCATCTGGAATCTGTAGCTTGAAAAAACTTTCAAGGTGATTGTGATGAACAGCTAGGTTTGGGAACCACAAGTAAGAAGGATTAGTGAACCATAAAGCAAGAAATTTAGTTGAGGTCCAAATTCCAAAGGCCTTGGATATTAAGAGTAGGTTTTGCCCTTTATGTAACAGCACTTCTCAAATTTAGTAATGTATGGATATCTTTAAAAGGGAAAAATATCCTTGGGGACTCTATGATAAAACTGCAGGAGTCATAGAATCATAGAAAAATGTGGAGAATCATAGAAAACTGCAACCAACTTGTAAGAAGTGGATTGACAAAATAATTATTCAGGTTTGGTAATTTGCAGGTATTTTCTTGAAAATAAGTGGAGTAAGTCTGCCAATTCAAGGATACCAGCTACAAGTGTTTGTTACAAATGACAAGATTCAAGCTTTTAAGCAAAACTTAGAATTTTAGAAAACATGTATCTGCCACCATTGTGACCTTGAAAGCTTCCCATATTTTTCTAATGAGATTTATGGTGATATTAACAAATATGATTTTTTGGTTATTGTGTAATATGATGTACCAACATTTTGAGGAGAGATATAGCTCAGTAAACCAACATTTATAATGTTAAAACCATGCATGGATGAAAGAGCTATTCAAAGTGCTTAAATAGAAAAATGGATTTTAATGTTACCAACTAGGAAAAATTCATTAATATAGTTTCGGATTCCACATCACAACTAACCTTTAAGATTCTACCATTTGTTACATTTTCATGTAGTATCAAAGAAAATGCCTACAAATATCTGAAAAAGCTATTAAACCACACCACCCCTTTTCAACTACATATCGGTGTGCAGCTAGATTTTCTTCCTATACTTCAATAAAACAACTTATCACAACAGATTGAATGTAGAAGCAGATATGAGAATCCAGCTGTCTTACATTAGTTGTGAATATATAAAAATTCCACTTGTCTCCAAATATTTTCATTTTGGAAAATATAGTTATCTTTCTAAGACATATTTATGTTAATATGTAATGGCTCCATTATTTTTAAAAATTCTCAGTTTTAATTTCTAATACAATAAACATTGATAGACATGGCCAACACAATCAAAAGCTCTTTGGGTTCTTTAAAAATGTTTGAGAGTGTAAAGAGTTATGGAGACCAAAAATTTTGAGAACTGCTGGTTTAATTGAAGTAGTCCTACCAATTCCTTTAGTTTTCTGTCTTAACGGAGACTGATGGCAGGAGAAGAGATGTGGTACAAGAAGCATTACAGCTGCACCTCAAAAAATTATACATAAAATTACCATATGATCTAGCAATTCCACTCCTAACTACACCAAAATTAATTAAAAACTGTTACTCAAACAAATGTATCAATACACACAAGTTCATTGCAGAGCAGTGTTATTCAAATTAGCCAAAAGGTGTAAATAACCCAAATGCCCATCAACAGATGAATGGATAAACAAATTGTGATATAGACATACAATAAAATGTTATTCAGTCATAAATAGGAATGAAGTATCAATACATGTTGCAATACAGATAATACCTTGAAAACATTATGCTAAGTGAAATAAGCCAGACACAAAAGGTCACATATTGTATGATTCTGTTTATATGAAATATCTGGAATAGGTAAATCCATAGAGACAGAAAGCAGACTGGTGGTTGGCAGGGCCTGGGAGAGGGGGGAATGGGGAGCATTGGGTTGGCCAAAAGGTTCATTTGGGTTTTTCCGTAAGATGGCTCTAGTAGCACTTAGTTGTCTTTAACTTCATTTGAAACAATTTTGTTGATTGTATTGTGACAGGTGTCATATCAGTGTGCATTAAAAAAACACTTATCAAAATTGGTGAATTTTTATATAGCCATTTTAATATTGAAGGTGGAAGAATAAAAGCAACGTTTTTGGCATATTATGTTTTATTATTTCAAGAAAGGTAAAAACATAACTGAAAAGCAAAAAAAAAAAAAGATGTGTGCAGTGTATGGAGAAGGTGCTGTGACTGACTGAACGTGTCAAAAGAGGTTTGCAAAGTTTCATGCTGATGATTTCTCGCTGGATGTTGCTCCACAGTCAGGTGGACCAGTTGAAGTTGATAGCGATCAAATTGAGACATTAATTGAGAACAATCAACATTATACCACACTGGAGATAGCTAATATACTCAAAATATCCAAATCAAGTGTTGAAAATCATTTGCACCAGCTTGGTTATGTTAATCCCTTTGACGTTTGGTTTCCAGATAATTTAAGTGAAAAAAACCTTCTTGACCGTATTTCCACGTGCCATTCTCTACTTAAATGTAAAGAAAACGTTCCATTTTTAAAACAAATTGCAATGGGCGATAAAAAGTGGATACTGTACAATAATGTGGAATGGAAGAGATCGTGGGGCAAGCAAAATGAACCACCACCAACCACACCAAAGGCCAGTCTTCATACAAAGAAGGTGATGTTGTGTATATGGTGGCATTGGAAGGGAGTCCTCTATTATGAGCTCCTTCAGGAAAACCAAACGATTAATTCTAAGAAGTACTGCTCCCAATTAGACCAACTGAAAGCAGCACTCAACAAAAAGAGTCCTGAATTAGTCAACAGAAAACGCATAATCTTCCATCAGGCTAACGCAAGACCGCATGTTTCTTTGATGACCAGGCAAAAACTGTTACAGCTTGGCTGGGAAGTTCTGAGTCATCTGCCGTATTCACCAGACATTGCACCTTCAGATTTCCATTTATTTCAATCTTTACAAAATTCTCTTAAAGGAAGAAATTTCAATTCCCTGTAAAAGACTGTAAAAGGCACCTGGAACAGTTCTTTGCTGAAAAAGATAAAAAGTTTTGGGAAGATGGAATTATGAATTTGCTTGAAAAATGGCAAAAGGTAGGGAACAAAAGGGTGAATACGTTTTTCAATAAAGTTCTTGGTGAAAATGAAAAATGTGAGTTTTATTTTTACTTAAAAACCGAAGGCACTTATTGGCCAACCCAATTGCTTAATGGGTACAAGTTTTCTTTTTGGGGTGATGGAAATGTTTTGAAACTAGTTAGAGGTGGTGGTTATACAACATTGTGAATATAATTTATGCCCCTTGAATTGTTCACTTTAAAATAGTTAATTTTATGTTAGGTGAATATCACCTTAATTAAAGAAAAAAATCATGGCTGGGTCATCACGAGATACAAAACCTGGCACTTGGCATAGATTCAGAACCTCTTTTTCAATTTTACTCAAGTAAGCATAATTAATGATACCTGTTTTCTTTCTGTTGGCCGTATTTCAAGTATCTGGTGTTAGTGTAATCAGTATTTTGGCTATTATCAGAATTAGCAGTGCAATTTTTTCTTTGATATTCTTCCTAGTTGTTTTTTCAGGAAAAAGGCAGAATTAGGCAGTATGTTAAAATCACATCAGTATTTCTTATATAAATGATTGGTTTGGGCAAGTCTGTTTTTAGTCACAAATCTCCTTTGAAGTCTAAAAGCAAGCAAGAAACTTGATATTGCTGACATTTTTTAACAGGAGAGCTATAGAAATGTACTGAGTGTTACAGAAAGAACACAAGAAAACATAATCTTCATTTTATCAGCCAAAGGTGGGATTACTAATTAGGTTCTTTGTCCAAAGGATAGGTTCTTCTGTCCCTCACTTAGCAAAATTTTGAGAAATATCCTATACATGTTGGATTGGGGCAGAGCTGCTGGCTCACAGTTCTCGAGTTTGCCATCAGCCCTTCTTCCCTGGTAACCAGAAACAATATGACTCATCAAGAAGATTGCATATTATACCATTATGCAGGGCTCTTTGTATTTAACTGGTAGTCTAATTTTCCTTGAGGTCTGCACACTGGGCACTTAATAAATTGGTCAGTAGCAAGGTGATCATATTTCTGATAAGACAAAGCAGCATCTAAAGGAGAGTGCAAAAACCTGAGAAGGTGTTTGAGTTAGAATTTCTGACCTTCAGATTAGGGTGTGGGGGTGGAGGAGGCAATATGCTGGCTTCAGTTTCTTCATTTGTAAAGATAAGTTAATGGTACTATTCACACAAGGTTTTATGAGAGAATGTACCTATGTAAAATGTCTTATTTAAGATTAGGTATGTAATTGGCCAGTTTAGGGAGTGCTACTGTTGTTGTTGCTTTAAAAATATATTTGACATATAACATTGTGTAAATTTAATAAGGGAGTTTGTTTTTATTGCTTGTCATAAAAGGGAGGATCAACAGCTCAGTTTTCTTTCAATTGAAAAATAGATATATCAATAAAGCAAAATATAAAATTATTGCTATTAAGGGAATGTATGCTATGTAATATTTAAAGAAGGGAAAAATCAAGAGGCAATATGACAAAAAGAAGATTAGAGTAAGTTGAATGAGAAATGGAGTGCAACCAAAAAATTCCTTTTGAGTGATGTATGAGGATGTGAAAACGTAAAATTGTTCAGTTAAATAGAATATCAGGTCAGCTTATGTTCTCTAATGTTACAAATTAGGAGAGGTATAGGGCAAAGTGGAACAGAGATTTCCAATCCTTACTGATGCTGAAACTTGGTCTCTGTGCACCGGTGCCAAATTGATTCTTGGAAACAGGGTTCTGGGTGCTTTGCCATGCAAAGGGGGACATGGTGGGCTCCTGCCCTCGAAAACTGTGTGTCCCACCTGGAAGGATTTGGTAAGGAGTCTTATAGCAATGGTTCAAGGGTGGTGTGGCTGATAAGATTAGGGTGTGTGCAGGGACTGCACTCCTTTTAATCTGGCCTCAGGTGGTATTCTCTGGAATGAAGAATGCTGACATCTTCCATTTATTGGGGGTTTTAGTTCTATAAAAAGTTCAAAAGATATTGTTATGTGTATCCCTTGTGTCAGAGCCAGGACCCTGCCCCAAGGCTGTACTATTGTTTCTTGTCTGCTCTTTCCTTGTCTCTGCATCCTCTCTCTTCCCTGATTAACAACTCTTTGAATCTGCCCTTTGGGACTCTGGGAAGGTTGTGGAGGCTGGAGTCTGTTCCCTACAAACAAGGAATGGCTTCCATGCCCAGGAGCCCCACAGGATCCTGCTCGGTTTCATTACTGATATTTAGAATCACTCTGAGAAACTTAAAATATAAATCCCTATGCCCCATTCCAGAGATTCTGATTCCAGAGTTCTGAATCAGAGTTCTGAACCCCATTCCAGAGTTCTTGGGTGGAGTCCAGTGATTTGTGTTTTAAAAAGATCCCCAGATGAATTTTGATACATAGCTACATTTGAGAACTGCTGATATGGGAGTGGAATATTTGTCTTTGTCTAGTAATGTCTGCTCAGTATCTTCATGTAATTGCCTTCTCTCTGCAGAGCAAGAAAAAGAAACAAGGTGGAATAACCCAATTTAAAACTGAAACAATCATTACCTCTAAAAAATGTCCATAAGAATATTAAAAGTACATTTGTCTAATTTTTCTTTTCTGGTGACTTAGGAAGGAGGCAACTTCTATTCCTCTCCAAAGCCAGAGATGAGCTACAATAGTGACATCAAGTGGTTGTTATAGGGTATTTCCCTTTTTATTTGGGACCTTGATATTTAAACAAATTAAATTAAATAGTGTTGTTTTCCTTTTCTTCCTCCAAACAGAGAATGTATTCTTTAGTTCTTATACATTTCACTCTCTGGAAATGCTAAAAGAATGAAAAAAACAACAAACAAAATTTGACCCTGACATGTGATCCTGCTTTGAGTGCTGATCCAATGTAAACACCTTTGTTTAGTTGTTTATAGAACCAGGTGATTTCAGTGAAGTGAAAGAAAGCCTAAACTAAACTCTACCTGCAAAAACTATGATAATGCTGATGAAACGGTCAGTGTATTTAAAATAATAAGACACATAAATTAGGGAGCACTATGAACTTGACTAAAGTGAGAATACTCCAGGCTGATGCCAAGAACTCAATAGACTATCATGAAGGTCAAAGCTCCCTTTGTAATCATCTGTGGTAAGCTAAAGCTTAAGTATCCAAAGAACAACAACACTCAAAATGTCTTGATTAAACAAACAAAGTAAAAGTGATTTGGAAAGCTTTTATACTCTAAAGACCAAAAATGTTTATTGATACATAACGCTTTATGCAACTCAATCCGTGGAAATCAGATTTTATAGGAGAGAAAGTAGAGGTGACTCTCAAGATTTCTACTTTATAATAGCATTTGTCAAAGATCTCCTTTAAACAGTGACCTCACCAGTATAGTTATACCATGACTAAGTTTATAAAAATTTTATATACACACTTAAAAAAATACATTTGCTAAACAGAGTAAGACATGCCCAAGTTACAAACAAAAGAAAGAAGGGGAAGTTAGGCAATTAATTGGCATGTAGACAAGAAAAATGTATTTAGTTACTCTGGACCCTGACTCTTTCAAACACTGGCAGAAGAGAACACAATTATAAAGAAGAAAGCATAAAGGAAATGGGATCACTCTTGGTCTATTTGTCTCAGGGACCATCATTTTGTATGTAGAACCAACCAGCCGATTTGGTTAAAGAATCAACAGTAAGCATCCAGATTAGCCACTTATACCAGGCTACCTGTGCTATTGTGAGAACTGTAGAACAAAGTCACCAAGTTACAGGAAGTGCTCTTTACTTTTCCTCCTGTGTTTTTCAAAAGTCATTTTTCTTAGTTTTTCTTCATTATGTCTATCCGACACTTCTAAAATCTGAAAAGCAAAGGAAAGATGTCTCATTTTAAAATGATATATTTAACCACTATCTAAGTTGGGGAAAGGACTGGTCCTTTGTTTAGCTCCTAGATACTTACTCATTTTAAGTCATTAGTAGAAAGCTGTCACATTTAGAAAATTGGCAAGAGGAAAATTGATATAAAAACTAAAAACAGCAGTTTTTAGTACGATGGATCATGAACTTGCTGCCATTGACAATTTAATGATCAGAAATAATAAGCAGGGAGAGAATTTTTAGGAATTATCTATTTTTGAGCTAAATGTTCTAAAATTTGTGAATGACTGAGTGATGAGGCATCCATCTGCATTTCACATTCATATGGGAATAATAGGGAGAGATTAATGAGTATTTTTCTTTAGCTTCTGAGCAATAAACAATTCCAAGATGAGGAAGAGTGCTTTGCCTTGCTTTAAACCAAGAGTGTCCCTGGATTGAAATACTGGGAACTTTATAAATCTCTATGAAATTATGTAAAGGCCCCAAATAAGAGGACTGAATTTTCACTTTTATTTTACCCAATCAGATGTTAAAATGGATCAAACAAAACTGTGTCTACTTGGACAATGGGCATAACATAAAAGTTTATATTGTAGCCAATAATAGTTGTCCTTTTGTCAAGTCGTTCTATAATTTTTTTCCTCCAATGAGTATGTATTAAGCACTGACTGAGCATGAGATAAAGCTGGAAGAGTAGACTGGGCCAGAACATGAATGACACATATTTTCTTCAGCAATAAATGGATATTTTCAAGAAAACAAAAGAGATGATCAGGTCTTGGAAAGACATAACAGGTAGTCTGTAAGACATTTTGGTGGGGGATGAGACCAAAGGTAGGGAAACTGGAGGAATGGAGAGGAGGGTAGAATTAATGTGGTTGCCTTGTGTGAAGTACTGCTGTGTATCTTTATTTCACAGCCTTGTGTTTTATATTCTTCTAACCTTATTATTATTTTCTATAAAAAATCTTCTGACCTAAGATGCTTTCTTAATCACTGCAACTTAGTGAATGTGAAAGTCTAATGGGCTAAATTCTGGTAAGCAAAACTGGCACTGAGGAATGAAGGAGAACATTACTGACAACACTGGATATACCAGGGGTCATCTACATATTTTAGGGGGAATTCAGAATTTATTCCAGTATCTCCTTTTATCCAGAGGAATGTTCTCCTGTACAACCTTATTGGAATAAGGTTCTATGTTTTAGGGTAGATGAACTGGAGGAGAAGAAGTGGGTTGCAGACTAAGTAACTTCCAAGAGTGATTTCTTTTCTGTTCTTGACTGGCAATATGATGGTGAATGATAAATTGCCCAGAATCAAGCAGTTACTAGGAGGTGAGGAGTAGAGGCAGTGTGGAAAGACTATTTATAAAATAAGTTTGGCAGAGAATGACAAGAGGTTACTAGGAGAGGAAAATAATGACATTAAGGAAAAAAATAAGAAGGGGTAAAAACACAGTCTTTACTGGACATTCCTGATTCCAGTTCAGTCATTCCCTGGGTGCTCTTTTCACTCATTTCCTTATTTGTTGTTTTCTTTCTTCAGGTTCCTTTTGAAAATTCATGTTTCTCAGGAAGTCTTTCCTAAAAATAATCATCACATCATATACTACTATATACCCTATACATGACTTTTTAGCTATAAGTATTAATTATTCTATATCTTTGTACATGTTATATATTTTTGCTCAGTTTTTAAAAAGTCAGTCTTTCAAAGATCAGTGTGACTCATGTATTTAACCCTAATACCTCTTACTACACACAAACACCATACATAAAGGAGAACTATTGTTCTTGTTTTTGTCATCCTACTTAAGTCATCTTTAAGTCTTTCATTCATTCAAAATATTACTTACCCTATGTGATGAAGTGATGGATACAAAGTGAGGCAGGTAGGGCTCTGGCTGCCATGCTGGTTCCTGCTCCTGGAGGCTTGGGTGGCTTTGTGGCCACTGCAACAATCATTGCCTCTTTTTCTTCTTTCTAATTGAAACTTGCTTTTGTTGAGGTATTAGATAGGCAGCAATGGGCTCATGGAAGTTATGCCTGCCCCTTGGTGCAAGAAGGGAACCATAACCGATTAAGCGAGTCACATTAATCTCATTCTTCTTTGCCAGTGGGAAAAGGGTGGGCTTAGTTCTAGTTATGGCAACGGAATATACTTGGTGGGGAGGTACTTTCTTATTCCTCTCTATTTTTGCTAAGTATACCAGTGGGAGGAAGTACTGACTGGAACTATAGTAGCCATCTTTATTCTCTTGACTTAGCCATGGAATCTCAAAGACTTCAACCTGGAAGGCTGGCAACATTGAGCCACTTGGAACCACTTACCTCTAGACTTTTGTTAACCATAAGTTAAACTTTTGTGGTTTAAGCTTCCATTAATCAGGGTTTTTTTTTTCTTTGCTGTTGTTGTTGTTACTTGTATCAACATACAAGTTAATAAAGCATACTAATAGGAGCTCTGATAAACACTCTGTCCATGAAGGCAGGTTAGCTAGGTGGGAGAAAGGCAAGTTCCAAAGCTGAGTCAATTGAAGGAGGTTGTTTTTTAAGGAAAGTGTTAAATGGTGCAGCTGGAGGAAGAATAATTATTAAGGGCTGAGAGTAAAGAGCACGGAGAAAGTCCCCCAAGTTGAGCCACTGTCTGGAATGGAAAGTCATAATAAATACTGACTAAATGTTGAATAAGGACAGTGCTGTTTGTCAAATTTAGCATACGTGATAAGGGTAAGGAAAGTCAGAAGCCAGGAGGATAAAGAGCAGGATGAAATACATTTTAAGGAATGTTCTTCTTACAAGGAAACTAATCTCATCATGTGGGCCCCACTCACATGACCCCATCTAAACCTAATTACCACCCCAAAGCCCCACCTCCAAATACACTGGGGGGTAGGGCTTAGACATATAAAATTTGGGGAACACAAATATTCAGTCCATAACACTCTTTAAGCTTTAATTTTCTCATCTGTAGAAAGAGGAAGCTAATAATAATTACCTCACAAAATTGTTGTAAAGATTAATGAGTTAATACATGTAAAGTGTTCAGCCAAGTAGTACGCAGTCAATAAATGATAGCTATTATTATTACTACTACTACTTATTGTTGTATTATTATTTTAATCTTTGGTATTGCCTTTTTGGTATTTGACCTCTTCTTACCTCTCCAATATTACATGACCATGGTTAGTATGTCTCAGTCAGGAGGTGGTAGCCATTGGCAGATCAGTGAGCTGGGAGTCTGGGCCCTGGTTCATACTAACACTAGTGTTCTGAATGCTTACTTTGGACATCTTATTCAATACTATCTTCCTTATAATATTTTGACACAATTGTTTAGGCTGGGCCAGTAACAATGTCTCCCTAACATAAGGACAAATATATATTAAGTGGGGTATGTGATACATAAAGGACTCAATATTTATGGATGTTATGTGTGAATAACTGAGAACTGAGAACCACACCAGTGTAGAATAAAATGAGATTTCAATTCGCTTTAACTTAAACAAGTCAAAACCAACGACAGCAAAATTATTGAATATTTATTTTATGTTAAACATGCTGAAAGGCACTAGGAATATAAAGATGTAAAATTGAGGACTCATCTGTAAAGAAGCAACAGTCTGAAAATAGAGAAACATGCAAACAAATAATTATGATGAAAGTTGCAGACATAGGGATAGGAAGAAACATTGCAATTAGAAAGATACCACATCATGGGATGGGGGATCAGATTGACATCTGGACAGGCCAGTGAGGGCTTCTTAGGGATGGTGACATCTGGTCTCAGAAACAGACAACTGGGCATCACATGTAAGGAATTCCAGAGAGTTTTGTATGTATATGGGATTAACAGCTAAGAAATTAGAAATGAAAAAAGTAGATTGCTGTCTTAAATTTTAGTCGTATATCAATACATAATGGATTAGAGCATAGATTCAATTTAATACATCTGGGATGGATTCTGAGATTCTGAATTCTGAAAAATCTCCCCAAGTCATATGGCTACTCCTTGTGCTAAAATAATCTGATATACCCACTTCCCAGGATGATTTTGCTCATTATTTCCCAAGCCAGTATCCTACAGAAAACTGTTCCTTCTTATGCTAATATCAGTGTAAGGAAGTTTTATGTTCAGATAAGTTTGGAAAATGCTAATTCACTTAATCCAGTTTCTTTACATAAGTTCCTTTAAAGCAAGTTATGAATCTCTAAGGGAGGATATAGTGTGTAGCCATTTTGTATAGATTAAAAAATTTTTGTAAGTCTGTTTATAAGAATTCCATTTTGTGTCTGTGTGTTGTGGGGGTGGAAAAAACTTTCCTCTACCATTCTAGGGTTTTCTGGATGGTCTAAGAATTAAATTGACATGAGGGAGATTAACAGGAGAAAATGAAATTTAATATGTATGTATGAGGGTTCCATAAGAACATGAGGCCCAAGGACAGTTGAAACTTATAAACCATTTGAAGGAAGGAGAAGGGGGTAGGGGTTTGGGGCTTCAAAGGGAAGGAAGGCACTTTATAAGAAGCTGAAAAACAGCAACTATTTGGTAGACAAATCTTTGTTGGGCCATGCAGAGACAATGGGACACAGAGAGAACTTTGATCAAACAGGCCTCGTTTCCCCTAGTCTACTACACCCAGTTCGTATTAGACTTTAGTTATCTATGGTGATAGTTCTTCCTGGAACAGGCCTTTTATCCAAATTCTTTTAGACAGTGAAGGGAAGGAGGTAAAAGCTCTTCCTGAGCCTTTTTTTCTTGAAAACAATCAGCCCAAAATAATCCTCAAGCCCAAGAGACACATTTTGGGCTGGCAAGTTTTGTTCCCCTCCAGTGTCTTCATTTAAGTTTGTGTATGTCCACTTGTGTTTACTGTGTATGTCTGCCTATATGGGTTGTCTCTCTGTCTATTTATCTAAGTGGTATGTGTATGCATATGTGTATGAGTGTGTATCCTTGTGCGTATGTGTGTACATGGGTGTGGGTGTGACTGGATGTTGTAGGGGAGGAAAAATATTTTTCCCTGGACTCTCCTAGATTCAAGGACTGAGGCCTTTGAATTAAAGTGATGAAAGACAGATTAACAGCAGAAAAAACTCTTTTCATTTGTTATGTTTGCACAGGAGTTTGCAAACTGTGACTCAAGAAGGCAGCTAGATGATCCAGGCTTATATACCACCTAAGACTAAATATAAAAGGGTGGGTGTGTTCCTGGGTAGGAAGGCAAGTTCTGGGAAGGTGAGAGGAGGAGAAGTATGGTAAGTAAACATTGTCTTGTTATGTAGATGAGTCTCTCAGGTGATAAGAGTTGTCTCCAGGCATATCTCTCTTCCTGGTAAAGAAACATCTTTACGAGTGTAAATATCCTTTATAAATGTAAATTTCTTTTATAAAAGAGGAAATTTATACTCTATTTTTAGTCAGGGTGAGGTAAAGAGTTTTTCTTGCAGCTGCTGGTTCTCAATGGCCTTTAGCTCAAAGCTATCGATATGTCAAAATATTTTGGAGTGGCATATTCTGGTATCGTTCATTGTGTTTCTGTTTGTCCTAGGATGGTGTCTAAATGTATTTATGGAGGAGGCCAAATCTGGAATAAAGGTGTAGAAAAAGGAAAGCAGGTGTCACCATGAATATGGAAAGTTTCAAAAGAGTATAAAAAGTAAGAGCATACTGAGTAAAATTGAGCTGGATGTTCAGTATGTTTTGGTTTAAAATGAATCAGAGATAATGCAGTCACTTCATTGAGTACTAACTGGAATAATATTTTTATTTCTAAAATGAAGCTCTGTCTCCTTAAGTATGATAAAGTAATTGGGTCAAAAATAATTAAACTCACTTCTCTGAATAACTATTTAACAAATAATTATTGAGTGTCTACTGTGTGTTAGGCATAGTTCTAGATGTTGGATATATTGTAATAAACAAGATGGATTTCTTGCTGTCACGAAGCTCATTTTTCCAGGGGTTAAAGGGACAGTAATCCCATAATTATATAAATAAATGAAATGTGGTATTAAGTAGTGATGAGAGCTGTGAAGAAAATACAGCAGAGTAAGGGATAGGGAGTTCCAGAGTTGCTATTTTATTTATTTAAAGCATTATATGATGTTTGGTATAAGTTTCTTCATGTTTCCTGTTCTTGGGGTCTATTGAACTTTTTGGATGAATGAGCTTACAGGGTTCACTAGATTTGGAAAAAATCTTAGCCATTATTTAAATAATTTTTCTGTCCGCTCCTCTCTTTTAGAAACTTCTATTATGTATATATTAGCGTGCTTGAAGTGGTCCTTTTAGTTCATTGATGTGCTGTTCCAATTTTTTAACACTAAGGTATAATTGACATGTAACATCTGTTCCAATTTTTTGGGTCTGTTTTTCTGTTGGTGAGTCATTTTGAATAGCTTCTATTATTACACCTTCAAGTTTACAAGTGTTTTCTTTGGCAGTGTCTAATCTGTTGGTAATTCTAACCTGTATATTTTTTACTTAAAACATATTTCATCTCTTAAAGTTTGATTTTTAACATACTTTTTATTTCTCTACTTAACATGCTCAATCTTTTCTCTACCTCCTTGAACATAAGGAATATATAATATATTAAACATATGTTTTAGTATCCTTGTCTACTAATTCTATTACCTGTATATGTCTGAGTCTTTCTGCTGATTGATCTCCTTATTATTGGTGCTATTTTTCTGCTTTTTGCATGTATGGTAATTTTTATTGGATGTCAGACATTGTGAATTTTACCTGCCCAGTGCTAGATACTTTGTATTTTCTATTAATATTTCCTGAGCTTTATTCTGGGTTGCAGTTAAGTTAGTCAGTACAGTTCAATTATTTTGAGGCTTGCTCTTAGACTTTGTTGGGCTGGATCAGAGCAACCTTTAGGTCAGGGCTAATTTGGCCCCATTCTGAGGCTTTTTGTGTACTCTACTAGGTGGGAACATGAACATTTCCTGGCCCTTTGTGAGCTCTGAGAATTGTTTCTTCTACTGTTTTCTGGTTATTTTCCCCTTAATCTCATACACATGTGCTGATCAGTACTCAGCTGAAGACTTGATGGGGTGCCTCTGTAGATCTCTAGAGTTCTTTCTCTATGTAGCTCTCTCTTCTCTGGTCTTCTGCCCTGTGAACTATAGCTGTTTGGCCTCCCTGGATTCCCAGCTCTATCTCTTCAACTCCAGATGATGCCCAGGCTTCTCTTGGGTTCCTTTCCCCCTGTGTTATTGCCTGGAAACTCTTTAGGCAGGAAGCTGGGGAAACTACAGGTTCACTTTATTTGCTTTCCCTCTCTCAGGGATCACTGTCTTGCACTGTCTGATGTCCAATGTCTGAAAACTATTGTTTCATATATTTTTGTCCTTTTCTTTTAGTTGTTTCAGATAGGAGGGTAAATCTAAGGACTCTCAGAAGATTTATAGAGAGATTCACATGGTAAGGAGGTGAAGCTTCCTGCCAACAATGAGCACAAAATCATCAGCATGTAATTGAGCTATCTTGGAGGCAGATCTTCCAGTCTCAGTCAAGCTTTCAGGTAACTGCAGCTCCATCTGATATCCGAAGTGCAATCTCATGAGAAACTCTGAGCCAAGACCACCTAGCTAAGCCACTTCCAATTTCCTGACCCATGGGAACTGTGTGAGATAATAAATGTTGATTGCTATTGAATAATGTTGAATGTTGATTGTTGGTAAGTTTTGGAATCATTTGCTATGCAGCACTGTATAACTATTACATATTTGGGTACCCAGAAATGGAATGCTGTCATAACAAAATGTAGAAATGTGGGTGTGGCTTTGGGACCTGGCAGTAGGCAGAAGCTGGAAGAATTCTGAGGAGAGTGTAAGTGAAAGACTAAGATGTCTTGAAGAGACTGTTAGTAGAGGCCTGATGGCCTTTCAGGAGGCTGCCAGTGAGGGCTTAAGGGAAACTGGGGGAAATGTTTTTGGAAACTAGATAAAAAGGTATTCTTGTGTGGTGGTAGAAAGTTCAGCAACATTGTCACCTGAGCTCATGTAGAAAGTAGAAAATGTACTTCATGTACTGGATGATCTAGTTAAGGAGATTATTAGGCAAAGTGCTGAAGGTGCTTCCTTATAAAAGTGAGGGGGGTAGGGAGAGAGAGAGAGAGAGAGAGAGAGAGAGAGCGCCAGCGAGAGCACCTGCTGTGATCCATGGGTCTTAGTGGGGGGCCAGGTCAAAAGGCATAAGCCTGGCCCTGGCCCTCCTGGGTTAGAAGAAGAGAGAAGTGTTTAACAGGTGCTGCTTTGTCTCTCTAGGAGTGGAAGAGAGGTGTGGTCATAAGGTCTATCATCAACTGGTAGATAGAACTTGAGATTCAACTCTCCCTTAGAAGCTTCAGGAATATCAAGGCAAAGATCAATAAACATGCAGTGTGTGTGTGTGTGTGTGTATGTGTGTGTGTGTGAGTAATAAAAGCCATTTCTCAGTGATCTAATAAATTTTGGTTTGTGATTTTTCAAGTTTTAATAAAAGTTTTTGGGTTTATGTAATTTTGAAAAGAGAAACGTGAGTTTATCCCCTGCACACCTCTCCCCACCCACATTGCTAAAATGGATTTTCCTAGATGTAGTAATGTTTTGCTTATGAATAAAATAATTTTTGCAATATTTATGATGTTGAGTTCCACTGTGTTCTTTGTGTTTGGAACATATCTACAGCTGCAGAGTGAAGTGTGCTCTGTAGAACTTTATATATTCACTAGCTACTTGTCATGGTAAAGTTCAGATCATGATCTTTAGCTCAAATACATTACTTTCTGGTTATTTATCCATGATGGAGACATTTAAAATATTCTCTTTCCCACCTGCTAAGATAGCGGGGGCACAGAAGTCACCTGTGACTGTATATAATAGTCCCCCTTCATGTTAACTGGAGCTCCAATTTAATGTGATCTTGGGACCACTGATTATCACAAGAGATGTTGGGGTACAGAACAACACTATAAGAGTCATAGTTTCTGGCTTCCCTGGTGGCGCAGTGGTTGAGAGTCCGCCTGCCGAGGCAGGGGTCATGGGTTCGTGCCTCGGTCCAGGAAGATCCCACATGCCGCGGAGCGGCTGGGCCCATGAGCCATGGCCGCTGAACCTGTGCGTCCAGAGCCTGTGTTCCGCAACGGGAGAGGCCACAACAGTGAGAGGCCTGCGTACCGCAAAAAAAAAAAAAAAAAGAGTTATAGTTTCTTTTTCTGTGCAGCCGACTGCTTCTGCTATGAAAGGAAATTTATTTTCTCAGGACTTTTTCTCCACAATTTTTATTCCATACTCTAAACCAAAGTTATGTTTATCACAATACACACAAGAAATTAAAAAGCAACATAGACTAGATTGCTGTATCTCCCTTATCAAAGAGGAGAGTCTTTATTTCTAAGCCAGAATACATTGAATACCGCCACTTCTTTCTTGAGCTCACAAGAAAAGGCTGAATCAACAAGTGGGTCATTGACCCCATTGTGACAATAAGTGTGTGAGGTTCCTGTGAGCTCAAAACTGCCTGTGAACTCTGTCTCTGTAATTGCCTTTTGTAGGTTAGGTGTTGAAAATTGTTCACACCAAGGTTAATACATAAAAATACTTCCCAAATCAAAGAATTTAAATGAGCAGGAGATTAATATGCACCTTGATTCAGGCCATTGGTATCTTGGAAATCAATGTGGAAATTATGCAAGAAATTACTCCTCAGCAGGTGCTTTATGAAAAGGTTGTGCCACATTGAATGGCAAAGGTAATAGATACTACATAAATTTAAGATGCAATTGAGGCTTGGGTATTAACTGGGAAATGGAAATGTCTGGATGACAGAATGATAAGTGACTGCGTTAAAGATTTTAAGTACTTCATTTTTATCAAGGGCAGTAAGCTAGATAATCGTATCTCCTCAATTGCTATTGGCTGTCATTGATGACATTATTTTCTGAGGATGATTTTACAAGGAAGATAAGTGTGTTTCCTAGTAAACATCCATTCTGATATATGAGCATCAAATCCAAATGGAAAAAGTAATAAATAAAGTAGCAAACCCACCTCTATCCCTGCCAGTAACTGAGATCTCTAATCATAGTTGTAGTTCTCTCATATGCACTACTTAACTTAGAATTTTGATAAAGTACTCTAGTCTCATAGTTTCTATTGCTAAAATTAATGTTTGTTATATTATGGAAACATGAATATATTCTTAAATATGGCTGAACTGTTTTCCCCCAATTTCATATGTTGAAGTCCTAACCTCCAGTACTTCAGAATATGACTGTTTTTGAAGATGGGGGTCTTTAAAAATGATAAAATGAGGTCATTTGGGTGGGCCATAATCCAATAAGTCGATGTCCTTATAAGAAGAGGAGATTAGGATACAGACATGCACAGATGAAAGATGATGTGAAGCTACAAGGAAAAGACAGCTATCTGCAGCAAAGGAGAGAGGCATTAGAAGAAACAACCCTGTCAACACCTTGATTTTGAACTTCTAGTCTCCAGAACTGTTTGGAAATAAATTTCTATTGTTTAAGCCACACAGTTTGTGGTACTTGCTGTGGTAGTCATATCAAACTACTACAAAGTCTCAAATGGCTGTTTTGAGAAAGAATGGGAGAGTCTAGAAAAATTGGTATTTACTATCTATGGAGAGGTAAACCTTTTCTTTTTGGTGGGGAGTTGGGCGTGAGGGATAGGGTAATTGATAGCAGAATTCTCAAAATTTAGTCAACAATGTCACGATCTGTCTACGATCTGTCATTTCTCTTATTCAGGAGGTGATTAGCAGAAATAAGATAAGAAAGATCAACATGTTCTGAAACCAAAAAATGTCCATGATACATATCATTTTAAGTATAAAGAAAAAAATCACAGGGCAATACCATAGGATGATTCCATTTATATGTAAATTCAGATTCCTGCTAGTCCCTATGTCTAGATATTGAAAAAGTACCCCCAATCAAGCATGGCAGGGTAATGCTAAGGGAGAAGATCTTGCCTGCTGAATAAAGTCAAACGTACTTCTCAAAATTGTTTTGAAAAGAAAATGCTCGGATTTTTCTTGTTTAAACTTGCTTTTAGGGAATTTATTATTTTTAAAAAAGATTTAAAATTTTTATTTATTTATTTTTGGCTGCTTCAGGTCTTTGTTGCTGCGTGCGGGCTTTCTCTCATTGCGGTCAGTGGGGGCTACTCTTTGTTTCGGTGCGTGGGCCTCTCATTGTGGTGGCTTCTCTTGTTGTGGAGCACGGGCTCTAGGTGTGTGGGCTTCAGTTGTAGTGACACATCAGCTCAGTAGTTGTGGCTCATGGGCTTAGTTGCTCCTGGGCATGTAGGATCTTCCTAAACCCGTGTCCCCTGCATTGGCAGGTGGATTCTTAACCACTGCACCACCAGGGAAGCCTGGGAATTTAAAGCACTAATTTAAAAAATGACTTATTAAAATGAGAAATTCATGGTAAGACCTGGCAGACACTTTCACTGTAATAGAGATGTTATAAAAATTTGTTTAATGTCTTCTGGCTAATATTGTTCTTTCTAATATGCATTTCAGCATTGGAAAGAAATCTGGTGGTAAACCAAGCTTACATTGGTATCTTCTTTAATTGAGTGCTTATTATGGGTTACACACTATTGTAGGCACTATAACACAGTGGAGAATAAGACAGACAAGGCCCCTGACTTATAGCTTATATTCTAGTGGCGGTGGTGGTGGTGGTGAGATATATGGTATTCGGACAGTACATAAACATGATTTTTCAAGATAACTATGAACAGAGTCCGTATGTAGAAATTACTGAAAAGGAATGGCATTTTCTAGACAGGCACTAGCAGTATATTGGACTTGATGGTTTTCAAAGTGATATTAAGCAAATTGTTTCCCCTTTAACTCAATCTCTTTCTGGGAATGATTCATTTTCCATTCATTTTAATCTTAAGATGGACTATTATTGGGGCGTTTAATTTTTTAATTTGTAGCCTGGCAGTGGAAACCAGTTAAAGCCTATATTAAATGATAGTATACAGACCATAGGGTACTTAATTTTCAATTGTTATGTTTTATTTATCTTTAATAATCACAATCAGGAGAATTTTTAATAAGGATTGTCTATGTCTAGTGGAAAGTGATAGCCAGCTAGATCTTGTAATCTTTGGATTGGCATAAGTTCTGTATTTTGTGTTAATTGTGGAATCATCCTCACTATTACTCATCTACTTATTAATTCATTCTCTTCCAACCCACAAGTATTTTTTCACTTAATGAAGCAGTAAAAATTAATAATTTTATTAATTTTCTATCCTCAAGAGCAAACTTTTAATACTCTATGTGATGAAATATGCAGTAGACATAAAGTACTTCTGCTGATTACTCAAGTATGATTGTTAGCTTGAAGAAAAGCACTTGAGTTGTAAGCTGAAAAGCAGCATTTCCTTGAAACTAATATTTACTTGGAAGAACAACTGACACAAAGCTATGGTTATTTTGACTTGGGTATTAACATACTTTTCTTGAAAATGAGCAATGTGAGCCTGTCAGTTCAAGAAAAGTAATTGATGATATTTGCCAACCCACAAGTATTTACTGAATGCCTAAAACTGTTCACAATTTAGATTTAAGAAAGTGAATTTCTAGGAAGGCAAAAAAGGCTAAGAAGATTTTTGAGGTATATTCTCATTGCACTGGAAATCCTAACCCAAAGGAATGGGTATGTAAGAATGCAATTTTGGATATCCACTGAGTAAGTGGAGAAGATTGGATTAGTCCTCAAGAAATTTATGTACATGAATAATCTCTAGTGAGGTTGGGTATTGAAGTGATCCTGTTTGTTGTACAATGTTGTTATCTACTGTCTTTCATTTATGCAACAATTATTTAATGAGTGATTTCCATAGAAAAGGAACTATATTGATCTTGAAAGGAATATAAAATTGAATGAGATTCTGTCCCTTCCCTCAAGTAGTTTGTATCCTAATAAGGAAGATGATACATTCACATAGGTGACTGTCTGTAAGGCAGTATGTAAAAAACCTCTATATCAAGGAATTTCATGGCAGAAATTTTAACCATTAAATTATTGAATGCATTGTGGAGGGACTTGAAGGCCAGGTTAAGAACTTTAAATTTTATTTGATAGGTAGTGGGAATCCATCAGAGATTTTTGAACAAGATTAATGGAAACAAAGCAGAATTGGGTAGCACTAAATTGCTCTTCATACCACATTGGTATAAATGCATATTAAGTTGTTATTATCTGTCTTTCCTTTCTAAAATGTAAGTCCCAGAAGAGTAGGGATTTTGTTTTGCTTTATTGCTGTTATTGACAGCTTTCAAAACAATGCCTGGTATCTGGTCAATTCTCAAATATTTGTTAAATAGTGAATGGATTAATCCAGAGGTTCTCAAACTTTCTTGGTTCATGGTGGAAAAAGAAAAAAGGTAATAATTCCAATTGATTTTCAAACAGTGCCTTTTTTTTTTTTTTTGTATCACAGTAACTATAGAAAACTCAGCTTCACAAGATATGACGTCAATTAAAGGAATGTAGTGTGAACTAATGGTGAAACTGAACTACCTTGGGATAATAGTTAATGGAGTATTCAATAGAGGTCAAGATATGTTTCACTTGAAAATTTAACATATCTTGCATTAACCCTATAAGTTTCCTGCAGTGCCCCAGGGTGCCCTGGTGTGCAATTTGAGATTAAAAAGATGAGTCCCTATATCCTCACTGTTCTTCTATAGGACATATTCCTATGATCCTACTAAATTTAGTATTTTTAGCCAGGTTTTACTTTTCCCAGCTGCTCTAATTCTGGTCTTCAAGCCATTGAACAGATCACAAAGGTGAAACAGATTTGCACAGCAAGAGTGCCAAAATAATTGTGCAATTAACCAATTTATCATGATAATTTATCAGTATAACTAGATCAACATTTTAAATTTGATCTATGATAGAAATGTGTTATGTGGAACATATTCCTATGGGATGCTCCAAGAAAAAAGAGACCAATATTCAAATAAAGGTTGTGAGATCTGCAAATTGCTATATTTATCCTCAATAAAAGTGTAGGTGTAAATTATCTTATCTTTTTTTTTGGCGGCGTGGCAAGCAGGATCTTAGTTCCCCGACTGGGGATCAAACCCATACCCTTGCAGTGGAAGCAAGGAGTCTTAACCAATGGACCACAAGGGAAGTCCCATGTAGGTGTGATTTTAAGTCTTGCCATTGATTAATAACTTTTGGAGAAAAGTCTATTGCTACGTGAAATATACTCATCAATTATAGGTCAAATCCTCAATTCTAAAAACATTACAAGGTGAACATTATAAGGTAAAAAATGCTTTGAGAAGCCTCACATATAAAAAAGCTTGTTTATTTTTGTTTTATCCAGGGTTTTCTAAAATTACTTGACCACAAATGTCTTTTTTCATATATCACCTATTCATATATTGTGACTCCAACTATCAAGAAATTCTGCGTTATATTTGGCTGTTGTTTAAAAATAGACCTCAAATATTTTGATTCAAAGATGTTCAAAGGATGTTTTTAGCAGTACCTTGAATTTTTTTTCTGATCAGATTTCCCACTAGGTGGTAGCGTTACAACATCAAAATCCTTCAAAATAATGGCCTAGCAGCTCCAATTCCCCAGGCATTCACTGAGTGCCTGCTATGTGTAAGATACTGTCTAATGATATACAGGCTACTGACTTTTCTGAAACAAGGATCCAGGTTTTTTCACTCTCAGGCTAATGCTGTTTCCATTATATACAGCATATGTACTTAAGAAAGCAATTGCCTAATTTTCTTAACCAAAGTCTTTGAGAAGCTATATACTTACAAACTTGTAAAAGAAAATTTTCTGACAAGTTTATTATACAAGGCAAATCTCTTTATGAGAATGCAAAACTGCCAGCACAAGATACATGAAACCTTAGGAGAATTTTTCATGAATTCCTAGACCCCAGAAAGGTGAGAGATATAGTATATTCTAGAAAGAGTTCATCTCAGGAAAATTTATAGAGTAGACCTAAGCAGTTCTAGCACATAAGATGAATACATATACTCCAGGTCATAGTGTGATCTATGGCTTGGATAACTGTCTTATGATTATGAAGCTGCTTGAGAGACTGTTGTAATGGTACAACAAGAAGTGACCTTAAGGTCACTGAGGTTAAGGGAAAACAAATTATTTTTCAGGATCACAGGAAAATTTCTAACATACTCATGAGCAGAGTAAAATCTAAGCAGATCTTTAGATTTTTAGATTATTATTCTGATTTTCATCATTTCCAATACCTTTGATATATATCTTTCTACTTGAAGGTATATATCCAATTGCAGGGTTGGTACCTTCTGAGTCTCCCTGCCTATCCAGAACTCCCTGTCTTATGAGCAGAAATCTATCTGATTCACAAGACTCCAAGTTTTTCCATCATAATATGGGATAATCTCATCATTCCCAGAACCTGCCATGGTGCTTAGCACACCATGGGTAATCTCATAGGTATGGATGGATCTATTCTGACCCATCCCCTCATCACCATACAAATAGCTGTGCCAGTAGACTGGAGGTAATGGGGATAATTTGATAAAATCTTCAGAGCCCTCCTTCATTTTTGGTAACATCTATTTTTAACAGTAATATTTTGGAAACAGTATTGCTGCTTTTCTTGCCCATCACATATTATTATGATTTTATATTATATTGCAAACGCCTGTCCCACCCTGATATTTATATACCTTTTTCTATATTTTCACTTAGTATCACTTATTTTTTATGCTGACATTTAAATCTTTAATCATTCTAGAATTTATTTGTTCATAAGTTTAGATAATTTTCTAATACCACTTATTGACTTAACTATCCTTTCCCCACTGATTTAAGGTGTCACATTTGTCATGATTTTTACATATAATAATAATAATACAATCCATAACTCTATACAAAACACAACAATAATACAATAGTAAACATAGGTAATTTATATATACAATATATATTAAAATGTATAAGATATATTCATATATAATATATGACAACATATAATCTGTCTTATAATTTTATTATATTTTACAGATTTGTTTATTTCCCTGATTTTTTACTGTGGAAAGGACAGAATATATTACTTTTTTCTTTGCAAAAATTCAGTAACCATATTTAATAAATATTGTCAATATAGTCCCAATATTATATAAATTGATAGATGTATGAAGATCTAGCTTTAATTGCTGTCAAAGCTGAGGATTATGGGAGATAACAAGGGACTATGGTGACAAAATCCCTGTGCTGAGTAGGAGTTTGTATGTTTTTCACATGTACTATTAGGGACATCTCAGATAGGTCTTGCTTATGTTTGAGAAACATAGTCATTGAGAAATATTCTTAATAACACATTATCTCCTTTCCTGGAGACATAATCATTAAATATTTAAGGACAGTTGAAAGAAAGACTAGAATAATCCCAAAGAACAAGATAACAGTTTTCTTATTCTCAAGTTTCTGAAATAGAAAAAAAAAAGATGAAGGATGGATATTAGTAAATTGTATGAGGTTATTATGAGGATTAAATGAGATACCAAAAAATTATCCCACCCAAATTAGATGACTAATGATATTATCTTCCCTAAAAGAGGTTCTATGAGATCCTTGTGGGCAATAGAGACTTTAGTAAGAATACAGAAAAGAAAAAATTGCTCAGATGTGGAGCTGATAAGCCTCCTTCACATCTGTTGAAATAACAACTGGAGGGACTACAAATGAATATTAGATTTACATTTTTCAAACTATGGAATGTTCTTTTTTCTCTGAAATATGTGCCTAATGCTACACACTTCACAGGAAAGTTTATGTGATTTGACCATATGGGTAGAGTAACCTTTTAATTTTTTTTGAGGAGGGAGGGTCTCATACACCTTTGTTAATTAGTTTTGTAGGTTAGGTCTAAGTAAAGTTCTTGAATTTGGAGATACACTGGTGAGTTCTAGCAGGTCTCTTGTTAATGAGAAAATTATTAATAGGTTAAGCCAGAACGTATTTGATCTGTGTTTTTGAGGAGGAACATTCAAAGGGCTTATCTCTGTAGGTCTGAAGCCTCTAGGTTAGATATCATTTTACTGGCTCAGACAGTTTTAATATCAAGTCAAGAGCTTTGTACTTCCCTACTTTTGCAATGCAAAAACCACACCTTAGCCAGGTGGAATCATAGGCATGGGACACAAAACCATCCCTGTGGATTGTTTTATTGGAAACTCAAGAATAGAACGCTTAAGCAGCAAGAAATTAAAAACCTTGTGTGGTAGACTGATGGCATTAATGACTCTCTCTATCCACACTCTTTGCTATGTAAATTTGTAGGGCCCTCCCACTCTGACTCTGGGCCGGGCCATGTTACTTGCTTTGTCCAATGGGTAGTTGTAAGGTTGAAAGGAAGCAGGACCCTCTGTACCTTCGCCCACCCAGTGTCTTCAGCCTGCCTTTTGTCTGTGAACAAAAACTTTAGCCAAAGAATAAATTTGATCAGAGAAGTGAGAAAATGCAGAAACAAAGGAAAACAGTCCAACAAGACTAAATAATAATAGTTTAGTCATTAAGCATAGTCAAGGACTTTTAGTTTCCTCTCAAGGGCTATAGATAATATTCTGAGCCATATCCTGTGAGCTGTCTTATAGGTACTGAAACCTCCACCACATGGAAGAAGTTAGCTGCCATGACATTAGCTGCCACAAGTCCGAGAATTGGCCTCAAAGAAATGGGAACAAACTGATCATGGAACTGAAGATTAACTGTACTTAAAACGATCAAGATGATGCTGGTCAGACCACTGATGACCAATTTCAAGGCTGTCAGAGCTGACTGTGCTGTTTCTGCATGTAGTCTCCTCCCTCTGTCTATAAAAGCTCTTGCCCCCTGATTGTTGGGGGCGGGGGGAGTCGGCCTTTGGACAGGAGTCCACCGTCCCCCTCCACCCCCAGTTGTTGGAATCCAAAATAAAGCAAACTTTCCTTTCCACCAACCTTGCCTCCTTATTTGCTTTTGAGTGGTGAGCAGCCAGACCCCACTTTCCGTTACAAGGTGACCAACTGCCCTAGTTTGCCTGGAGTTGAGGGGGCTTCCTGGATTTGGGAAAGACCAGGCAAACCAAGATGAGTCTATCACGTTAAGAACTTGGCAAAGTGACAAAGCAGAGGCTGGAAGGGAGTCTTCATCTGCCACTCTTGCCTCATCTTTGAGGAGATTGCTCAGGTTGGCTTGCTGGATGGTGAGCAGAGTTGTGTTCTCCCAGTTCTCCCAGCTGAGGATTCGTATGTCAGCTGATCTTTAGTGGACCATGCATCCATGCATGAGCTCAGCCAAATCTGTTCAAATCCAGACTCTGAGCTAAATAAATATCTGCTGTTGGATGCCACTGTGGGTGTTTGCTATGCAGCATTATTGTGCAGTAGAAAAGTGATACACCTAATTACATTTATTTAACATATATATTATTTAGACTTACTGACAAATTAGGGAATAAAGAACAGAATAACCCTTAATCTGTAAGATAAGAACATTATATTTATGTATTTGTGTTTAAACTTGTTTTATAATTTAGATATCGTTATTATCCTATGCCAGATGATTGAACTGATGACTTTTCAGGATATGGCTGGAGGATCAGAGATGTAATTTAGTAGAATTTAGTGCACAGAGATTTGGTAATCATTTCCCAGCATAGTTTGTGCCTGCTGCTTCATGGCTGTTGGTGGTTCTAAGTCAATGGCTCCACGTTGTTCTGGATGAGAAAAACTGGTCCTTCTGCTTCTCTACCTTCTCAGCTGCTTCTCTTCATTATCTGAAGTCATGTTTCAATTTTCTGGAAATTTGTCCACTTCAGTGTTTACTAGGGCATCTCTTTGTAGAATCCATTACCATTTAGTTTTTCATGAAAAACAGAACTTTGTAGTTGGAAGGAACTACATAATAATTATTCTCTCAGTTTTCTGAGGAAGAAACTTCGATTTACAAAAGTTAAATTACTTTGCCACAAGAGCACTTAGCAAATTAATTGCAGAAGTAGGATTGGAGCTTGAGGACACTGACTGTTAGTCTAAATGTGTTTTAATCACCTCAGGAAAATTTCCTCAGGGACAGTAGAGCATTTTCCTCCTCTGAGGGTAGGAGCCTAGTTTCTGTGGGTGCCTCACTTCAAAACTACCTCCTGCCATAAAGATCTGAGAGGTTTGTTTCTCCTCTGGATAAAGCCAATTGTGTAACCCAAATGACCACCCCAATTACCAAGTGAATCTAGGATGGACAATGTGTGACAAATGGTGCTCTCAAGTTCCTACTTGAGGACTAGTTGTCATTTAGCTTAAGAACATGAACGTAATGTGTTGAATATGCCTGGCTATATAAAAGGGTGAGTTTTCTTTCGGTCTTTGCAGTCTTTTAGTGGATTACCTGTGATGTGCGTAACATTCAGGTTTAATGCTTATTCAATAATAAAACTGTTTTCTTTCCCTTCTACCTTTGTGGAGAAGATATCTGAGTTGGCCGGAGTGTTGTTTTTTGGAGTTTTTTTTTGCTGCACAACTTGCGGGACCTTAGTTCCCCAACCAGAGATCGAACCTGGGCTTCCTGCAGTGGAAGCATGGAGCCCTAACCATAGGACAGCCAGGGCACTCCTGAGATTTTGTTTTTAATTACATTTGCACAACACATGATAAATAGTAGTGAGACAGAGGGAGGGGATAGGAACAAATGTTGCCTGCACTTGGAGGAGTTTTTATGTGGCTTTGAAGAGAGAAATTAGGGTCAAAAGTCACTAAAATGAGAGAATGGATGGGAGAGGAAAAAGAAAATTTTTAACAAATACTATTAGTCACCTTATATATCCATTTTCTTTCACAGCCTTCAAGAAACAGAGTAAAAGACTTGGGTTTAAAAATTGAAATGGCTTTTGACTACATGGACCATGATTATTGACTATATTGTGTTAAAAATTGAAATTACTTTAGTATATTGTTCTTCTGGCCACAGTATCATTCTGATCCTAAACAAAACAAGCTGCAGCTTTACAACAATATAAATGAAATGAAGATTTATGGTTCTGAAATCTTACCTTCCTTCAGTTACAGTCAGGAGGCACACATGCCTCAATCTCTTTAGCATATCCTAACTAGATTTATCTTTCAAAACCACTTGAACAAACATATCAGTAGAAAAATGGGCAAAGGATATGAGTAGGCAATTAAAAATTCATATTGTGAGTACGTGTATAAAAAATTGTTGAAATGCACTAGCAATTAAGGAAATGCAATTTAAGGTAACCATGATACACTAATTTTCACTTGACAATGATATAAAATGATAATTTCCAATTTAGATAAAATTGTGTGAAAAGGGGAGTTCTCAAAATTTAAATTGTAACTTTTTCAGTAACATGTACATTAAAATACGTAATTTCCTTTGATCCACAATTTTTCTTGTAGAATTGTATCCATAGAAATATCCTGACAATATTCTCACATCATTGTTTTTAACATCAAAAATTTGAAAATGTTATAATAGCCAAGCAATAGACTTGAGAAATTATTGTATATCCATATAAAGTGTAAAATAAAATTTATATTGATATTTTATGGCAAGACAAGAAAAAATTAAAGATAAAAATTTTTTTCTGCCCTTTGACCTACTCCCCTCTGCTGTGCATTGTGTAACTGCATTATGCATCAACCAGAACTTCCCCATTGGCAGAAATACTTGCTCAACAATAAAGAGCAATATTCTTCTAGCACCAACAAGACAATTTTTTAAAAGATAATATTCCTTCTTAATCTTTTTTCTTTTCTTTTTTTTTTTTGGCTGCACCACGCAGGATCTTAGTTCCCCAACCGGGGATCAAACCCGTTCCCCCTGCAATGGACGCATGGAGTCTTAACCACTGGACCACGAGGAAAGTCCCTCTTCTTAATCTTGTAAGGGGCCATGGTGACCTATGATGATGCTTAGACCTGGATTGTGTAAACTGTCAATAATATGTCATCTAATGTATAGCCCTCTATCTCAAAAAACGTATGTAGCTGTGTTTTGACTTCTAATGGGTGAAACAGTTCTAGGAGTTTTCTGAGAGGCTGTTTTAAGGTTATAATCCTCAATTTGGCTCAAATAAAATTATCTATTTTTTTGAGATATTGACTTATTTTTCATTGAATAATACTATATAGCCATTATTATGATTTTTAAGGCTCATTGACTTGTAAAAATAGTCTTAACGTCATGTCACACCAAAAGAGTAGATTTCATAATGGCATGCATTGTATAATTCCATTTTATGTAAAAGCATCTGGAAGGACATATATCAAAGTATTACACTAATTATTTTTGTATCTATGTATTTTTTCTTTTTATGAAAACTCTAATAGGATAATATTCCATAACTGTGTTAAGATAATATTCCATAACTGTGTTAAGATAATATTCCATAACTGTTAATTTTACATATCTTTTGTTAGGTTTAATCAGAGGCTTATTATTTACTATTTTTTTAAGCATCTTTATTGGACTATATTGCTTTACAATGGTGTGTTAGTTTCTGCTTTATAACAAAGTGAATCAGCGATACGTATACATATATCCCCATATCTCCTCCCTCTTGCATTTCCTGCCCCACATTCCCTATCCCACGCCTCTAGGTGGTCAAAAAGCACTGAGCTGATCTCCCTGTGCTATGTGGCTGCTTTCCACTAGCTATCTATTTTACATTTGGTACTGTATATAAGTCCATGTCACTCTCTCACTTCATCCCAGCTTAACCTTCCCCTTCCCCATGTCTTCAAGTCCATTCTCTACACCTGCATCTTTATGCCTGTTCAGCCCCAAGGTTTTTCAGAACAAATTTTTTTTTTGATTCCATATATATGTGTTAACATACGGTATTTGTTTTTCTCTTTCTGACATACTTCACTCTGTATGAGACTCTAGGTCCATCCACCTCACTACAAATAACTCAATTTGCTTTATTTTTATTTATTTATTTTTTGGCGGTACGCGGGCCTCTCACTATTGTGACCTCTCCCGTTGCGGAGCACAGGCTCCGGACGCACAGGCCCAGAGGCCATGGTTCACAGGCCCAGCCACTCCGCGGCATGTGGGATCCTCCCGGACCGGGGCACGAACCCGTGTCCCCTGCGTCGGCAGGCGGACTCTCAACCACTGCGCCACCAGGGAAGCCCAATTTGCTGTATTTTTATGGCTGAGTAATATACCATTGTATATATGTGCCACATCTTCTTTATCCATTCATCCGTTGATGGACACTTAGGTTGCTTCCATGTCCTGGGTATTGTAAATAGAGCTTCAGTGAACATTGTGGTACATGACTCTTTTTGAATTATGGTTTCCCCAGGGTATATGCCCAGTAGTGGGATAACTGGGTTATACGGTAGTTCTACTTTTAGTTTTTTAAGGAACCTCCATACTGTTCTCTGTAGTGGCTGTATCAATTTACATTCCCACCAACAGTGCAAGAGGGTTCCCTTTTCTCCACACCCTCTCCAGCATTTATTATTTGTAGATTTTTTGATGAAGGCCAGTCTGACTGGTGTGAGGTGATACCTCACTGTAGTTTTGATTTGCATTTCTCTAATGATTAACGATGTTGAGCATCCTTTCATGAGTTTGTTGGCAATCTGTCTATCTTCTTTGGAGAAATGTCTATTTAGGTCTTCTGCCCAGTTTTGGTTTGGGTTGTTTGTTTGTTTGATATTGAGCTGCATGTAAATTTTGGAGATTAATCCTCTGTCAGTTCTTTATTTGCAAATATTTTCTCCAATTCTGAGAGTTGTCTTTTCATCTTGTTTATTGTCTCCTTTGCTGTGCAAAAGGTTTTAAGTTTCATTAGGTCCCATTTGTTTATTTTTGTTTTTAATTCCATTACTCTAGGAGGTGGGTCAAAAAGGATCTTGCTGTGATTTATGTCATAGAGTGTTCTCCCTATGTTTTCCTCTAAGGGTTTTATAGTGTCTGGTCTTCCATGTAGGTCTTTAATTCATTTTGAGTTTATTTTTGTGTATGGTGTTAGGGAGTGCTCTAACTTCATTCTTTTATATGTAGCTGTCCAGTTGTCCCAGCACGACTTATTGAAGAGGCTGTCTTTTTTCCATTGTATATTCTTGCTTCCTTTATCAAAGATAAGGTGACCATATGTGCATGGGTTTATCTCTGGGCTTTCCATCCTATTTCATTGATCTGTATTTCTGTTTTTGTGTCAGTACCATACAGTCTTGATTACTGTAGCTTTGTAATATAGTGTAAAGTCAGGGAGCCTCATTCCTCCAGCTCCGTTTTTCTTTCTCAAGATTGCTTTGGCTATTCGGGGTCTTTTGTGTTTCCATACAAATTGTGAAATTTTTTATTCTAGTTTTGTGAAAAATGCCAGTGGTAGTTTGTTAAGGATTGCACTGAATATGTAGATTTCTTTGGGTAGTATAGTCATTTTCACAATGTTGATTCTTCCAATCCAAGAACATGGTATATCTCTGTAACTGTTTGTATCATCTTTAATTTCTTTCATCAGTGTCTTATAGCTTTCTGCATATAGGTCTTTTGTCTCCTTAGGTAGGTTTATTCCTAGGTATTTTATTCTTTTTGTTGCAGTGGTAAATGGGAGTCTTTTCTTAATTTCTCTTTCAGATTTTTCATCATTAGTGTATAGGAATGCAAGAGATTGCTGTGCATTAATTTTGTACCGTGCTGCTTTACCCAATTCATTGATTAGCTCTAGTACTTTTCAGGTAGCATCTTTAGGATTCTTTATGTAGAGTATCATGTCATCTTCAAACAGTGACAGCATTACTTCTTCTTTTCCAATTTGGATTCCTTTTATCTCTTTTTCTTCTCTGATTGCTGTGGCTAAACTGCCAAAACTACGTTGAATAATAGTGGTGAGAGTGGGCCACCTTGCCTTGTTCCTGATCTTAGTAAAAATGGTTTCACTTTTTCACCATTGAGAACGATGTTGGCTGTGGGTTTGTCATATATGGCCTTTAGTATGTTGAGGTAAGTTCCCTCTAGGTCTACTTACTGGAGGGTTTCTATCATAAATGTGTGTTGAATTTTGTTGAAAGCTTTTTCTGCATCTATTGAGATTATCATATGGTTTTTATTCTTCAATTTGTTAATATGGTTTATCACATTGATTGACTTGTGTATATTGAAGAATACCTGTATTCCTGGGATAAACCCCACTTGATCATGGTGTATGATCCCTTTAATGTGCTGCTGGATTCTGTTTGCTAGTATTTTGTTGAGGATTTTTACATCTATGTTCATCACTGATATCAACCTGTAGTTTTCTTTCTTTGTGACACCTTTGTCTGATTTTGGTATCAGGGTGATGGTGGTCTCAAAGAATGAGTTGGGGAGTGCTATATTTTGGAAGAGATTGAGAAGGATAGGTGTTAGCTCTTCTCTAAATGTTTGATAGAATTCACCTGTGAAGCCATCTGGTCCTGGGCTTTTGTTTGTTGGAAGATTTTTAATCACAGTCTCAATTTCAGGGCTTGTGATTAGTCGGTTTATATTTTACATTTCTTCCTTGTTCAATCTTGGAAGGTTGTTCTTTTCTAAGAATGTGTCCATTTCTTCGAGGTTGTCCATTTTATTGGCATATAGTTGCTTGTAGTAAACTCTCATGATCCTTTATATTTCTGTAGTGTCAGTTGTTACTTCTCCTTTTTCATTTCTAATTGTATTGATTTGAGTCTTCTCCCTTTTTTTTCTTGATGGGTCTGGCTAATGGTTTATCAATTTTGTTTATCTTCTCAAAGAACCAGCTTTTAGTTTTATTGATCTTTGCTATTGTTTCCTTCATTTCTTTTTCATTTCTTTCTGATCTGATCTTTACAATTTCTTTCCTTCTGCTAGCTTTGGGTTTTTCTTGTTCTTCGTTCTCTTTTTGCTTTAGGTGTAAGGTTAGGTTGTTTATTTGAGATGTTTTTTGTTTCCTGAAGTAGGATTGTATTGCTATAAACTTCCCTCTTAGAACTGCTTTTGCTGCAGCCCATAGGTTTTGGGTTGTCGTGTTTTCATTGTCATTTGTGTCCAGGTATTTTTTGATTTCTTTGTTAATTTCTTCAGTGATCTCTTGGTTATTTAGTAGTGTATTGTTTAGCCTCCATGTGTTTTTATTTTTTACGGGTTTATTCCTGTAATTGATATCTAGTCTCATAGCATTGTGGTCAGAAATGATACTTGATATGATTTCAATTTTCTTAAATTTACCAAGGCTTGATTGGTGACTCAAGGTATGATCTGTCCAGGAGAATGTTCCATGAGCACATGAGAAGAAAGTGTATTCCGTTGTTTTTGGATGGAATGTCCTTTAAATATCAATTAAGTCCATCTTGTTTAATGTATCATTTAAAGCTTGTGTTTCCTTATTTATTTTCATTTTGGATGATCTGTCCATTGGTGAAAGCAGGGTGTTAAATTTCCTGACTATGATTGTGTTACTGTCGATTTCCCCTTTTATGGCTGTTAGCATTTGCCTTATGTATTGAGGTACTCCTATGTTGGGTGCATAAGTATTTATCATTGTTATATCTTCTTGGATTGATCCCTTGATCATTATGTAGTGTACTTCTTTATCTCTTGTAATAGTATTTATTTTAAAGTTGAATTTGTCTGATATGAGAATTGGGATTCCAGCTTCCTTTTTTAATTTTTTATTTATTTATTTATTTTTTAACCTCTTTATTGGAGTATAATTGCTTTACAATGGTGTGTTAGTTTCTGCTATACAACAAAGTGAATCAGTTATACATATACATATGTTCCCATATCTCTTCCCTCTTGCATCTCCCTCCCTCCCACCCTCCCTATCCCACCCCTGTAGGTGGTCACAAAGCACCGAGCTGATCTCCCTGTTCTATGCAGCTACTTCCCACTAGCTATTTATTTTAAGTTTGGTAGTGGATATATGTCCATGCCACTCTCTCACTTTGTCACCACTTATGCTCCCTGCTCCCAATATCCTCAAGTCCATTCTTTAGTAGGTCTGTGACTTTATTCCCGTCTTGTCCCTAGGTTCTTCATGACCATTTTTTTCCCCCTTAGATTCCATATATATGTGTTAGCATATGGTATTTGTTTTTCTCTTTCTGACTTACTTCACTCTGTATGACAGACTCTAGGTCCATCCACATCATTACAAATAACTCAATATTGTTTCTTTTTATGGCTGAGTAATATTCCATTGTATATATGGGCCACATCTTTATCCATTCATCTGTTAATGGACACTTAGGTTGCTTCCATGTCCTGGCTATTGTAAATAGAGCTGCAATGAATATTTTGGAACATGACTTTTTTTTTTTTGCGATACACGGGGCTTTCACTTCTGTGGCCTCTCCCATTGTGGCACACAGGCTCCGGATATGCAGGCTCAGTGGCCATGGCTCATGGGCCCAGCTGCTCCATGGCATGTGGGATCTTCCTGGACTGGGGCACGAACCCGTGTCCCCTGCATCAGCAGATGGACTCTCAACTACTGCGCCACCAAGGAAGCCCCATGCCTCTTTTTGAATTATGGTTGTCTCAGTATATATGTCCAGTAGTGGGATTGCTGGGTGGTATGGTAGTTCTATTTCTAGTTTTTTAAGAAACCTCCATACTGTCCTCCCTAGTGGCTGTATATATTTACATTCCCACCAACAGTGCAAGAGGGTTCCCTTTTCTCCACACCCTCTCCAGCATTTATTGTTTGTAGATTTTTTGATGATGGCCATTCTGACTGGTATGAGATGATATCTCATTGTAGTTTTGGTTTGCATTTCTCTAATAATTAGTGATTTTGAGGATTCTTTCATGTGTCTGTTGGCAAACGGCATATCTTCTTCGGCGAAATGTCTGTTTAGGCCTTTGCCGATTTTTGGATTGGGTTGTGGTTTTTTTTTTGATATTGAGCTGCACGAGCTGCTTGTAAATTTTGGAGATTAATCCTTTGTCAGTTGCTTCATTTGCAAATATTTTCTCCTATTCTGGTGGTTGTCTTTTGGTCTTCTTTATGGTTTCCTTTGCTGTGCAAAAGCTTTGAAGTTTCATTAGGTCCCATTTGTTTATTTTGATTTTTATTTCCATTTCTCTAGGAGGTGGGTCAAAAAGGATCTTGCTGTGATTTATGTCATAAAGTGTTCTGCCTATGTTTTCCTCTAAGAGTTTGATAGTGTCTGGCCTTACATTTAGGTCTTTAATCCATTTTGAGTTTATTTTTGTGTATGGTGTTAGGGACTGTTCTAATTTCATACTTTTACATGTACCTGTCCAGTTTTCCCAGCACCACTTATTGAAGAGGCTGTCTTTTCTCCACTGTATATTCTTGCCTTCTTTATCAAAGATAAGGTGACAATATATGCATGGGTTTATCTCTGGCTTTCTATCCTGTTCCATTGATCTATATTTCTGTTTTTGTGTCAGTACCATACTGTCTTGATTACTGTAGCTTTGTAGTATAGTTTGAAGTCAGGGAGACTGATTCATTCAGCTCCTTTTTTCTTTCTCAAGATTGCTTTGGCTATTTGGGGTCTTTTGCATTTCCATACAAATTGTGAATTTTTTTTGTTCTAGTTCTGTGAAAAATGCCATTGGTAGTTTGATAGGGATTGCATTGAATCAGTAGAGTGCTTTGGGTACTATAGTCATTTTCACAATGTTTTTTCTTCCAGTCAAAGAACATGGTATATCTCTCCATCTATTTGTATCACCCTTAATTTCTTTCATTAGTCTTACAATTTTCTGCATACAGGTCTATTGTCTCCTTAGGTAGGTTTATTCCTAGATATCTTATTCTTTTTGTTGCATTGGTAAATGGGAGTGTTTTCTTAATTTCACTTTCAGATTTTTCATCATTAGTGTATAGGAATGCCAGAGATTTCTGTGCATTAATATTGTATCCTGCTACTTTACCAAATTCATTGATTAGCTCTAGTAGTTTTCTGGTAGCATCTTTAGGATTCTCTATGTATAGTATCATGTCACCTGCAAACGGTGACAGCTTTACTTCTCCTATTCCAATTCGGATTCCTTTTATTTCTTTTTCTTCTCTGATTGCTGTGGTAAAACTTCCAAAACTATGTTGAATTAGAGTGGTGAGAGTGGACAACCTTGTCCTGTTCATGATCTTAGTGGAAATGGTTTCTGTTTTTCACCATTGAGGACGATGTTGGCTGTGGGTTTTTCATATATGTCCTTTATTATGTTGAGGAAAGTTCCATCTATGCCAACTTTCTGCAAGGCTTTTATCATAAATGGGTGCTGAATTTTGTCGAAAGCTTTCTCTGCATGTATTGAGGTGATCATATGCTTTTTCTCCTTCAATTTAATATGGTTTTTCACATTGATTGACTTGCGTATATTGAAGAATCCTTGCATTCCTGGGATAAACCCCACTTGGTCATGGTGTATGATCCTTTTAACATGCTATTGGATTCTGTTTGCTAGTATTTTGTTGAGGATTTTTGCATCTAAGTTCATCAGAGATATGGGACTGTAGTTTTCTTTCTTTGTGACATCTTTGTCTCGTTTTGGTGTCAGGGTGATGGTGGCCTTGTAGAATGAGTTTGGGAGTGTTCCTCTCTCTGTTATATTTTGGAAGAGTTTGAGAAGGACAGGTGTTAGCTCTTCTCTAAATGTTTGATAGAATTCGCCTGTGAAGCCATCTGGTCCTGGGCTTTTGTTTGTTGGAAGATTTTTATCACAGTTTCAATTTCAGTGCTTGTGATTGGTCTGTTTATATTTTCTCTTTATTCCTGGTTCAGTCTTGGAAGGTTGTGCATTTCTACGAATTTGTCCATTTCTTCCAGGTTGTCCATTTTATTGGCATAGAGTTGCTCATAGTAATCTCTCATGATCCTTTGTATTTCTGCAGTGTCATTTGTTACTTCTCTTTTTTCATTTCTAATTCTATTGATTTGAGTCTTCTCTCTTTTTTTCTTGATGAGTCTGGCTAATGGTTTATCAATTTTGCTTATCTTCTCAAAGAACCAGCTTTTAGTTTTATTGATCTTTGCTATCGATTCCTTCATTTCTTTTTCATTTATTTCTGATCTGATTTTTATGATTTCTTTCCTTCTGCTAACTTTGGGGCAGTTTTTGTTTTTATTTCTCTAATTGCTTTAAGTGTAATGTTAGGTTGTTTATTTGTGATGTTTCTTGTTTCTTGAGGTAGGATTATATTGCTATAAACTTCCCTCTTAGAACTGCTTTTGCTGCAGCCCATAGGTTTTGGGTTGTTGTGTTTTCATTTTCATTTTTTCTAGGTATTTTTTGATTTCCTCTTTGATTTCTTCAGTGATATCTTGGTTATTTAGTAGTGTATTGTTTCACCTCCATGTGTTTTTATTTTATACAGATTTTTTCCTGTAATTGATATCTTGTCTCATAGCATTGTGGTCAGAAAAGATACTTGATACTATGTCAATTTTCTTACATTTACCAATGCTTGATTTGTGACCCAAGATATGATCTACCCTGGAGAATATTCAATGGGCACTTGAGAAAAATATTTATTCTGTTGTTTTTGGATGGAATGTCCTATAAATATCAATTAAGTCCATCTTGTTTAATGTATCATTTAAAGTTTGTGTTTCCTTATTTATTTTCATTTTGGATGATCTGTCCATTGGTGAAAGTGGGGTGTTACAGTCTCCTACTCTGATTTTGTTACTGTCGATTTCCCCTTTTATGGCTGTTAGTATTTGTCTTATGTATTGAGGTGCTCCTATGGTGGGTACATAAATATTTACAATTGTTATGTCTTCTTGGATCACTCCCTTGATCATTAAGTAATGTCCTTCTTTGTCTCTTGTAATTGTCTTTATTTTAAAGTCTATGTTGTCTGATATGAGAATTGCTACTACAGCTTTCTTTTGATTTCCATTTGCATGGAATATCTTTTCCATCCTCTCATTTTCAGTCTGTGTGTGTCCCTAGGTTTGGAGTGGGTCTCTTGTAGACAGCATATATATGGGTCTTGTTGTTGTATCCATTCAGCCAGTCTGTGTCTTTTGGTGGGAGCATTTAATCCATTTACAATTTAGGTAATTATCGATATGTAGTTTCCTATTACCATTTTCTTAATTGTTTTGAGTTTGTTATTGTAGGTCTTTTCCTTCTCTTGTGTTTCCTGCTTAGAGAAGTTCCTTTAGCATTTGTTTTAAAGCTGGTTTTGTGGTGCTGAATTCTCTTAGCTTTTGCTTGTCTGGGAAAGTTTTAATTTCTCCTTCAAATCTGAATGAGATCCTTGCTGGGTGGAGTAATCTTGATTGTAGGTTTTTCTCCTTCATCACTTTAAATATGTCCTGCCAGTCCCTTCTGGCTTGCAAAGTTTCTGCTGAGAGATCAGCTGTTATCATTATGGGACTTGCTTTGTGTGTTATTTGTTGTTTTTCCCTTGCTGCATTAATATGTTTTCTTTGTATTTAATTTTTCATAGTTTGATTAATATGTGTCTTGGTGTGTTTCTCCTTGGATTTATCCTGTATGGAACTTTCTGTGCTTCTTGGACTTGATTACCTATTTCCTTTCCCATATTAGGGAAGTTTTCAACTATAATCTCTTCAAATATTTTCTCAGTCCCTTTCTTTTCCTCTTTTTCTTCTGGGACCGCTATAATTTGTATGTTGATGCATTTAATGCTGTCCCAGACGTCTCTGGGACTGTCCTAAGTTCTTTTCATTCTTTTTTCTTTATTGTGCTCTGCAGTAGTTATTTCCACTCTTTTATCTTCCAGGTCACTTATCCGTTCTTCTGCCTCAGTTATTCTGCTATTGATCCCTTCTAGAGAATTTTAAATTTCATTTATTGTGTTGTTCATCATTGTTTGTTTGCTCTTTAGTTCTTCTAGATCCTTGTTAAACGTTTTTTGTATTTTCTTTATTCTATCTCCAGGATTTTGGATCATCTTTACTCTCATTATTCTGAATTCTTTTTCAGGTAGACTGCCTATTTCCTTTTCATTTGTTAGGTCTGATGGGTTTTTACCTTTCTCCTTCATCTTCTGTGTGTTTTTCTGTCCTCTTATTTTGCTTAACTTACTGTGTTTGGGGTATCCTTTTCGCAGGCTGGAGGTTCATACTTCCCCTTGTTTTTAGTGTCTGTCTCAAGTGACTAAGGTTGGTTTAGTGGGTTGTGTAGGCTTCCTGGTGGAGGGGACTAGTGCCTGTGTTCTGGTGGATGAGGCTGGATCTTGTCTTTCTGTTGGGCAGGTCCACGTCTTGTGGTGTGTTTTGGGGTGTCTGTGGACTTATTATGATTTTAGGCAGCCTGTCTGCTAATGGGTGGGGTTGTGTTCCTGTCTTGCTAGTTGTTTGACATAGGGTGTCCAGAACGGTAGCTTGCTGTTCATTGAGTTAAGCTGGGTCTTGGTGTTGAGATGAAGACCTCAGGGAGATATTTGCCATTTGATATTATGTGGCGCTGGGAGGTCTCTTGTGAACCAGTGTCCTGAAGTTGGCACTCCCACCTCAGAGGCACAGCACTGACTCGTGGCTGGAGCACCATGAGCCTTTCATCCACATGGCTCAGAGTAAGAGGGAGAAAATAAAGAAAGAAAGGAAGAAAGAAGATAAAATAAAATAAAATAAAGTAAAATAAAATAATTAAAGTCAAAAAAATAATTATTAATAAAATAACTTTAAAAAGTAAAAAAAAACAAAACAAAACAAAAACCACGGACAGAACCGTAGGACAAATGGTAAAAGCAAAGCTATACAGGCAAAATCACACACAGAAGCATACACATACACACACACAAAAGAGAAAAAGGGGGAATAAATATCTTTGCTCCCAAAGTCCACCTGCTTAGTTTGGGAGGATTCGTTGTGTATTCAGGTATTCCACAGAGGCAGGGTAAATCAAGTTGATTGTGGAGCTTTAATCCACTGATCCTGAGGCTGCTCTGAGAAATTTCCCTTTCTCTTCTTTGTTCGCACAGCTCCCGAATTTCAGCTTTGGGTTTGGGCCCACCTCTGCGCGGAGGTTGCCTGAAGGCATCTGTTCTTTGCTCAGACAGGAAGGGGTTAAGTGAACAGCTGATTCAGGGGCTCTGGCTCACTCAGGCCTGGGGGAGAAAGGGGCACGGTTGCAGGGTGAGCCTGCGGCAGCAGAGACCAGTGTGACATTGCAACAGCCTGAGGAGCGCCGTGTGTTCTTCCTGGGAAGTTGTCCCTGGATCACGGGACTCTGGCAGTGGCGGGCTGCACAGGCTCCCGAGAGGGGAGGTGTGGATTGTGTCCTGTGCTTGCACACAGGCTTTTTGGTGGCTGCAGCAGCAGCCTCAGCATTTCATGCCTGTCTCTGTGGTCCGTGCTGATAGCTGCAGCTCGTGCTCATCTCTGGAGCTCCTTTAAGTGGTGCTCTTAATCCCCTCCCCTTGCACACCAGGAAACAAAGAAGGAAGAAAAAGTCTCTTGCCTCTTTGGCAGGTCCAGACATTTTCCCAGACTCCCTCCTGGCTAGCTGTGTTGCACAAGCCCCCTTCAGGCTGTGTTCACGCAGCCAATCCCAGTCCTCTCCCTGGGATCTGACCTCCGAAGCCCGAGACTCAGATCCCAGCCCGTGCCGCCCCAGTGGGTGAGCAGACCAGCCTTTCGGTCTGGTGAGTGCTGGTAGGCACCGATCCCCTGTGCGGGAATCTCTCCCCTTTGCCCTCCGCTCCCCTGTTGCTGAGCTCTAGTCCATGGCTCCGAAGCTTCCCCCTTCCACCAACCGCAGTCGCCACCTGTGAAGGGGCTTCCTAGTGTGTGGAAACCTTTCCTCCTTCGCAGCTCCCTCCCACTGGTGCAGGTCCCAACCCTATTCTTTTGTCTGTTTTTTCTTTTGCCCTACCCAGGTACATGGGGGAGTTTCTTACCTTTTAGGAGGTCTGAGGTCTTCTGCCAGTCTTCAGTGGGTGTTCTGTAGGAGTTGTTCCACATGTAGATGTAGTTCTGATGTATTTGTGGGGAGGAAGGTGATCTCCACATCTTACTCTTATGCCATCTTGAAGTTCCTCCTCCCTCCAGCTTTCTTTTGATTTCCATTTGCATGGAATATCTTTTTCCATCCTCGCACTTTCAGTCTGTATGTGCCCGTAGGTCTGAAATGGTTCTTTTGTAGACAGCATATATACGGGTCTTGTTTTTGTATCCATTCAGCCAGTCTGTGTCTTTTGGTGGGAGCATTTAATCCATTTACATTTAAGTTAATTATTAATATGTATGTTCCTATTACCATTTTCTTAATTGTTTTGAGTTTGTTATTGTAGGCCTTTTCCTTCTCTTGTGTTTCTTGCCTAGAGAAGGTCCTTTAGCATTTGTTGTAAAGCTGGTTTGGTGGTGCTGAAACCTCTTAGCTTTTGCTTTTCTGTAAAGTTTGTAATTCCTCTGTTGCATTTGAATGAGATCCTTGCTGTGTAGAGTAATCTTGTTTGTAGGTTTTTCCCTTTCATCACTTTAAATATGTCCTGCCATTCCCTTCTGGTTTACTGAGTTTCTGCTGAAAAAGCAGCTGTTAACCTTATGGGGATTCCCTTGTATGTTATTTGTTGCTTTTCCCTTGCTGCGCTTCATATGTTTTCTTTTTATTTAATTTTTGATAGTTTGATTAATATGTGTCTTGGTGTGTTTCTCCTTGGATTTATCCTGTATGGGACTTTCTGTGCTTCCTGGACTTGATTAACTATTTCCTTTCTTACATTAAGGAAGTTTTCAACTATAATCTCTTCAAATATTTTCTCAGTCCCTTTCTTTTTCTCTTCTTCTTCTGGGATCTCTGTAATTCAAATGTTGGTGCATTTAATGTTGTTCCAGAAGTCTCTGAGTCTGTCCTCAATTCTTTTCTTTCTTTTTATTTTATTCTGCTCTGTGGTAGTTATTTCCACTATTTTATCTTCCAGCTCACTTATCTGTTCTTCTGCCTCAGTTATTCTGCTATTGATTCTTTCTAGAGAATTTTAAATTTCATTTATTGTGTTGTTCATCATTGTTTGCTCTTTAGTTTTTCTAGGTCCTTGTTAAACGTTTCTTGTATTTTCTCCATTCTATTGCCAAGATTTTTCATCGTCTTTACTATCATTACTCTGAATTCTTTTTCATGTAGACTGCCTATTTCCTCTTCATTTGTTTTGTCTGGTTGATTTTTACCTTGCTCCTTCATCTATTGCATATTTCTCTCTCTTCTCATTTTGTTCAACTTACTGTGTTTGGGGTCTCCTTTTTGCAGGCTGCTCATTCATAGTTCTTGCTGTTTTTGGTGTCTACCTCCAGTGGCTATGGTTGGTTCAGTGAGTTATGTAGGCTTTGATGTGGAGGGGACTGGTGTCTGTGTTCTGGTGGATGTGGCTGGATCTTGCCTTTTGGTGGGCAGGACCATGTCCGGTGGTGTGTTTTGGGGTGCCTGTGAACTTATTATGATTTTAGGCAGCCTCTCTGCTAATGGTGGGGTTGTGTTCCTGTCTTGCTAATTGTTTGGCGTAGGGTGTCCAGCACTGTAGCTTGCTGGTCATTGAGTGGAGCTGTATCTTAGCGTTGAGATGGATATCTCTGGTAGAGTTTATGCTGTTCAATATTACACGGAGCTGGGAGGTCTCTGGTGGACCAATGTCATGAACCTGGCTCTCCCACCTCAGAGGCACAGGCCTGACATTCAGGCAGACCACCGAGACCCTGTCAGACACACGGCTAAGAAGAAAAGGGAGAGAAAAAGAAAGAAAGAAAGAAAATAAATAAATAAAATAAAATTGTTAAAATAAAAAAATTATTTAAAAAAGTGATTAAAAAAAGAAAAAAAAGAGAAAGAATGAAGACAGCCACCAAACCAATAAACAAATCCACCAATGATAACCAACACTAAAAACTATACTAAAAAACAAACAAGTAAAAAACAGACAGACAGAAACCTATGACAAATGGTAAAAGCAAAAATCACTCCAAGAAGCATACACATACACACTCACCAAAAGAGAAAAAGGAAAAAAAAAATATATAAAAGGGAGAGAGCAACCAAATCAATAAACAAATGTACCAATAATAATAAACTCTAAATAGTAAACTAACATAAACAGAAAACCAAAAATAAATTAGATGCAGAAAGCAAACCCCAAGTCTACAGTTCCTCCTAAAGTCCACCACCTCAATTTTGGGATGATTCACTGTCTATTCAGGTATTCCAGAGGTGCAGGTACATCAAGTTGATGTGGAGATTTAATCTGCTGCTCTGAGGCTGCTGGGAGAAATTTTCCTTTCTCTTCTTTGTTCACACAGCTCCTGGGTTCTGCTTTGGATTTGGCCCTGCCTCCGCGTATTAGGTCGCCTGAGGGCATCTCTTCTTTGCTCAGACAGGATGGGGTTAAAATAGCAGCTGATTAGGGGACTCTGGCTCACTCAGGCCAGGGAGAGGGAGGGTTATGTAATGCGGAGCAAGACTGCAGTTGCAGAGGCTGGCATGATCTTGCAACAGCCTCAGGCGCGCCATGCGTTTTCCTGTGGAAGTTGTCCTTGGATCATGGGACCCTGGCAGTGGTGGGCTGCACAGGCTTCCGGGAGGGGAGGTGTGGAGAGTGACGTGTGCTTGGACACAGGCTTCTTGGTAGCTGCAGTAGCAGCCTTAGCATTTCATGCCCGTCTCTGTGGTCCGCACTGATAACCATGGCTCACGCCATCTCTGGAGCTTGTTTAGGCTTTGCTCTGAATCCCCTTTCTTGCACACCCCAAAACAATGGTCTCTTGCCTCTTAGGCAGTTCTAGACTTTTTCTAGGACTCCCTCCCAGCTAGCTGTGGTGCACTAGCCCCCTTCAGGGCTATGTTCACACAACCAACCCCAGTCTGCTCCCTGGGATCCGACCTCTGAAGCCGGAGCCTCAGCTCCCAGCCCCCACCCTCACTGGTGGGTGAGCTGACAAGCCTCTCGGGCTGGTGAGTGCTGGTCGGCACCGATCCTCTGTGTGGGAATCTCTCTGCTTTGCCCTCTGCACCCCTGTTGCTGCCCTCTCCTCCATGGCTCTGAAGCTTCTCCCCTGCCACCCCCTGTCTCTGCCAGTGAAGGGGCTTCCTAGTGTGTGGAAACATTTCCTCCTTCACAGCTCCTTCCCAGAGGTGCAGTCCCATCCATATTCTTTTGCCTCTGTTTTTTCTTTTTTCTTTTGCCCTACTCAGGTATGTGGGGAGTTTCTTGCCTTGTGGGAAGTCTGAAATCTTCTGCCAGCGTTCAGCAGGTGTTCGGTAGGAGTTGTTCCACATGTAGATGTAGTTCTGATGTATTTGTGGGGAGGAAGGTGATCTCCACATCTTACTCTTCTTCCATCTTGAAGGTCTCTCATTATTTACTATTTATTAAAATTATATTTTTTTAAATTTAATATAGGAAATGCTATTGTGTATACATTTATAATAAACAACTATTTTCATTTGTTTGGGAGGAATTAATTTTCCTTTCCCTTCTATGTTCTTGTATCTGGTCTGAGAATTAAGTTGACATGAGACAGACTGACAGGCAAAAATCAAACAAGATGTTTAATAACATTGTAAGGGAGCAGAATTTGCCACCCCAAGATATTTCTGGCATATTAATTATTTTAAGCTGGTTATATTCTAAGAAACAGCAGACATGGGGGAAGCTCTGAAAACCAAGTATGAGTTACCCTTTTGTAAGAAACTCTTATATTTATATGGGAAATCTCCATTTTTCAGATGTATTTCTCTCTGTACTAAGAAGAGGAGGATGATCAAATCTCTAGAAACTCTTATCAATGAAGAAGGCTATAATTTATATCTGCATAACAGCCTTACTCTTGTTTACTGTGCTTTTCATGATAAACTCCAAGAACTGACTCTCCCCACTGTCAATATCCTTTGTCTTTAGCCGAGGATGAGATTTAAGGTGAGGGCTTCCTCATTTTGTTGAGTTACTCTGTTTTCCTGGGTCTCTCCCATGTGTACATGTTATTAAAACTTTGGTTGAGTTTTTCCTGTTAATCTGTCTCATGTCAATTTAATTCTTAGACCAGCCAGAAGAACCTAGGAGGGCAGAGGAAAATTTCTTCCTCCCAACAATATGTATACCCAGGAGTGATTCAGGAAATCTGAGTATCTCCCCCAAACTGTTGAAGCCCTCAGATTAAATACCATCTTCAGCTAAAGACAAAAGAGGATGTTGTTGGTAATTGTTTTCAACTTCAAAAGTGAGGAAAGCAATTCACATGGAAATGGAAAAGCAAATGCTTGGTAAACAAAATGTTTGTTGGGCCATGCAGAGACAATGGGACACAGAGTGGACTCTGATCTCCAAGCCCTGCCAAGTTTCCCCCACTACACTAGCCCATACTTTTTGCAGATATCTCTGGTAATAGCTCTATTCTGGGAACAGGCTCTTTATCTAAATTCTTTAGGAAGTTAAAGGGGAGGTAAAAAGAAAGACTTCTTGAGTATCCTATTTCTTGAAAATAATCAGCCTAAATTAATCCTTATGCCAAAGACACATTTTCGGGGTGGCAAATTTTGCTCCCTTACACATTTAAAACATTTTGATGTTGTTTAAATAAAGAATTCATGAAATTTTAAAAAATACTTCTAAATAATTGCTTCTCAGTATTTTCACCAGTTTTTAGCACTGTAGGGAACATAAAAGGAAAAACCACTATGCAAATGTACTAAATAAAAATAAATGAATTAAATTATATTAGTCTTCTTTTCAAAAGCCTTTGCTGCCTCCCTGTACTTTTGGGATATCTTTTTCAGCTTTAAAACCCATCAATAATCTGATTCTAATTCTAACACATTAATTTATTGATTGGCTCTTTGGTAGATTCTCAAATACAAACATGTATTTGCCAGGTACTTTTCTATTTTTCCTTCTACTCTTACCTTCCATAATCTTTGCTGCAATTTAAACATGCTGTATACTTCACTGAGCTTTTTTTATAACTTGAAGTCCATTTATTCAACACCTACCATCCATTAAGGCATACTTATTAACCAATTTTTTTCCTTCAAATACTCCAATTCACTTTTTTCTTTTTCATTTCAAATAATTCATTTCCTATTATTATTTACTCTGGATAGTCTAAACATTGTGAGATTTCAACTTCAGGATTAGGGTTGACTGAGAGGGAGCTCTTGTTACCAAACTCAGGTTTGGATGCTCACCATTCAAAAACCAATAATTCAAGAGGCAAGTGCTTTAATCAGAAAAGGCAATCTGAGGAGAAGTTGGACTCATGTCCTGAGACCAACTCTGAAGATTCTGCTCAGCCATGGCAGTTTCAAAGGGGAAAAAGAGGAAGAATCTCAGTGACTCATTGATGCAGGAGGTTGGATTCTGCACCATTCTCCATTACATGTAGGCTGGCTGACTATTTCTTCAGGTATTATCTTGCCT